>NC_137466.1:68409868-68770378 GCF_964235325.1 Thermobia domestica
CCCTTTGACAGGTGCTGCTCTTTGTAAATGACGGTCAACCTTGTAACCTTCTGCTCCCAGTAGAAGTCTATGAGAGTTTTTAAAACAATATGATTATTTTCACTTATAACACACTGATAAATAGGAGATATACACGTTATGATACACAGAAATACAGTAAAATATTCATACAATACATTATTATGCTATACATAAACTGTCATCTCTCTCAGAAGCAGAAGTAAGCCCAATGTCCTGCGGCTGTCCTTCAAGCTGTCTGCTACCAATGGAATCCATGTTTGTATGGAGAGGGATAGAGGAAACATCTTTGTTTATTATTATTTTTGACAAATACAAGATCCAAATGTCTTGTACGAAAAAGATACACGCTGATAAAATTAATCAGGAATTTTGTACGGTATTTCCAAGAACGATTTGAGCGTAATACGTTAATATTAATATTATACATAGAAAATGAGTCAAAACAGAGTAAAACATTTCAAACTGATGTTGCATCTTGGGAAAATATTATAGGTCCGCTCGTAGACCGTACCGGTCATGGGTGAAGAGGGGGGCGGAAGAGACGCTTGAGCTTGCTGCATAGAAACTCACACCTATAGAAATCTAAAAACTCACATGTAGAAGCTAAAATTTTTACAACTTTTTAAACAATAGAAGTTGAGTGTGTTTGCCCATAGTTTCCAAATCAGCGTGGTTTCACCAAGGAAGTTTGTAGGATCCTTCCTGTGTATAAATGAGTCTTATTTAGTCCCTCATCTAGTGATTTCTTTACATGGTGAGTTGTGAGGACCTCACATATCGAAGTCTGGGCGACAAGAAGTCGGAAAGAGAAAAAAAAACTTCTGTCAGCGCTCGCTCTGTCTTCCAGCATTCAAAAATCAATGCAAGATTTCCATAGAACTGCCTATTTTTTCAATAATTAATCCATCGTAGGGGCTTTTAATCATTCTTCCTTCATCCCCATGCATGTTATATATATTATACTATGACTCAGTAATTAGATGCAAGCGGTAAATACAATGTAACTAGCCTATAAAGGAAATAACACAATGAATAAATACAATATAATACAATATTGTATTAATATTTCCGTACTACGCTCGGTGTTTTAAACAGCTTTAATCATAATAACTAGATAATATTCAAATAGTATGCTAATATTCAAGCAATTAATTGTATCACATAATAATATATTTACATATTGATATGTAAATGTGCCCCTCATCTGCATTTTGATATGCAGATGATGGAGAAGGACATAGGCCTTCTACAGATGACAGTGTCCTACTTGTTCAGAATGAATTTATGAGCGTGTTGGGGGAGCAAGTGTATAGCAAGATTATTCAACAAGTTGGGAGAGCAAAGTATTTCTCCATCATTTTTGATAGCATGTCCGACGTTTCTCACAAGGATTAAGTGAGTCAAGTTTTACGGAATGTGAAAATGGATGGCGCAAGAGTGGAAGTTGTGGCATCTTTCGTTAATTTTAATGAAGTAAAGAGAGAAATGAAGAAAAGCTACTGCTATTGATTCTGAACAAGGATCAAGAAAGATGGATTGGATATTTAGAACTGTTGAGAACAAACATACGGCCATCCTGGTGGGTTTACACATTGGAGTCCAACAACACATCAAATAGATGAAACCTAAAGCACAGTTCGTAACATACACAATTTATTTCGTTGTTGGTTCTGTCATATGTTTGAAACATTAGAATGTGTTTTTTTCTTCTCTTTAACCCGCAGATGGGCCTCTCTTACTGCCTGTTACAGGACTAGGTGTGATTAGTAATCTCTGGAATGCACGATACGATGAGTTAAGTTGATAAAAAATCACGTTCTTCAAATCCTAGAAGTGCTAGAACAACTTTCCATAAATGCAACAGAAAACGTCATAACACAATCCGATGACACCTTATTGCTCACGGCAATGCAGTCATTCAAATTTTTACATTGTCTTGGATCTGAAGTGGGATGCTTGGGAAAATTAATGACGAACAGCTGTACTTGCAAACAAAAGGTTTGGATGTTCACAATTGTGCGACAAAAATCCATGCACTAGAAACGATGTTACTGACGAAGAAAGAATCTTGTATACATGACGGCTTCAAGTGTGCGAACTGCGAAGAATCTTTTCTAGGAACTGGAGTTAATTCACGATGTTGGATTTGCAGATGCTGGAGTTTCATACGAACAGGAACTAAGAAGGCAGATGATTAAGTCCCTGGATAAGATCGCTCAAGATTTCTACAGGATCACAGCAACTTCTTGAACTGGATAATCAATTTGGCTTCATTGCAAGTGCAAGCTAGACGCTAATAAGGAAGAATTGGAGTTGGAGATGAAATGTTTCCAAAACTGCCGTATCAGAACAGCAAAGAGGTATTATGGCTAAGATTTTCTACAATTTATCCGACAGTTTAACTTTGGTTTTTCTGTTCTGAATATCGCCATAACGTTACAATTTTTTTTTAAACGATTGAAAGCAGCGTTGTCAGTTCTGAACGCAGCTTCTCTAAGTTGGAGCTAATTAAGTATTACTTAAGATCTTCTATGAAAGAGGCGAGGTTAATTAACTTGACAATTTTATCGATTATTGAGAGAGAATTGACAGATGGAATTCGTATTTCAGAATTTTCAAGTCGGAAAGCGCATAAAATTTTATTTCTAAGTGCTGCGAACTTTACGTTTATGAGTACATTGTAAAGGTACTTTGGTGTACCTAATTATACAAATACATTTAATTAGACGTATACTCCAACTTTCGCCTTAACTGATAATTAACTTATCAGGTACCTTTAAGGTTGTGAGCTAGGAGGGAGACAACTCACAACCTTTGGAGCAGCAAAATTGCAGTCCGTTCCGGGCGCCGATAAACCAAGCTATGCCGCTGTTAAACATCACCCTACAAATATCTGACAGTGATCATATAGATGACGTCAAATTTCCTATACCCGGAACTGGATTCTTTGGAACTTATGAGGAACACCCTTGAAAGTAATATTACAGTACAGATTCCAACAACTTTCGTTTTTTATTTCTTTTTATTTAGATTGAATCTTATACATCTTTATATGTGTGTTTTAGCACAAGATAGGGCTTATTATCATAGTTATTGTTTCTTTGGGAAACAAGTATGATCTGAAAAGACTTAAAAATGAATTGTCAAAACATTTTCATTTAATTTGTAATTATTGTTACTTTACTGTGAAAATATGTATATATGGTGGTTGGTCTTTGTTTCTTTTTTTTCCAAACCATTCTTTCTTCAATGTGTTTGCGTGGTGCCCCTACTGTCATTAGAACAAATCTATATATACAGATAAACTTGTAGAGCAGACTCAGGTGTATCACAATGCCAAGTTTCATTCAGATCAGATAAGTTTGGTTGCGTATATATATATATATATATATATATATATATATATATATATATATATATATATATATATATATATATATATATATATATATATACAGGGGCGGATCCAGAATATGATCAAAGGAGGGGCTAAACCATATTTTGCCGTGTTATCCAGTGTAAAGCAGGATTGAAGCCCATTTTATCCAGTGTATACCTGAGCGTCAAGAGGGAGGGCTATTGGCCCTATAGTCCCCCTTAGATTCGCCACTGTATATATATATATATATATATATATATATATATATATATATAGAGAGAGAGAGAGAGAGAGCAAAAGACAGAATGACCTGTATATGGGTTTTTTGCTTCCTTTTTTATAAATGATTTCCATTCCCGTTTAACAACAATTTTCTTTGAATCCACTCCTTTTTATTGAAATTTCCATTGTGCATTGTATTTTTTCTACGAACTTTTTTTTTAGACTGTTCCAGCAAACAAAAATAATAGAATTGTATGTGAGAGGAAGAGAGAGAGAATTGAAGCAATTTTGTGTTTTGTTTGTGGTTCTTTACGCATTCCATTCGATCACTTCCCTGTTTCTCTCTCTCTCTCTCTCTCTTCGGTTTATGCTCTTTCTCTAAGAACAATATGCTACCCATACATAATACCATGCAACATCATATTGACCATGAAATGAAGCTACAACACATTTACTATTTTACTTATCAATACCAAAAGAAATAAACTAAACTTGAATAAAGGGAACAATTTAACCCTCCTCGCTGGTCTAATGGCGTGTACATAGTCACGGGTTCGATTTCCGGTGGAAGACTGTTGGTTGAATTATGGTGCTTAGGATGCCAGCTTAAACTGTTGCTCAACGTCTCATACAACCTTCGTGATGGAAAGACCATAAATTTCAACAAACAAACAAACTAACTAACTTTAAACTGCAGATTTTGTCTACGTGCTGCCGAAGGACTCAAATATGTTAACTAGTTAACAAGTTCATATATTTTACATGTTTCTTGAAAATATACACAAAAAATAACTTTTTGTAGGGGAAAAGATGCAAATAAAAATTGTAGATGAAGAAGAATCTACCTCGATTCTATTCTCAGAGGGAACTCATGCCATTCAGATCCCATGTCAACATGTAAATCCATGTCTTATACACCTTCTCTGCTGAAAGGGACACTAAACTCAAATCAAATTCAAATTAACCATGTCGGTCCCGGCGTCCCCCACAGGGGACATAAAATATGACGATATTATTCTTTCTTTACAACTTTAAAATCAGACTGGCAACATTGAAAACTGTTTACAAAAGATGATCATAAATGGATCATGCCATGTAAACAGTTTTCAATGTCCCCAGTCTGATTTTAAAGTTGTAAAGAAAGAATAACATCGTCATATTTTATGTTCCCTGTGGGGGACGCTGGGACCGACATGGTTAAGAAAAGAATCTTGGCTGTCACAGAATAATCATGTTTTATCTCATCGCTCTGGCTTTTAAAAACGAATATTTTATTTTAACCTTAATAGGTACAGATCTGTTATACATAGTTCTTTCTATCTCTCAAGAAGATAAAGTGGCAACGTTGGACGACGTATTAATTTATCCTCTTTCAAACAGTGTTGTTATTTGGTTGCTGCTGTGTAATGTTGACAACGATTGGGGAAGAGAGCGAAGACGTCAATCATAGAAGTGATAGGAAAAAGAAAGACAGTTCGCTGTTGGTACCAGGCGTTTTCAATGTTGCCAGTTTAGCTATGACAAGTCTAGCCATTTTCATACAGTGATTAGCTAGTAAATTTTTGGTTTAGCTATTAGCTATAATTTCGTTCAATTCTGAACTGGTAATTGCCAATTTCTAGTAATTTGTCCTTGCAGTGGTGCATATCTTTTTCAGTCAATTAAAAAACTCTATGAATTGAAGCGAAATATTGATTCCTACGTATTTAGCAGCATTTATATTGCCACGCCATTTTACGTTCTCATTGTCGCCTACATGTTAATCTCAAACAAATTGTTTAGACGGGAGCTCTTGTCTTCCCAGAGTTAGGTTTAATGTGTTGTTAGTGGAGGTATGATTTTTTTGGAGTATGTTTTTGGCTTGTGTTCGTAATTTTAACGGTTTTGAATCAATAATGCGAGCAAATTTTAGCCAATATTACTGTATGAATTGGGACCCAATAAAAGAATTTAAGGAATTTTAGCATTTTTCGTCAATGATGCACAAAAACGTACTTTAAGTGTTTTAAGTGTGAATGATGAAAGTGCAGATTTTAGATTATCAGGAAGAGCATTACAATATACTTCAACTTAGTTCACTAAAGTTCACAATATTGTTCTTAGTTTATTGTAGAATTGTTTTAGCTATTAATTTCTATATACTCTTAGGCCAGTTTGGTCGGTGCGTTATTGAGCTTCCTAAGGGCAATTTGTTGACAGCAATAGACGTTTTAGAACAAACAATTTCGAGAAAAGAGAACGAAAGATATAGGTTCTTGGGTCCTCAACAGCTCCCTATTATTGTTTTTTGAATAGTCTCTATTTGTTATAGACTTAAGTTATTATGAGCTTTAGTGGTTTCTTTGTATATGCGGTTGGCAACATCTTCTATCAGTCATTTCACCCCAAAGAATTGTGTTATGGACTATACTTATTTCGCATTTTATTTCTACAACTTACTTTTCGACATGCCTAAGCTGTGCACCGTCCTTATTGAGATATTTGTCGTAACAGGGCATCATCTTTTGTGTGCGTGTGTCAACGAATTCTGCCACCAAGGACTGGAACCAGGATATCACAACAGTCTGCAATTGAGCTGCGCTGTCCAAATCTTGTCCAGCCAGAAATCGCTTCAGTTAGAGAAATAAGTAGAACTCACTGGGCGCGAGGTCAGGGTTGTAAGGCGAGATCATGTCGGACATCCATGTTTTGTTGCCGGTGACGATGCAATCGAGGAAGTCACCGTCCTTATAAAGTAAAGAAAGATTAAAGCGGACGCTAGGCGATTCTTGTACTAAACTGTTAGTTGTTTTGGAATCGATCTGTCTGCTGTAACTCCATTAGATCGAATTCAGTACTTTTGTTGGTATCACAAACATCTGAACAGATGCGGGGGCGCGGGGACTCAGTGGTAGAGCGTTTACCTCCGGTGCTTGGGGTCCTTGGTTCGATTCTACCTTGCGCCGTGTGAACTTTGTGGGGACAAACACCGTGCTCGTGGGTTTTCTCGGGGTTCTCCTGTTTCCCCCACTTTCTTTATTCTACCATTTCATTCGTTTCTCATAATCACCGTCTCCTTTAGTCTAACCGACATAAGCGTGGGACGTAAAACTGAAAGATTTCATTTCATTTTCATTTTACCTGAACAGATACAACCCAACTTACACGTAAGTTTGTCCAGTAGTAGGTGAGCCTGTGTAGCACTGAAACAATGAGAAAAAAGAAGAAACAATGAACATACATGAGTTAGAAACTGGTTGAAATAAACTGAAACTATCAAATCTGGAACAAAGGAGATAAGTTTGTAAATCTTTGTCTCCGTTCATTATCCCAGTCCGGTTTCCCGTTATTCTTCCTATACCAACATGTCTTTTCTTTATTACAGCAGAAGACCTTACTTATCGCACAAAGTATGGATTGAAATTGAAATTGAAGCATGTTAAAAAGTCCGGACATGCAGGAAGGAATTCAAACCTATATCTCCTACATAGAAATCAAATGTGTTAACCACTCACCTACGGTAATCAGTCACTTGAGTTCATTCAAAAACTGTTAACTAGTTAAAATTATTTCATGTAAGTCTTGACAAGCCTTATGAAGAGATTGTCATTAGTTTAGTAAATGAATTTTCCTCATCAAATTTTATTACTTAGGTAGCTTTTATTGAAATTCTATTAATATTTTTTTTATTATTAATGATCATATCAAACGCTATTGTTCAACCATTTTAATATCAGTTATTGTGACGTAAAACAAAGTGTGACTTGTTTGAAAAATACGTTTATAATTTACATTGTAATAGATGTGATTCCCAATTGTTTGCCGCAAATTCACTCGTATCTGACTGTGGAACAGAAGACCTAGTATGGAACAGGAAACCACTTTACATGAAACAGATCTGAGGTTGCGTATAAAATAGTCGAGCAGTGTAAGTAAATAGTTTGTTACTCATTTGTTCAGGTGTTCAAATCCTGGAGTGAGTTCAGGCCCGTATCCATGGGAGCTAGGGTGGGCCGGCACATCTTAAATTTTCACTGCCCCCCCTAAAATTTTCACGGTAGGCTTGCAAAGGAACTATAATATGGTTGGGTCGGCCCCCCTAACTTCTACCGGTCGCCCCTACACTTTGGGGCTGGCTACCGGCCTGAGTGAGTCCTCTTTTTGTTGCTCCTAATCTATCTGGAGACTATGTCTTTGAATAACCGTGTATGAACTCTTCTCTTTTCAAGTTCAATTAAGAAACAAAATTATAAGAATTGTAAATGTAAAATACCATAACTGAAAACCAACTCACCACGCATGTGCCTGGTGAAATTTCGTGCATACCTTTCGGAAGGTGTATATAACAACATACTAAAAGTCCGGAAATATCCTGTGACGGATTTGGCCACCATATTGGAAAATGGACAACAAAGTGTGTTTTTTCTTCGTAATGACTAATTCTCACTTTCATAGCTATAACTAACGTTGCATTTGCACTATTGATGTTATTTTTACTTCATTCGAATAACAAAAGACTACGCTTATAGACAAGTATTACACTTACCAGTTTACTTTACATGCGGGAAGTAACGGAGGGATTTCTTTTAAAAAAATCACCAAAATTTCCCTTCTGATCATTAGTTTTCTTATATATTAGTCCAGAAAAAATCGTAACAGGGTGAAATTTTGCACATATCTTAGAGAACGTGTGTAAACCACATACTAAAAGTCCTGAAGTATCTGATGACGGGTTTGGAGGCCATATTGGAAAATGGCCTCCGAATAGTGTTTTTTAAAGGTAATAACTGTTTCTGACTTTTATAGCTATGACTCACGTAGTATTTGCATTATTAATGTTACTTTCACTTGATTCGAATAACAGAGGGCTACTCTTACAGACCACGTATGACACTTACCAGTTTACTCGACACGCGGGAAGTAACGGAGGGATTTCTTTTTAAAAATCACCAAAATTTCCCTTCTGAACTTTAGTTTTCTTATACATTAACCCAGAAAAAAATCACAACAAGGTGAAATTTTGCACATACCTTTGGGAAGGTGTGTATAACAACTAAAAGTCCTGAAATATCCGGTAACGGGTTTGGCCGCCATATTGGAAAATGGCCGCCAAATATGGTTTTTAAAGGTAATAACAGGTTTTCACTTTAATAGCTATTAACTCACATTGTATTTGCACTATTGATGCTACTTTTAGTTCATTCGAATAACAAAGGACTACGGTGACAGACACTTAACAGTCTACTACACACATGAGGGAAGTTACGGAGGTTTTTTTTTTTTTAAATCCCTAAACTTTTCTTCTTCATAATCCTTTTTCTTAATCAGTTAACAATCTCGTCCTCTGAGAGTAGCAATTAATCTTACATTAATATATCATAATACACATAATGAAATATTCAAGTTTCATTGAAATCATAGTGATACAAACGGAATAACAAATAAAACTTCGGTAAGTACTACTCCTTGACTACGCATAGAGCGAATAAGGCATTTTGTCAAGCTACATTCCCCAACTGTTATGTTTACTTCTTAAACGCTAGTTGTCACATCTCCAGAGAAGTTCTTTGTGAATCCGAAGAGCAAATCTAGATTTATTGGTATACTTTCTAATCATCTCACAGTTGCTGGCACCAGTGTTCTTCAAGCCTCTGGAGATACACATACACAGATTTCCGAACAGCAATAGAACTCTCTCTCAAACAGCCACATCCAGTATCAATTATCCAGTTAATACTTTAAAAAAAAAAAAAAAAAAAACACGATTTGTCGGCCATTTTCAATATGGCGGCCAAACCCGTCACCGGATATTTCCGGACTTTCAGTATCTTGTTATATACACCTTCCCAAAAGTATACACTAAATTTCAACTTGTTATATTTTTTTTTTTCGGGATTTATGTATATATTGACTGGACTATATAGGAAGTTGCTTGTCTGTATGTATTCTAGTCTGTGCTTGTTTGAATATGTAAGATAATGAGTTCGTGGTTCGGATATAATTACTTTTAAGCTCTGGTGAGAAATATTTCTCTTTTAAGTGTTTAAAATAGTAGAACTCTTGCGAGTACGTTGAATTGCTGCCATACCATGTGCAACATTTTTAATTTATTGTGACAACACTAGTTCCAGCAAACTATGTTTACTGTTGTTGTAACACTGTACTTTGGTCCTAGTTCGGTTGCGCCATTTCTTGTAACACTGTGGGTTCCGGTATTGGAAGCCAAGTTTTGTAACGATAATGTTATTGTCTCGGGCGCTAAGTTTTGCAACGATAGAAAATTACTAATAATTAAAGGAAAATTTCTGCTCGGGCTGCCAAATAGAATTACTGCGTGATATTATGAATAAGCAGATCTTACGTATTTGGGCGACGAAGAATATGAAACGTATTGTTTTCGGAATTCGATTCCTTATCTCTAATTTGCATATTTAATCTGAACTAGAATGAATAATTAAGGCACTCACGGATGAGCCTATGCATCAGAGAAATGAATACCTGACCTTGTACTTGAAAAGTGAATGGTATTGATGAGCGACAACTCATCTGCCTATTACACAAATAAAAAAAATGAATGAGAGTTTGGAGAATTGAAGTTGACTCCACGGGGCTCGAACTTCAGTTCTCCAAGGTAAAGATACAGTTTTGCTAAGATGGTTAGGAATTAAAAAAAAATGATACATATAACGAAAGATGACCTAAGTCTAATCGATCCTGTTTTCCCCATAACGGTGTCTCCAAGGCGCTAGGAAAACAGGTGCGTAGTTAATAGTTAAGTGATTTAAACATGCGGAGCAAAAATCTCACAAGCTGCAAAGCTGAAAGAAAGATTTTTCGCTAATGGCTTGTTCAGTTGGCTACACTGACTATCACTCTGTCACCGAAGTGTGTGGAGATAGCAAAAATAGTTAAAAAGCAACAAACAAGGAAAGTTTAATTTAAAGTTTAAAGAATGAGTTAATTTAGATAAAAATTTCTGATGGTCAATGTAACCGTGCTTCCACTTTTCCTGTTCAGGGTGATTTGAAATAACATCTAGGTATGCTAATGTCAGTTAAAGAAATAGGCATATCTTTGAAATGATAACCACATAAATGCTTTGGTTCTAACGTCAAATAGACTTTTAATAAATTTAACGAGAAATAAGGTGATATCTACAAAAATCAACAAGAAAGTTAATTTGGATTTACAAAAAAAAAATGAATTAATTGACTTTACTGAAAATGAATCAGACTTTTGACTGTTTTGACCAAATAATATGATTTCTCTTAACACATTCTTCACTGTACAACGTAATATTCAAATTATTCAATCTTGACTGTAAAATTTAGCAACAATCTATTTCTACTCAACTAAACTGACAATATTCGATTCTTTATAATTACCATGACGTAGTTATATAAACAAAACTTTCTATTAAACTGAATATTAATTAACAAAATGATTTATTGTTTTTCCCCTAGGCATAAACGACTATTAAGTAATTCGCCCACAGTTATTACCTCTTTTTATTAATAAAAGAAATGGAAATAAGTTTAAGAATCGGATTGCGGAATGAAAGAATTAATGGTTTAGATTGCTTGCAAGACTCACTGGAGAGATAGTTTAGAAGCGATAGTATGCTTTTGAGAAAATTTAGTGCACTGTTTCTAATGAACGCTAATGAATTTTCAATATTAAAAGATTTGCATAAACAAGACATAACTTTGTACACATACTATATCAGTTGGAAAATAATACAATTCACAATAAAAATCGTTACACAACACTAACTACACAAGTATTTCATATTCAAGTACACTACACAGAAATATATATATATATATATATATATAGTACTACTATTATTATAATTTGGCCAATTGATCAAAATAATTACATTGTCGACGCTTTCTGATTTTCTCACTGATTCCTTATTTTGCGAATAAACGTTTCTCCATAGCTATGGACCCTATCTGCGTTCGTTGCTCAGATAGGTACCTCCGAAGGGATTTACTCGAGTATCTTAAATTTGTTTACCTTATTTACGAGACTCTAACGATATTACGGGATAAGAGTGTTTACACTTATTTGTCTGAAACTTACTCAACATAGCACGTCTTTGTAAGCTTTATATTGATTGTTTCTTTCAAGAATGATTATAATAAAAATTGGCAAGTTACAATAAAATAGTATTAAGCCTGTTTACAGCTCTGACACATATTTCCCTAACACAACCTATACAAATGTTAAAATTTGAAAAACTAGACTTTGACGCTAAATCATAGTTTACTCAAAACAGAAATTACATTACATTCACACATCTTAAACGCGATTTATGTTTAAAAGAGAAATAATTCATACTTGATATAAATAAATACTGGATTGCATATAAATGATTATAATGACGGCTTCAAGGATCTAAATATTGACACATTACGATTACAAATAAATGCATGATTGAAGATCAAATCAAAGTATACAAATTTCACTAGTAAAATAATCAAAAATTTTATGGTACTTATTCAAGAATGAAATTAACAGTTCCTATATCAGTGAATTAATTTTGGAAATGCAACCAAGGCATTAGGCTATTTGTTTACTTCTTTTAAAAAGAAAGAAAAAAAATGCTCTAAATGTTTACGGACAGTTCCGTATGAATAAACAATGTCCCGAAGTTTCTAGGAAAAGGTGAGTATGGAGATCACGAATCACGGAAATATTGGCCATAGTCCTTCTTCAATAACGAAAATAACAGAATACTTTGTCCTACCTTAATAAGTCCTTCCGCTTATATTTCCACACTTCAGAAGAAAACTGCACTGTACTTAACTGACCGTCACAATGCTTCCTAATGTCCCTTCTCAGACCCCGCTGTCCTCTGGATTCAACTCCCGGAGAAGAGGTCCTTGTTTGTCTGAAGCGTCTGGGTCTTCCTGTGGCAAGGCATCTGTCTCGAGTATCGGGGATCGAACCCGTGTCTCCGTCCTTTATCTCCATGTTGTTGAAATGCAACGATGCGTCACTTATCAAATCCATCTGCACTTAAATTTCACTCGCACAGTTTATATATATATCCGCCATACATCGCACTACTTTTCCTATCTTTGCACTTTATGCGGGAAATCAACGTATATAGAATCACAGACTCACTTCAACACCACCATTTATGTAGCTTTACCGTAAGATGATAAGAATTGTGTATATCTGTCGATGTTTTAAATATTTGTATAAATAATCTTGTAACGACGAAGTTGCTGTGGATAACGCGTGATTTAAGTAACTGGCTGCTAACGGGTGTCTAGCTAGCCATTTTTCTGAAATTTAAACACTTAAATATATATATATATGTACATATGAGTTGACGTACGCTTATGAATCGCGTGTTGGTGATGTTTTCACGATGAAGTGTCGACTTAGAGTAACCTCTCTTCCGTGTAGGCGTTCTCCCAGCTTTCTTTATTTTTTTAAAAAAATAGACGCTTCATTCTTCTCTTTGTGAATTTTGAATTTCGGATTCTGATTCGCCGCTTGAAGTTCGTGACACCATTTCCCAAAAATCGGTTGATAATTTGGCTTGGGTTTCTAGCGTCTGTTCTGGGCTCGTACGTGATGTTAAAGAGTTTCATAAGCACTTGCGAAGATTGTAGATAAAAAATTTTGGTTCCTGTGTGTCTGTGACGTGATATTTGCGATATCGAGGTACTTAGGTAGTGCGACAGTATGGCTGGAGTAACAATACCATCGACTGGCGAGGTAGAACGGTGGGTGGTTTATTAGTGCGGTTACCGTCTTATGTTTTTTTTTTCTTTCTGAAAAGCAGAGAAACTTCTTTACCTGGGACAAATGAAAGAGGTTGCTCGGTTGCTAAATGAAACAAAATAAAATTTTCCTTGACTTTTTAAAATAAATTGAATTTACATATAAAGATGTTTTAATTTGAATATAAGAACAATTAATTAAGTGTGTGAGCGTAATTGTCACAATACCCCCCTCCCAAGATGTAGCAAGTGCTGCAACAGAGTGAAGCACGGCTGCATCTAAGGAGAAGTAACATTTGATAAATATAAAAGTTCAAATTCTGACAAAAAGTACAAATACATGAAAATCCTAACCCTAATCTATGTTGAAGAAGAAAATTTATAAATTCACCAAAAATCCGAACCCTAATGTTAAAATTTCGTGCATGCTGAGAGAGATAATCTCAATCTAGATGAGAGGTCTCAGGTATTGAGTTGGTGGTCAGTTCAAGCTGCTGGACACAAGCTTATGAGGCATGTTTTAAATAATATGACCTTATTCTTAATTATCTCTTGGAGTTCTTCTTTATTTTCTCTGCGCGGGATACGACTTCTTATATTTCTTCCAAAGTGCTGGCTGCCCTAGGTAATAAAACAACAAAACAACAATATTATATAATTTTCAGCGTCTTGTATCATCGGGAAAGAGAGCATTGGTTACAGAGGGTGGCATGGAGCTTCAATTCCTCCATGTGCGAGGGCAAAGCCACTGCTCGCACTTTTGCTTTTATTCTTCGGCCATGATTCATCTTCAGTACCATAACTTTAAAAAAAAATAAGGAGAGTAAAATGATAAAGGCAAAGTTCCATGTCGCGAACATCCAATTGTGGGAACTTGCAAACATCTTGGTGGAATTGTCATCTGCTCGCAGCTCGTAGCTCACTATTCTTTGGCTCGGCGCGTTTTCGCAGGTATCATCACCAAGGCGAAGGGGTGCGTTGAGTCTCTGCTCTAAACGCAAAACTCCACTTCAGAGAGCTCAAATCGGGAATCCATCTCTACCGATTGCTCCGTATACAGGCACTTCTTCGTGCATAACAAAAATTACATCTCCTGGGCCGGTTTCAATGCTGGGTGGCGCACATTCGTGAACATCTTTTTCCAATCTTCCTCTGTAATTTTGATTGCCTCACATCCGATATCTGAAATAAAGTTAAAACAAATGCTGGTAAACAAATTCATTTCTGGGCATTATGCTTCCATATAGTACATATTCTTATTCTTTATGTTTAACTTCTAGGGTTAGCCGCTTGGATAAGAGATGCAGGTACATTCAACTGAGCTATAGACACAATTCTCTTATCTTTCTTTCATCAGTTTCCTGCTAAGTTTTCTTTCTGCGCGCTAGTACTTGATTCTTGACTTATACTTTTCTTGCAGTATCTTCTTGCAATTTTTCTTTACTTCTTGCCTACAATCATTCTATTTCTGTGCTTCCATTAGTTTTCATGCCATTGTGTATCTTAGTCTGTTTTCCAGCAAGCTGTCACGTAACCTCGACTCGAACCTGGACCGTTGGAGTCAATTTTTAGTATGCAACTGTCATGGCCGGGTGAATGGTGACAATGCCGATACCATTCTTGTCATTTTCCAGGCTTTCCTTGGTACATTGTGAGTAATGCCAATTGTCATTGCTCATTTCCTGAGTGCTCACCACCTTCCTATTGGCAATCAATGTATCCTGTTGGCCATTTTTACATTCTGCTTCTGACTTGTGTTCTTCTCTGGTGCCTTCATCATGAAAATAGCTTCTTGGCGGATTTGCTTCGTTCTGCCAGTTGTCGTCACTTATCTCCTGTGTCTCTACTGCTCTGGCCTGACTGTGTATATCTTGCCGGTCACATGGACTTCTCTGGCCGTTGTAAGTTCTCCATGAATCTGGGTCCTCGAACTCAAGTACTCCTTTTCCTTCTGCATTTCTGGAGTCTTCTGCCCATTTTCTCCGTGTCTTCGGGTGATTATTCCTCCTGACATAGTTATGGCTGCGTTGCCATCCAGCACGTTTGTCGTGGAAATCTTTCATTCTTGTATTTTTGTTTCGTCTTGGTTGGATTCTTGTCCTACCAGGGATCATTCTTCCACGCAGTTTACGTTTGCTCTTGAATTTTGGAGCGTTTACAGCGTTGGAAACACTTGTACTTATCTCTACAGGTGTGGGGGTCTGTTTGGCCTCCTGGTGTGTATCCTGCACAATTTCTTCTGATGGAAGTTCCTCCAGTACTTCCGTGTTTGACTTCTCGTGTTCATCCAGTCTCCTGGCTTGCTCCTGTCGTTTCCTCGAGAGGTATTCTGCCAAATGGTCTTGTTTTTCCATGAACTTGTCAAGTTTTCTATCTAGTTCTTCTATGTTCTTCCTCTGTTCTTCTATAAATTCTTCGTTTTTCTTCCTCTGTTCTTCTCTAAATTCTTCGTTTTTCTTGTTTTCTTCTTTTAGTTGTCTCATGAACTCATGTAACGCTGATAGAAGAGATTCCTGAAAATCGCCATTAGTGCTGTTCGGCCTGTGATGCTGTTGAATGTTGTCTCTACTTCCTTGAGTGACATCATTTTCCATAACTGGACTTGTATTCCTCTGGTCACCACATTCAGGACAATTTCGAGCCTCATCCGTGGGATCCAAATCCTGTTCCCATAGGTCACGTCCACACGTGCGACAACGTTGTGCTTCTTCCATTGCAGACATCCTGTTTCTTGGTCGTTGCCTTAAGGTAGATGGCCTCAACTGTGGCATCTGCAAGTAGACTTAAATAACTGGATTGTCAGAATGATTCTTATTAAAATTTGTCTAAAATTAATTCTAATTATCTGACCTATGCTGTCAATCACTCTAAATTTCGTACTCTAAGTTCACCTTAATACGCAAAAATATTACTATTTCATCAATGTAGCATGCCAAGCTACTTTATCACCACACGTTTTCCACAACAACTTAGTTCATTCTTGTTTTTTTTTTTTTTTTTTTTTTTACTATATTTATATGGATATTTATATGTATATACAAATAGTGTATTAATTAACAGATAACATGTCTAAAACACAATAATATGTAAGTAATAAAATGCATGTGTAAATAAAAGTATTAAATCTGACCTATTCTAAACCTATATCTATATATGAATATATAATTATGTTAATACTAATGTTATTCACTAGAAACAAACTTAGCTAAATTTATGCATAAATATGCCAAAAATTTGCATGTTCACTTATATTAATCGCTTACCTGTTGCATTACCTTTTTGTTTTCTTCTTTCCTTCTTTTCTTCTCTTTTTTATTTAAACAAACAAAATGGTGTATCTCCTTTCTCTTCCAATCAAACAAACCAACAAACAAACATGAGGTAAGAACAATTATTATTATTATTATTATTATTATTTTTTTTTTTTACGCATGTGCTGAAATGAAATAAAATTGGATGCGAGGGGGAGTAGAACGCTTAATCGTTCCCTACGGGTAATCTCGAAATAATGATTCTTTGAATACAAAGTTACCTAATTTCATATCACGCTTCCCATTCTTAATTTTAGTATTACGGAATAGACTTGATTACTGTTTTCGTTCGCTGTTCGAAATTTACTATGTATGCTTCTCCAAACTAAATTTCCTACTTTTTTTTTTTTTTTTTTTTTTTTTAAGCTTACTACGCTTTTCGGTCCTGAAATAAAATTAACTACGCATGTTGGTCCTTCAAATAAGATTAACTACGCATTCGGGTCCTTTAAATAAAATTAACTACGCATTCGGGTTCCTGTTCGGGAAGCCATTTCTTGTTACATTGTACTTTGGTCCTAGTTCGGTTGCGCCATTTCTTGTAACACTGTGGGTTCCGGTATTGGAAGCCAAGTTTTGTAACGATAATGTTATTGTCTCGGGCGCTAAGTTTTGCAACGATAGAAAATTACTAATAATTAAAGGAAAATTTCTGCTCGGGCTGCCAAATAGAATTACTGCGTGATATTATGAATAAGCAGATCTTACGTATTTGGGCGACGAAGAATATGAAACGTATTGTTTTCGGAATTCGATTCCTTATCTCTAATTTGCATATTTAATCTGAACTAGAATGAATAATTAAGGCACTCACGGATGAGCCTATGCATCAGAGAAATGAATACCTGACCTTGTACTTGAAAAGTGAATGGTATTGATGAGCGACAACTCATCTGCCTATTACACAAATAAAAAAAATGAATGAGAGTTTGGAGAATTGAAGTTGACTCCACGGGGCTCGAACTTCAGTTCTCCAAGGTAAAGATACAGTTTTGCTAAGATGGTTAGGAATTAAAAAAAAAATGATACATATAACGAAAGATGACCTAAGTCTAATCGATCCTGTTTTCCCCATAACGGTGTCTCCAAGGCGCTAGGAAAACAGGTGCGTAGTTAATAGTTAAGTGATTTAAACATGCGGAGCAAAAATCTCACAAGCTGCAAAGCTGAAAGAAAGATTTTTCGCTAATGGCTTGTTCAGTTGGCTACACTGACTATCACTCTGTCACCGAAGTGTGTGGAGATAGCAAAAATAGTTAAAAAGCAACAAACAAGGAAAGTTTAATTTAAAGTTTAAAGAATGAGTTAATTTAGATAAAAATTTCTGATGGTCAATGTAACCGTGCTTCCACTTTTCCTGTTCAGGGTGATTTGAAATAACATCTAGGTATGCTAATGTCAGTTAAAGAAATAGGCATATCTTTGAAATGATAACCACATAAATGCTTTGGTTCTAACGTCAAATAGACTTTTAATAAATTTAACGAGAAATAAGGTGATATCTACAAAAATCAACAAGAAAGTTAATTTGGATTTACAAAAAAAAAATGAATTAATTGACTTTACTGAAAATGAATCAGACTTTTGACTGTTTTGACCAAATAATATGATTTCTCTTAACACATTCTTCACTGTACAACGTAATATTCAAATTATTCAATCTTGACTGTAAAATTTAGCAACAATCTATTTCTACTCAACTAAACTGACAATATTCGATTCTTTATAATTACCATGACGTAGTTATATAAACAAAACTTTCTATTAAACTGAATATTAATTAACAAAATGATTTATTGTTTTTCCCCTAGGCATAAACGACTATTAAGTAATTCGCCCACAGTTATTACCTCTTTTTATTAATAAAAGAAATGGAAATAAGTTTAAGAATCGGATTGCGGAATGAAAGAATTAATGGTTTAGATTGCTTGCAAGACTCACTGGAGAGATAGTTTAGAAGCGATAGTATGCTTTTGAGAAAATTTAGTGCACTGTTTCTAATGAACGCTAATGAATTTTCAATATTAAAAGATTTGCATAAACAAGACATAACTTTGTACACATACTATATCAGTTGGAAAATAATACAATTCACAATAAAAATCGTTACACAACACTAACTACACAAGTATTTCATATTCAAGTACACTACACAGAAATATATATATATATATATATATATAGTACTACTATTATTATAATTTGGCCAATTGATCAAAATAATTACATTGTCGACGCTTTCTGATTTTCTCACTGATTCCTTATTTTGCGAATAAACGTTTCTCCATAGCTATGGACCCTATCTGCGTTCGTTGCTCAGATAGGTACCTCCGAAGGGATTTACTCGAGTATCTTAAATTTGTTTACCTTATTTACGAGACTCTAACGATATTACGGGATAAGAGTGTTTACACTTATTTGTCTGAAACTTACTCAACATAGCACGTCTTTGTAAGCTTTATATTGATTGTTTCTTTCAAGAATGATTATAATAAAAATTGGCAAGTTACAATAAAATAGTATTAAGCCTGTTTACAGCTCTGACACATATTTCCCTAACACAACCTATACAAATGTTAAAATTTGAAAAACTAGACTTTGACGCTAAATCATAGTTTACTCAAAACAGAAATTACATTACATTCACACATCTTAAACGCGATTTATGTTTAAAAGAGAAATAATTCATACTTGATATAAATAAATACTGGATTGCATATAAATGATTATAATGACGGCTTCAAGGATCTAAATATTGACACATTACGATTACAAATAAATGCATGATTGAAGATCAAATCAAAGTATACAAATTTCACTAGTAAAATAATCAAAAATTTTATGGTACTTATTCAAGAATGAAATTAACAGTTCCTATATCAGTGAATTAATTTTGGAAATGCAACCAAGGCATTAGGCTATTTGTTTACTTCTTTTAAAAAGAAAGAAAAAAAATGCTCTAAATGTTTACGGACAGTTCCGTATGAATAAACAATGTCCCGAAGTTTCTAGGAAAAGGTGAGTATGGAGATCACGAATCACGGAAATATTGGCCATAGTCCTTCTTCAATAACGAAAATAACAGAATACTTTGTCCTACCTTAATAAGTCCTTCCGCTTATATTTCCACACTTCAGAAGAAAACTGCACTGTACTTAACTGACCGTCACAATGCTTCCTAATGTCCCTTCTCAGACCCCGCTGTCCTCTGGATTCAACTCCCGGAGAAGAGGTCCTTGTTTGTCTGAAGCGTCTGGGTCTTCCTGTGGCAAGGCATCTGTCTCGAGTATCGGGGATCGAACCCGTGTCTCCGTCCTTTATCTCCATGTTGTTGAAATGCAACGATGCGTCACTTATCAAATCCATCTGCACTTAAATTTCACTCGCACAGTTTATATATATATCCGCCATACATCGCACTACTTTTCCTATCTTTGCACTTTATGCGGGAAATCAACGTATATAGAATCACAGACTCACTTCAACACCACCATTTATGTAGCTTTACCGTAAGATGATAAGAATTGTGTATATCTGTCGATGTTTTAAATATTTGTATAAATAATCTTGTAACGACGAAGTTGCTGTGGATAACGCGTGATTTAAGTAACTGGCTGCTAACGGGTGTCTAGCTAGCCATTTTTCTGAAATTTAAACACTTAAATATATATATATATGTACACTCATGTCCAAAATGATTGTCGCATATCTATAACTGTCTTCTTCTAAGAATATAATATGATAATGATTTTGCAGGGTTCTTTTAATACTGATACTATGTGTATAATTGGAAAATGTATGTTTGTGGTAAATTTCATAGGAAAAGAATTATAAATACGAAAATTAGAATGAGTAAAACAAAATGTTGCTAAATAAACAAGAAAGTTTTATTTTCGTTGTATTGCTCTTATTTACTGCTCCTTTGACATGAAATTTGACACATACATGTCTTTGCCGATTATACACATACTAACATTATAAGAAATATCGGGCGAATTCGTTGTCAAATTATATTCCTACAATAACATATTTATAGACATGCGACAATAATTTTGGACATGAGTGTACATATGAGTTGACGTACGCTTATGAATCGCGTGTTGGTGATGTTTTCACGATGAAGTGTCGACTTAGAGTAACCTCTCTTCCGTGTAGGCGTTCTCCCAGCTTTCTTTATTTTTTTAAAAAAATAGACGCTTCATTCTTCTCTTTGTGAATTTTGAATTTCGGATTCTGATTCGCCGCTTGAAGTTCGTGACACCATTTCCCAAAAATCGGTTGATAATTTGGCTTGGGTTTCTAGCGTCTGTTCTGGGCTCGTACGTGATGTTAAAGAGTTTCATAAGCACTTGCGAAGATTGTAGATAAAAAATTTTGGTTCCTGTGTGTCTGTGACGTGATATTTGCGATATCGAGGTACTTAGGTAGTGCGACAGTATGGCTGGAGTAACAATACCATCGACTGGCGAGGTAGAACGGTGGGTGGTTTATTAGTGCGGTTACCGTCTTATGTTTTTTTTTTTCTTTCTGAAAAGCAGAGAAACTTCTTTACCTGGGACAAATGAAAGAGGTTGCTCGGTTGCTAAATGAAACAAAATAAAATTTTCCTTGACTTTTTAAAATAAATTGAATTTACATATAAAGATGTTTTAATTTGAATATAAGAACAATTAATTAAGTGTGTGAGCGTAATTGTCACATTGTTCTATACTGCTTTTTGCTTCATAATTTTTTTGTCGCTTGCAGAATAAAAACTGTAGAACTTGTGAGCTCTACAAAACGGACGGACATCAAATGACAATATTTTTTGTCAAAAGTTATGGAGGAATATATAGACAATAATTTTACAAAGGAAGTGTACAAATACGTGTCCAGTTCCGATTTTTTTTTTTCTGTCCGGACCCAGTGGACCTCCTCCAGCATGGATTTGTCTATGATGAGGATTCACATTTAACATGCTATTTGATCTATCAATTGGTATTACATGTTGTACTTTTGGATTTTTTTTCCCGTTCAACACTAACAATATCGTAGAATTTTAGGTACGTATTTACAGATAAACTTTAAAACAAAAATAAAAAAAAAGATTGTTTTCCTTGTGTGACATGGAACCTCCTTGTAAAAGCTCTTCGTAGTACTGTATTTACGTTGGAAGCTGCGGTTGTTCGTACGGAACCAAAGTAATTACTACCCAGTCTCTAAATCACAAGTAGTGTAATTTGTATGTTAGTAAAGGCATTCCTTTTCAGCCACACAGTCTCCGGCATTGGCCACTGGGCGGTGAAGTCGGCGCCAACTACGCCCAGGTAGTGTTTTCAAACCTCGGTCCGCCTAGCACTACTTATTTCTCTTCTCTCTCTCTCTCTCTCTCTTGCTTTCTATTTCTTATTACCAATAAAGAGACAAAGCCATCTCTTTCAGTTTCAACATGGCTGAGCTGATCTATTTCTAGTCGAATAACTAACTCACTGTTTCCCCATACAGGAAAATAATAATAATAATGTTTGCAAAATATAGTTAAATAAATGAAACACATAGGGCACACAGTACGAAAATCCCATTTATTAAAATAAGTATTATACATTGCAGAATGTGAATCGTTTTATTATTGAAAAGATGGCGTAACTGTCACAGTGATGGTGCTCGGGCTTTGTGCTGGTTCAGGACTGAAGATATATATGAATAGTGACGATCCTAGATAGGGAAAGGGGGTGGGTGCCCCCCTGATGACATCTTCCGGCTCCCACACTGAGAAAAAAACGTATGTGGCGTACGTAAGAACGTAGGTTACATATGTAAATCCTGTAGTTTTTGGACTTAACGTACAGCCAACGTATAACTGAAGAAGTATATTTTATACATACTTTCCTCCAAATAAACGTACTTTTACTATTAACTAAAGAACTGTATATAGGCCGTCAGGATCTCACATAGGTATACAGATGGACGTATGTAACATATATCTGGCGTAGCCCTATGTAAGATACATATACATATGTAATATATGGAAGATTGTTAGATGTCATACATCCTGCAATGGCGTGATGTAACATCTAAGTAGGAAAAACGGAAAAACGTGTGTTGCATATGGATAATGTTTTCTCCATACTAATTTCATAGTAAACATAAGGATTCCTTACATATATCAACTGAAACCCGTTCAGTGGTCATCAGAATTCATGAAATAAATTTTATTTCGAGCGGAAACTTCTACACTATCTAGAGGCGTCTATGGTTAGCGTGCAGTAAAAATATTGTTTTACAGCGAGTGTTTACAGCGAGTAGATGATCCCTGATTCATTGGCGGATTCAGGGGGGCGAGCGGGGCGATTGCCTCCCCGCCAGAAGAGGAAACTTTCTTATTTTATATATATAAATAAAACCCATCACAGAGTTTGGAGCTGTTAAAAGTAGCTCTGAGTGGCAGTATTACAACCCACTGCCCCGCCAGAAGTCCGTCCTGGATCCGCCCCTGCCCTGATTTGGGAATGTAGATCAAATGAAAGGACAACACTCTTCTGCATGAGTTGACATAAAAATAAAAATCAACAGGGTTGAATATCATTGATAAAGCAAACATCAAGAACAATGAGTACTAACGGACTTTGTGCATTTTTACTTGTCTCGCATTGTGCTGATAGCGGCATTCTTCACCCGTGCTGCTGTGGGTATGATAAAACAGTGTTACAACTAAAGGAAAGAAACGAGCTTGAGAGCCTTGACTAGACTAACCATTCATCCTACTTTATTTTGCTTTACAACAACGAATTTCCAGTTGAATTTGTGAACAAAACACGTCCTAGAGTATGACGTCATTACTTAATACTTTGACCCCTTTCTGCTCAAAAACACAAAACGCGCTTTGTTGTGTGTTATGGTATACCAATGGACTAACTACTCCCAAAATTTCAGAGTTTTCTTTTATCCAGACCCATTGGAGATATTGGACAGTGAAACATGCCAAATTGGCACAATTCCCAACTTTATGATTCATTTTTTCAGACCTTTGGAAGCACCTACAGGTCTGAAAATTTTTGTGTGTAAACTTATAACGCCGTATTACATACACACACAAAAATTCAGACCTCTACATCAGTTGTTTCCTCTTCCCGAACATGTCTTAAATGCCCAAAAATGTTAGTACTGTAAGCCCTGATTTCACCCCTTTCAAGTAGTTTTAAGCTAAAATGTTGAGATCAAAGTTTTAGCTCTGCACGAGTTGGAGATGTCCAACAATTTTCAATTTGATAGGACAAATATATGCTGAGTAATTCCAAACAACGTAAACGCCTAAAATCGAAAAAACTTAAAATGGCGGCAGCCGCTGCGTCGCCAGGGCATATTGAAAAAATAATTAATTGTGGTTTTGAAGTACCCTGATATAGGATAAACATTCATGAAAAAATTAGTTTTTTTCTTTTCTTTCTTTTCTTTCTTTTCTTTTTTTTCTTTTTCCTTTTTTTTTTTTTTTTTGAAAAGGTCGAGCGGCAATTTTTCTTTTTTCTCGATCACTTAGCATGGATTGACCCAGATATAAGGATTTACAAGGATCAGTCATAACTATTGTAATATTTCCACAACCCAAACAGCAGGCTCGTGTATAAGCTATTATCGACCATAAGTACAAAAAATCATACTGGGCAAGAAGTAATGTGACAAGCAGAGTATTTAACACACAGGCCACTTCTTCGTCAGTAGCTTCAGTTAGTTTTTTAGTGGTAGTAACGATAAGAGGTTAACAACGTCAGATATGTTAATTGTTATTGTAATCGTTTGGACTCTGGCACAGCGCTGAGTCAACCACCCAACACATTTGCCATGCAATGCAAAAGGGGAAGGTGTAGTGAAGCATAGCACAGCATCTCGTAGGTTTCAGAAATTCTGTGTAGGTTTTTAAAAGATTGGGAAAGGTTCGGCCGCCACAGGGTAACATATTCTGGCCATGCGACACACCATTGAGGAAAATCCATCCACCAGCTCATGGTGATTGTCAAACCAACTCGGTACGTCCCAAATGAAATGAAATGAAAATGAATGAAATCTTTGTTTTACGTCCCACGATTATGCCGGTTAGGCTAAAGGAGACGGTGATGATGAGAAATGAATGAAATGGTGGAATGAAGAAAGTGGGAGGAAACGGGAGAACCCCGAGAAAACCAACGCACACGGTGTTTGTCCACCACAAAGTTCACTTGGCGGAGGCTGGGATCGAACCAGGGACCCCAAACACCAGAGGTGAACGCTCTACCACTGAGCCACCGCGGCCCCTCGGCACGCCCCAGTCCTCTGTAGTGCGTCACCTTCTCGAACTCGTGAAGACCATCAGGAGTTGACGTATTGTGCCACATAAGTTGATCCCAGCATCAGTGTATGTGTATGTGTGCGCTGACAACTGGTCCAAAATTCGAGTGATGTGTTTTCCCTGATTTTTTTCATTATTCGTGACAATTTTTTCCTTATTCGTAATCCGAATATGCAAAAGCAGTGGTTAAATAAGAACCAACTTTCAGAACTGGTCATCAAACAGAACCGTTTCGGGCATAAAATCATGCTCTGCGTGTAGTAGAACTGCATGGGGGTAATTAACTTCGAGTTCGTTCCTAATGGTCGTACCACCAATACCAACCTTTATTCAAAACAGTTGATTTGGATATATGCTGCACTAGGCAAAAATACCCTGTATTTGTAAGCCGAAAGCGCGTCCTTCTGCAACAGGATAAAGCAAAACTACATTCTACTCTAACAACACGACAAATTCAAAAGCTTGATGGCATCGAACGGATGCTACACCCGGCATATAGTTCTGACATTGTCCCTTAAGATTACTACCTGTTTTGATTCATGACGCCCTTCCTGAAATAATGATGCTTTACCAAACAGCAGTGACTGGGATCTTTGCCTCTAAGGAAAATATGTAGTTGAATCGAGGAACGGGCAGAAAGTTGGTGGCTGCAGAAAGTCCAATACGAGGAGCCTCTCATTTCAATGCTTTCATTGTACTGTAAGAAATACAGGTATGTTCTGAACCAGAAAATAGCAAAATTGATGAATTGTTCTTGTGTTATTCGAGACTCGCTTCCATGTCCGCCTACATTCCAGTATTGAAAGTACAATTCCTAGTGGTCTACATTCGTGGTTTCAATATTACGAGTACATTTCCATATATATTTCATCTTCATGCTTACTTTCCTATTGAAAGTAGAAATGGTAGATATTACAACTTCCAGTTTTAATATTTTATTCACACAGAAGAAAAACGGCAAGAAATAGAACGAGTTTCAAAGAAAGAAAAAAAAAACATATTTAATGTCCCAAGATTGGATTCAATCTTTCCACTTATCCAAACCAGGACTAGTAGATTCATCGCGTCCAGTAGATTTATCACCTCATTCATGGCGATCAATATTGAAACCGCAATCAATTCCGTTTTCAATAGAAAAACAAAATGTTCTTGAACTGTTGACAAAAGATAGTTTCACCCTGTTCCTTACCCTTTTGCTTTTTGCCGATCAATACTAAAACCGGAAATGGAAGATTTCTGCCACTTCAGAGTTATAATTAAGGGTTCTTTTAAGGTTTGCTCAGCCGCCGCGGTTTTCTAATTACATTGAATCAAACGATTCTTCGGCGCAATCCTAACCTACTGTGAATAAAAGGTCCCATATGATCCAACAAACTGAGAAACAGCAGCGAATTGAAATTAATGGCCGCCGGATTTCCAGAGATCGCGACGATTGGATATCCGCTTCGCCGTGGATAAAAGGACTTCTTTAATTCAAAGCATTGAAGTTTAAAAAAAAAAAAAAAAAGATACAGTGGTTGAGCAACCGCTTCCGCAACCATGAGGATAAAAGGACCTTAAGGGTTCAGAGTCGAGATTGAGCCTACTATAGAGACACTGAAGTACCTATATATATATAAAACTTTTTTCATTATGACTTACCGTGTTTGCTCCAGTACAGAGGGACGGATATAGAAGTGTTATAAGAGTGCCTATATTTATGCATAGCATAGTTTTGACGTCTAAAAGCTGGAATCTGATTTTTAAAATGATTTCCCATCTATGCTCAATCTCCTCCTCTATCCCTCTATTGAAATTGGAAGATCTCGATTTAACCACTTCCAGTTTTAGTATTCTATCTCCATGGAGCAGGAAAGGTAAAGGATAGCTGGATCTTTTATTGTGTACACAAGGCTTTATTTTTGGTCTTACCCTTCCATTGAAACAAGAAGTTGTAAAACGGATTAGGTTGCTGCGAATGAAGGGTTCTCCATGGTACACCAACCAAGTAAGTCATTTCCAAAGCCTAAAGAAATTAAAACTGCAATATTTGGTTAATCAAAATAATCGCCATCTGCAACCATTTTTGAAATTGTTCATCCTGTGGCAAGGATGTCTGAAGTGTGCGATGCGTTAGAAGTCCTCAGCTGTTAGTTGCACAGCCAGATCATCGGGTTTTTTCTTCGATCATAAGGTTTTTTCTTCCATGAAATTATCGAGATTTCGGAAAAGGTAGTAGTCAGTGAGAGATATTAGGGGAATAGGCGGGAAGTCCTCAGGGAAGGGTTTCATACTCATGGAGAACCTGTATCGTCCTTTACGCTATACAGGGTGTTTCAAAACAACATTGTCAAAGTCTGGGAGGTGATTCTGGCATCAAGATAAGACAAAAAGTGTAGACCAACCTGGGTGCACAAATGCTTCCTTTCGGAGTTATAGGCTGCCGAAAACAAAACAAAAAAAAAAGAACTTTAAAGGTCCAGAGCTCCAAAAGTATGGGACCTACAGTAGTCGGGTCAAGTCTTCACTTAGGAACTAGTACGTGCGCTATTAAAAAATACATCTTTCAAAATCATAAGGTACTACTCACGCAACAATTTTTATAGAGTGAGGTTGGCTACAGGCACGAAATTTAAAGTACTCTCCAACTACCTCTATAAAAATTGTTGCGGAACTATCATAGGATTCTAAAACATGGATATTTGGAGAGGTCTTATACAAGCTCCTAAGTAAAGTCTTGACCCAAGTACAATAGATCCCATAGTTCTGGAGCTTTAAAGATTTTTTTATATTTTCAGCAGCATATAACTCCGAAAGGAAGTATTTGTGCACCCAGGTTGGTCTACACTTTTTTATCTTATCTTGGTATCAGGAATCACCTCCCAAACGTTGTTGGTGTTGGTTTTAAACATCCTTGTATATGAGCGAGTATTGTTTTGAAATATGAGGACATCATATCCTTTGACAATTGCTGGATTCTTGCGAACTAATTTGTGGTGCATTTAATGGAATTCAGCATTTTAATAATATTGCAATGCAGTGACGGTTTCGTATCGATAGGAAGATACGAAGAATCAACCTAATCATAGATCACCATACGAGCAAAAATATCTTATAAGGGGTTTTTAAAAACTGTTCTTTCCTCACTGCTGAACGGGACGTTAAACTTAAACAACGTCCTGGACTTCGACTACCACTGCTCTAATTGTTTAAGATTGTAGTAGCAGATCCATTTTTCATCAAAAGTGGAAATTCCATTAAGAAATTTTTCTCGGTTATTCTTTACACTAAGAGAAGTTGCACACCTCGAGATGGCGATTCTTACTGGCCGGTATAAACTCATGTGGCATCCTTTAGTCTATGTTTCTCCCTTACTGATGACACAGACACACTGAGCGACAGTGGTATGGTCTGTGTCTAACTTCTCCGCAATTGCACAAAATTTTCCGAGGGTCTGCTTGCACGGTGTTACCGAGAAGCTCATCCGAACATGATGTTGGTCGGTGCCCATGGGGATTCGTTTTGCAATGTTAAATTTTGACAAAGGGGGAATGGTGCATTCATTCGCAATCCGTGGCCCAGACACACTGTTGCTTTTCTTTCAATTTGCTATGCGGAGTGTCCCGGTTTGAATTCGTAGAGGGGGCGCGGTGGCTCAGTGGTAGAGCGTTCACCTCCGGTGCTTGGGGTCCCTGGTTCGAACCCAGCTCGCGCCGTGTGGACTTTGTGGTGGACAAACACCGTACTCGTGGGTTTGCTCGGGGTTCTCCCATTTCCTCCCACTTTCTTCATTTCCACCATTTCATTCATATCTCATCATCATCGTCTCCTTTAGCCTAACTGGCATAACCGTCGGACATAAAACTAAAGATTTCATTTCATTTGAATTCGTAGAGGAAAAGTCACTCGCAATCCTGTGTTTTCCATAAGCACTTTCATACGATCCTGTTCAACAACGCACTACCTCCTGATTACCTGTTTGTTGGACATGTGCGTAATTGTGACTTTGTTATATATAATTTAGTCCATCCCTGTGTTGTGTAGCTCAGATGAGCTTAGGATTAAACGTCGAAGCAGACACTTCATTCGCGCTCACCTAATATTACATCGTGATTAATTGTTGGATCCCTAAAGTTCTTTAGTGTAGCGTAGTTTTTAAACATGAAACATAAACACAACTGACTGAACAATACATAAAAACAACCAGGGTCGTGCCGTACGGCGGGGGCGAAAAATTCGGGAGAAAAAAGGAAAAAAGATAGGAAAAATTGCTTGGAATATATGAATGGGGGCGCCGTCGAATACTCTCGCCCCGGGCGCTGATTTTGCACAGCACGGCCCTGAAAACAACGTAAATCCGAGAAACTCGATTAAATTAGATATGCAGCTGTTCATGTTGCAAACAAAATATATCAGTATCTTCACATTTCGCCTAATGACCATATTCTTGTAAAATAGTGACTTGAATATCTGGGTTGAAAATATTTCTTGGAAATCACACAGTTTGTGTTGTCAGTAAGGCTGTCCACGAAGCAGCATTTCAGTGACAAAGCGAAATTCTTCCAATAGACAGGTACATTTTCTGAGATGAGACACACTTTTTCGGCACGAGAAACATTCAATTCCTGTCTTGGAGTGAACCCTAGTTGTAATTTCCCAAACAAATGTAATCGCATAAATATTTAATGTTAGGTTGAAAAACATGTAAGAACTCATGACAAGAGAGGTGGCTTAGAGTCGAAATTCTAAACGCAATGATGCATTGACGTAGGAAAATTTCATCAACGGAAGCTCCAAGCACTCAATCTCAGATTTGTTCAGGACACGCGTGAACTATAGGGTGTTTCAAAACAACACCGACAACGTTCGGGAGGTGATTCCTCAATACCAAGATAACACAAAAAGTATAGACCAACCTGGGTGCACAAATGCTTGCTTTCGGAGTTATAGGCTACTGAAAATATGAAAAATTGAACTTTTAGGGTCCATAACTTTAAAACTATGGGCCCACCGTAGTCGGGTCAAGACTTCAATTAGATACTTTCGCAAAAAATGTTTATAGAGGTACTTCAAATTATATGCCCGTAGCCAAACTCCCTCTATTAAAATTGTTGCGTGAATGCCTTAGGATCGTGAAATATGGATTTTTGGATAGGGTACATATTAGTTCGTAAGTGAAGCTCCTGATTACCTGTTTGCTGGACATGTGCATAATTGTGACATTGTTATGTATAATTTAGTCCATCCCTGTGTTGCGTAGCTCAGATGAGCTTCGGATTAGACACAGGCCCGTATCCAGGGGAGTCTAGGGGGCCGGGCTCCCTCTAAATTTTTACTGCCCCGCTAAATTTTCATGGTTGGCTTGCAAATGAACTACAATGTGGTGATGAATTATCATATGGTTGGATCGGGTGCCCCCTATAACTTCAGCCTGGCTCCCCCTACATTTTTGGGCTGGCTACAGGTCTGATTAGACGTAGAAGGCGACACTTCATTCGACACTTCATAAGTGAAGTCTTGATCCGACTACGGTAAGCACCATAGTTTTGGAGCTATGGACCTATAAATTTCATTTTATCATGTTTTCGGCAGCCTATAACTCCGGAAGGAAGCACTTGTGCACCCAGGTTGGTCTATACTTTTTGTCTTATCTTGGTGTTAGCAATCACATCTGAAAAGTTGTCGTTCTTGTATATATATATATATTACTCCACTGCAATGGCGTAATTCAGAAAATATATTTTAGGAAGTGTTGATGGAAAACGTAGAATACATTAAAAGGATTCTATGATCAATGATTGTAAGTAAATAAATACTGCTGAGTATATTCTTATTATACCGTGATAATTAGTGTTGCCCATAAGACGAAATATAAAGTTTTCTCGGCCCGTTTCGTTTCTTCTCGTGTCAACTCTCCAAGAATTCTTTCTCGTCTCGTCTCGTTTAGTAAATTTATGTGTACAAAATTTATGAAATATTTATTTTTTTCTTTATTTCATGTAGAAGTTACCAGAATCCATCCACGTCCCTAGAGGTTCTAAAAGGGTGTTTTATAACAACATTTAATTCATATTTATTATTAATGTGTTTGTATAATTGCTTCAAAAACTTATATTTTTTTAAATATTATGGCTGACGGAACATTTTAAAAAAATGTTTCAGATCTAAGACGTAGGTGAACGAGTGTTTTTTACGACGAGATTCGAGAAATTTCTGTCACGAAGCCGAGACAATAATTATCATGTCGTCTCGATTTTGAACAGTGTGACCACCCAGCAAAAATATTTCGTACTAACCTATGCAGAAAAAAAGCACTAGATCTGGGGAAAAACTTCTAAAATTTTATCTGCTTCCGTTTCACCCTATTTATGACATTTTATGATATTAATATCTTATTAGAAGGATTCCGGCAGCTCCCTATCCCCTGTGGGTGGGGGAGTGACCTCCACATTCTTAAAAGAACCCCAAACTTATTCTTTTTTTAAAGTCAAAACTCGATACAAACGGTGCAAACCATTTACACCCTCCCAGTTTTGATTTTACACCCCCAAACCAAAAATCCTTGCGGAATCTCTGTTTAATTGTAATATTAGAATTGACTGTGAACCACTAAAGTAATACAAGTATGACAAATATAGAGGATGCCGGGAGAAAACAAGAAATATCATAAAATGGGCTTATTGAGAAAATCGAGTTTTAATTCCTTAATGGCCTACTATTTAAACGGATTACCAAATATGTAATATTGTTTACTGTGGGCATTTATTAATTGGAGGAGGAACATATGTCGCCGTTCCTCTCTTGTAAATACCATTGTTGAAAAAAAACGCAGAAAAAGCTACCAGAAACAGAGAAATTTTCTACATTGGCAGATTTTCGTGAGACTCCGTTTTCTATCGCAAATGTATTTATGAGAAAAAAAAATGAAATTAAATCTTTGAGTTTTACGTCCCACGATTATGCCGGTTAGGCTAAAGTAGACAGTGATGATGAGCAATGAATGAAACAGTGGAATGAAGAAAGTGGGGGAAACGGGAGAACCCCGAGGATACCTACGCACACGATGTTTGTCCACCACAAGGTTCACTTGGCGGGGGCTGGGATCGAACCCATGACCTCAAGCACCAGAGGTAAACGCTCTACCACAGAGCCACCGCGGTCCCGTATTTAAGAGAAAAGATGAAGATGAAAAAAGTACTAGATTTATTGGTGAACGCACTAGAACACTAAAATATTATAAAAGGTACTAGATCTAGTACGAAAGTACTAGCTGTGGTCACACTGATTTTGAAAATGGAGAATCGAGACGACTCACGGGCATCATTTCTTATAAAATTGTTTAGACCTAATTTAATCATTTGTGTCGGGACTTTTAATTATATTATATTCTTCCTCTAACTTTGAGTACTTACGTGAGATCATATGAAGAGGAACTGATATAAATTTTGAAAGCATCTAGAAGGTAAAAACTAGGGGGGGGGACAGTCAGAACCCAGACTAAGATAGGCGTATCATCTTTAATATAAATTTTGAAACTTATGTACGTAATAGCATAAATTATTTGTGTCTTCCAAAAAACTGAGGGGTCTAGGACCCCCCGGCCTTGACTTAGATCCGTCACTGTTTGAACGTAATCTATATAATACACAATAATGAAATACTTATGCTCAGAACACGGGAGTATCTTAACCCGTTATAGTTAAACAAAGTATGCTGCTAGCTCAACAGATAACTCGATTCTCAGTTAAACTAATATGAATCCAAGCATTTTAACATCTGAATCCTAATTATTAAAGAGGTAGATAGAAAATTAAGCATATTTTTTTTAGGTGAAATTGTACCACTTAAAACTAATACTATTACATCTGCGCATTAATTTTCCAATTTGAGTAAGTATTGACTTTCAAGAAGTAAATACCTGTGTATTTAATAAATATTCGGACACAGTAATAAAGTTCACAAAAATTAAAAGTACATTAACAATTTCTTGAAAAAGCGACGTTTACGGAAGCTTCTTACCTTTAGCGGCAAACCGTATAAACAGTCGCTATTCATAGAATGGGAATCTAATCACATCCACTGTATGAAATGTGGGCCCAAATTTGAATTCAAAGCAGGCCTGTATCCAAGAGGGGTCTAGGGATCCGCCCCCCTAAATTTTTACCGGCCCTATAAAATTTTCACGGTAGGCTTCCAAATGGACTATAATATTGTGATGATAATTAGATCGGGCCCCCTAACTTCTACCGGGTCTCTCCTACGTTTTTGGGCTGGCTACCGACCTAATTCAAAGTCTATATGAATAATAAGTTTTTCTTTCATATTGATTGTCTCGAACAAAGAAAAATTCTTTTGTTTCAAGAAACATAACAATTATATATATATTTATTAAATGAAATTGGGGAGAGCAATATCACACTCCCCCACCCAATCTTCAAATTAATATCCAAAACACACATAAGTTGTTTGTTTATCGTTGGTTAGTGATTATTTTGACTTCGAAAAACAAATACACATACAGAAAACATTGTTGGGGGAGGGGAAGTTAAACTTTACTCTAACCCGCAATATAAGACGAGAATTTGAGCCACAAAAACTAAATGAATAGCATCAACTTACTTGTACACTCCGCATCAAAAAATTGCGACAGCTAACGCCATGCAGTTAGGCCATCCAATATACTCCTTCTTATCCCATAGTTGTGTCAGGTAAAGAGACCCCCTCTCTCTCTCTCTCCTCCTTTCTTCTTTCCTACTCTAAAATTAGCTAACAACGTGAGCGCAATTCTTATTTCAAACTACACGTGTATTAGTTTCGATAAAATGAAATAACAAAACCGAGATGAAACAAGATTCATAGGTTGATGTAGGGAGAAACTGAAACACACACAATGAAAAATTGGAACCAATGAATGTCTATTACACAGAGATTCAATAAAGAGGCAGAGAGAGTGAGAGAGAGAGGAGAGGAGAAGAAAAAGAAAAGGGAGAGCAGATAAAACCGTGGAATTCAAACATAGTAAGAAAAGAACATAACATTATAAAGTTCCGTGTCCAGAAATCCAACAGTAATATAGAAATAATGTTTGTTTTTACATATTTTTCAGAACTATTCGAATATATAGAGGATGACTTAAACATTCATTATGTCACTTTCGTAATGGGTACATACTCAATTTCAAGTAGAACTGTAGATCTCCGAAACACATCTAGGATAATGTCAAAAGTTTAACACACATGCTTTGTTTCAGCGTGGTTCGATTGCAAATTCGGTAGTATTCATTGGACGTACTGTTCCAAAATACATTCTAATATACCCAGTAGATAGCGTTGGTCATATCCTCCATTTCAGACTACTAATGCAAACTGAACAAAAAAGTGAAAAAAGAAAATAGAAAGAAAGAAAGAGAAAAGAGAAGAGTTATATTTTACTGCTAAATTTCTATCAGAAATTCCCTATATTAAAAGTTCAAACTGTATCGTAACGAAAAGTTACAGATGTTGGAAAGGAAAAGTTTATGTTCCTCATAGATGTAACATGTTTCAAATTTCATCGTGGAAAAAAAAAACATTGAATTATAGGATGGGAACATATTTTGTGTCGAACTAGTATAAATAAATTTTGTTTTCAAATAACCAAAGAGGTTACCATTTTCTAGTCTTTTCCCAAGCATTGATTTAATCTCTTCCGGATATAACGTAATTTGCACAGAAAGAATGAACACGCTAAGAGCTCAAACGGATCATCGCATCAATCGGATGATGTTTGTTAGGTTATAGGCCACCACTGAGTCGAGGATTCAAATCCGTAGTGACCCGGTAATTCGACTGAGACTCGTTAACTCAGAAGATAAAAAAGAGACTTTACTTATTCCTTTGCGTTTAAATAGTATTTCTATCAGTCATGGCCAGAACTGGAGATGTTATCCCCAGAGCACGAAAAACACGACGCCGAAGTTAACAATTAATTAGATTCTCCAGACCAAGTATATCGTGCTCTTGCTCCGTTTCAACTTTGGAACATGAAGTGAGTGTGTGTGTGTGTGAGAGAGAGAGAGGGTGAGAAGTGAAAGATACAAAGACAGGAAAGGGAAACGTCAAAAAAAGAGAGAGGGGGACAAATATAAATATAAAACATACTTATCATTGCAGTGTATTATGTAGAACGCACACACTGTTTACTCGAACTATCGCCAGTGATGCCGTGTAAGTTCTCCATCAGAAGATAAATCTCTGCAGCCATTATCTTATGCGAAAAAATCATATTACCTAATGGGGAATCGGACCAAGACTTTTCTATCTGGAAGTCTGGCATGTTACCACTACACCACCGATTGCTTGAGCCAAACTTTGTTTAACAAATGGTGTATTGTTTCTTTCTGAGAACGATAACACGAAAAGTGTATACTGCAGATCAATGATGTCTTTGGAATTTCCTGGTAATTCCCTTGCCCTTTCCGAACCAGGATTCGTAAATCGTCTCTATCATGAAACAGATGTTTGCTGCCACATTCTTACGTATCTTTTGTCCATAATAAGAAGTCGATTCTTCACAATCACTTTGTAAAAAAATTAACTTTGGCGTGAACAGGATTTGAACCTATGTTAGATAGATATAACTTATGTTATTCAGAAGGTCATTACGTTACCCCTACACTATCAGTTTTATTGGTACTAACTTCAAATACAGAACTTTCACTCAACTATTCGTGATACAACAGAAAAGTATTTAAACAACTTGAAAGTGAGTACTCAGCTTAAAGACATAAGAAACAGAAATAAAATCAATAATTAAAGGAAAATACATGATAATAATAATAATAATAATTTTAAAAAAAAGAAAGAAAAAAAGAAAAAAGAAGAGACAGTGAAAAGTTCATTGCAGAACAACTTCCAAAAATCGGCTAAAATAGTGCCGATCGCGATCTGGAGAATAAAGCTTGCGACGTGTACATCTCAAAAAATCAAAATAAGTGCACGCATCCAGAAAGGTTACATAGTGCTCGAAATAAGCAAGAGTACTGGCTGCAAGAAAGAGCACGGCCCGATGTTTAGCGGGGGGGGGGGTAACGAAAATCAGGGAAGAACATATGCTCCACCGTAAACTGAGATGGCGGACGACGAGTGATACGTCCCACTAGTTCCTGAAAAGCGTGCCAGACAGGAGGGGCTCCAGCACATTGGGTGTAGCGATGAGCCTGAGTGTCCTCTTGGTTGCATGTAGCACACAACGCATCAGGAACGCGTTGAATCACGAGCAAACGCGCGCGTGTAGGGGTAAGCTGGTGTACAACCTGAAACCAAAGGACTTGCATGTACGAAGGTAGTACAGGGTTCGAGAGATTGGCCCATACTTGCTGCCAACCGACATATGGAAAAAGCTGAACGACGCGCAGTTTCGTTTGAGGATATGTTAACATGGCAAGAGCACAATATAACGAGTGTGCATTGTGTGTCCTCGGGTTGAGGATCACCCCGGAATACGTCCAATAACGGATGAAAGTCCGGACATACGCCGGACACTGGGATGGGAAAAGAATGACAGGTGGTTTCATTGGATGTTCATAATCCGGCCAGAAACAGCTAAACCAGTGATTAGTGAAAGAACCAGTTAAAGAGAGCGCGGAGTAGGAGTCTGACATGAATAAAGTTTGGCATTTTAAGCGAATGTTGACCAAGCCTAACCCACCCATAGAACGTGGCAGATAAAGTGCGGTACGCGGAAGACGGAAATAAAATCCACGCCAGATATGCCAAAGGAATAGAGATTCAAAACGTTTGGCATATATCTCCGGTAAGGGAAAAACGCGCGCTCGATACCACAGCTTGGGTGCAACATAAATATTGATAAAGTGGCAAAAAACTCTTCCCTTTCTCGTATCTTGAGATATCCAGAAAAAGCATAGATACAGAGGAAGCACATATCTTGAATATAACAGCGAATTGTCCTACCATCAGGGGACAACATTATTCTATCGTAGGTTAAGCCTTTCCTCACTAAAATAGCAACACCAGTAGAAGATTCACAATTAATAATAGCATGATAATCAGTAAGAAAGTCAAATGAATGGAAAGTCAGTTCTGTTAAACAACATACATCCGGGCGACGCCCCTCGATAAATTGCTTGAGTAATGCTATATTTTGCGCTGAACTAATCCGATTAATATTTAACGTAAGAAGGGTGAAAGAGTTTATCATTGACATACTCACATTGAAAAAGAAAAAAATATACAAAAAAGTACTTACGTAAAGAACCCGGAGGTACACTGTTGTAGAAAGAAATCAAATATATAACGAAAAACTTCCCCGTTAATAGAGAACAAACTAGGAAAATAAACACAATACCAAGACAAGTCATAACAGGAAACCACGAGTCGCACACAAAATTTCGTTGTCGGAAGTTGAAATAAACACACTTTTGCACTCACTACAACTCGGAATCAGAAATTGCCCTCTCTTTCGAGCGGGTATCACGTGATATTGGCTGTTTCGTTCCTTGAGAGGCAGACAGAGAAGCAGTCAGCTCCTTTTTCTTTGTGACTGACCTTGACACTCTTCTTTTTTGCTGGGAGGCAGGATCTGGTTCCACAGAAACAACACTTGCTAGTAGAGGGGGGGGGGGGGGGGTAAGAAAGGTATCAGTGCCAGATGATAAAGATTCAATCGTAATCGAAGAAGCGTCTTGATTCGCAGAAATAACAACTGCACGCGGATCTTCCAGTGGCGGCTCGGGAGGGAGCAGCGAAGGCACCGTCATTTGTGGAGATTCCCGCTCTGACGTCGATTTCGTTGATAACTCTGGAGCAACTGAACGTCGGGGTAACTCAGGGAACTCAGAAGTATCGGCGAGACTATTGACACCCGCGGGGTCAGGGCCGGAGACAAGGGGGCTTCAACCACACGTTCCAAGGATCCAGATGACTGCAGGGTACGCGTCACCTTGCCTAATTCAGTCATATTCACAGGGCTCAGGGTGGGTTTCACGCCCACAGAACTGGGTTTTTTCTTTAAAGGACACCTGGAGATGGTATCGAATTCACTCTGGCAAAAAAAAAACACGTAATCGGTTGCCCGTCATACGAAACACTCACTTTGTTACCCTGCACTATTAAACGGGATGGGATATGTTTATTGAGTTCCATATGGATGATACGGACACCACTATCAATCCCAGTAGGGAAAAAAGCAGCCCAAAATTACCGTTCTACACGTCGTACTGTACTATATACACGGAAGTGGTCTTCTAATACTTGGAGTGGAGCTTCCAGCGGAAAATCATAAACACGCACCATTTTCACTGGGTCCTCGGCCGGCAAGATCCTCACAATACTCGAATTTCCATCGGCGTGGTGAAATAGCACAGACTCCGGAACGATCGACGCAAACTGTTCATAGTCGTTGACACTCTTGAACTTAATATAAATGCTATAAGACTCTTCATGAAGTTGAAGAGCACAAATTTGCTCGAAGAGACGAGGAAAAGTCTCATTTAACCAATGGTAGACCTGGCTCGAATTGGGGCGTGAACTACGATAACGCTTGTCCATAAATTTATATTGCAAGTCCTTTTTATACGACATTGTACTATTTCGGGAACGAACACTAATTACACTGTAATCACTAAAATGGTCACTAACAGTCCAATTTAGGCCACAGAAAATGACCTAACACACAGCGCAAAGGTGTAGGAAAAGAAACTTATGACGTCACACTCCGGAGACTCTGCGATGTACGCTGCTCGAAGGCTCGAGCAAAACTACACTATCATACCATCTGAAATTACAAACCAAATATTACTTACTTTCGCCCTGATCTCTGGAACGAACCGGCTTCTTCCTGTAACGTTATTTGCACCAAAGTGCACAATGAAATTGGTTTGTTCTACGATCTAGAGAGAAATTAGTGCCCACTGATCAAGGAAAAACATACAATCGAGGAAAAATAGAGAAATAAACATATTTTGCAGTAATTTCGCCATGCAATTTCGAAAGTACACAAATAATAATAATAATAATAATAATAATAATAATAATAATAATAATAATAATAATAATAATAATAATAATAATAATAATAATAATAATAATAACCTATATTACAATATTGAAAGTAACTATGTTTGTGACTCCCAACCTCTTGAACCACCTGACCGATCTCGATCAAATTTTCAACATTGATAAGGTTCGGGCCTGGGAAGCTTTTTTATCATTTCATTTTAACGGTAAAACTTAGGATGGGAGGAGGTTTGATATATAAAAATGAATAAAACGTAATAACTCTTGAACCACTAGTCCGAGCTCTATCAAACTTTCAATATAGGTTCGGATCTGGGACGACTTTATTATTTCAGTTTGACGATGCAACGTATCGGCCGGAGATAGGGAGATATATATATGTAAAAAAAAATGAAAATGAATGTGATTGTCTTTGTGACTTCATCACTCTTGAACTACCCGACCAATCTCGATTAAATTTTCAACAAAGATGAAGTTCGAGCCTAAGATGGTATTTATCTATTTACTTAGACGATATAACTTAGGGTTGAGGGGAGGGAAATAATAAAAAAACTTGATAACTCGTGAAACAAACGATCAATCAAGATCAAATTTTTAACATAGATGAGGCTCGTACTGAGATGATTTTTATCATCTCACTTTTACGGGAGAACTTGGGGAAGGGAATGGGAGAGGAAGATATAGAACTAAATAAAACTTAATGACTCTTGAACCACCAAACCAATTCCGATAAAATTTTCAACCTAGATGAAGTTCGAACCTGAGATGGTTTCTGTCATATCACTTTGACGGTGTAGCTTAAGGGATGGGGAGGGGGAGCGACATTTAAAACAGAACGAAAAATTACCGGTATAAGTGCCGAATCTATAATTTTTGGAGTCGCTGAGATTAACAGTGACACATCTCGTACTGGTTAAATCCAAACGCAGCCCCTCAATTTGGAGGAGGAGGAGACGTATAAAAATTATCAAAATAACCAATATCAGTGTCGAATTCATAGCTTTTCGGCTCGCTGAAATCAACAATGACACTGCAGATGCCGTGCCCCACAACATAGGGGGAGGGGATATATAAAACTCATCGAAAATGACCGATATCAAAGAGCGCTTTAGTAATCCCAAACAGTAACTGAGTAACGAAACATATTACTATTTTTTCTCAGATTAACCCAACGAAGCAGGTAATTGATGTTAATAATAATAATAATAATAATAATAATATTAATAATAATAATAGACTACTAAACTTTGAATGTGAACATTTTATTACTATTATTATTATTATTATTATTATTATTATTATTATTATTATTATTATTATTATTATTATTATTATTATTATTATTATTATTTTGCGTACTTTTGAAATTGCATGGCGAAATTAATGCAAAATATGTTTTATTTCTGTAATTTTTACTGCACTGTATGTTTTTCCTTTATTTCTGGACACAAATTTCTCTCTAGGCCGTCGAATAAATCAATTTCCTTGTATACTTTAGTTCGTTCCAAAGACCAGGGCTAGAGTAAGTAATATTTGGCGTTTATTTTCAGATGGCGTGAAAGTGTATGGGTACCGTAATGGCCTTATAAATAATACAGCTATCGAACGTAGGTTTAAATCCTGTTCACGGCAAAGTTAATTTTTTTTACAAAGTGATTGTGAAGAATCGACTTCTTATTATGGACAAAAGATAGGTAAGAATGTGGAAGCAAACGTCTGTATCATGATAGAGACGATTTACGAATCCTGGTTCGGAAAGGGCAAGGGAATTACCAGGACATTCCAAAGACATCATTGATCTGCAGTATACACTTTTCGTGTTATAGTTCTCAGAAAGAAACAATACACCATTTGTTAAACAAAGTTTGGCTCAAGCAATCGGTAGTGTAGTGGTAACATGCCAGACTTCCAGATAGAAAAGTCTTGGTTCGATTCCCCATCAGGTAATATGATTTTTTCGCATAAGATAATGGCTGCAGAGACTTATCTTCTGATGGAGAACTTACACGGCATCACTGGCGATAGTTCGAGTAAACAGTGTGTGCGTTCTACATAATACACTGCAATGATAAGTATGTTTTATATTTATATTTGTCCCCCTCTCTCTTTTTTGACGTTTCCCTTTCCTGTCTTTGTATCTTTCACTTCTCACCCTCTCTCTCTCTCACACACACACACTCACTTCATGTTCCAAAGTTAAAACGGAGCAAGAGCACGATATACCTGGTCTGGAGAATCTAATTAATTGTTAACTTCGGCGTCGTGTTTTTCGTGCTCTGGGGATAACATCTCCAGTTCTGGCCATGGCTGATAGAAATACTATTTAAACGCAAAGGAATAAGTAAAGTCTCTTTTTTATCTTCTGAGTTAACGAGTCTCAGTCGAATTACCGGGTCACTACGGATTTGAATCCTCGACCCAGTGGTGGCCTATAACCTAACAAACATCATCCGATTGATGCGATGATCCGTTTGAGCTCTTAGCGTGTTCATTCTTTCTGTGCAATTTAGTTATATCCGGAAGAGATTAAATCAATGCTTGGGAAAAGACTAGAAAATGGTAACCTCTTTGGTTATTTGAAAACAAAATTTATTTATACTAGTTCGACACAAAATATGTTCCCATCCTATAATTCAATGTTCTTTTTTCACGATGAAATTTGAAACATGTTACATCTATGAGGAACATAAACTTTTCCTTTCCAACATCTGTAACTTTTCGTTACGATACAGTTTGAACTTTTAATATAGGGAATTTCTGATAGAAATTTAGCAGTAAAATATAACTCTTCTCTTTTCTCTTTCTTTCTTTCTATTTTCTTTTTTCACTTTTTTGTTCAGTTTGCATTAGTAGTCTGAAATGGAGGATATGACCAACGCTATCTACTGGGTATATTAGAATGTATTTTGGAACAGTACGTCCAATGAATACTACCGAATTTGCAATCGAACCACGCTGAAACAAAGCATGTGTGTTAAACTTTTGACATTATCCTAGATGTGTTTCGGAGATCTACAGTTCTACTTGAAATTGAGTATGTACCCATTACGAAAGTGACATAATGAATGTTTAAGTCATCCTCTATATATTCGAATAGTTCTGAAAAATATGTAAAAACAAACATTATTTCTATATTACTGTTGGATTTCTGGACACGGAACTTTATAATGTTATGTTCTTTTCTTACTATGTTTGAATTCCACGGTTTTATCTGCTCTCCCTTTTCTTTTTCTTCTCCTCTCCTCTCTCTCTCACTCTCTCTGCCTCTTTATTGAATCTCTGTGTAATAGACATTCATTGGTTCCAATTTTTCATTGTGTGTGTTTCAGTTTCTCCCTACATCAACCTATGAATCTTGTTTCATCTCGGTTTTGTTATTTCATTTTATCGAAACTAATACACGTGTAGTTTGAAATAAGAATTGCGCTCACGTTGTTAGCTAATTTTAGAGTAGGAAAGAAGAAAGGAGGAGAGAGAGAGAGGGGGGTCTCTTTACCTGACACGACTATGGGATAAGAAGGAGTATATTGGGTGGCCTAACTGCACGGCGTTAGCTGTCGCAATTATTTTGATGCGGAGTGTACAATGGTGTAAACCATTCTTATAAAATGGAGGACAGAGACCATTAGTGATGAGCGCAAGAGGCTTCGTCTTGCAGTTTTTGCAAGAGTCTTGCATGCAAGACCAAGACCAAGACCAAGACAAGGAATCCTGATGCAAGACCAAGACCAAGACAAGGAATCCTGATGCAAGACCAAGACCAAGACCAAGACAAGGAATCCTGATGCAAGACCAAGACTAAGACTCTTGCGCAAGAGTCTTGTACAATTACTGGTACTACTTAACTTTTTTTATATATAGAATGTAAAAATGGGAAGAATCATTACTTCTTTCAGTTGAATTTCTTGGCTTCAGTGGAAATACCGCTGGAGTGAATGTGTTCAAAGTTGTTGATCTGTCGGTGCTGTGAGTTGATCTGCCTCTGTAGCATATAGCTAAAGTATGTCGTTTTCTGAATCAGTTGTTCGCGTTTTCTGTGGTTATTACTCGTTCTCAAGCCACAAAGGTGCCATTTTAATCAAAGCTTGTTGCACACAAAGACATGTGTCATTGGTGCTGGATCACAATCAGGGTCGTCGCGTGAGCGGAGCGACCGGGGCAATTGCCCCTGGCGCCACGACCAAAGGTGGCGCCGGGACGACAAATCAATAAAATTCAAGGAATTCAGATTATGTTAGTAAATGATTTTTTTTAAAAAAATAATGTTATTTGAGTTATTGTAATAATGATCAGGCTACGGGAAAGTAAAATTTATTTATTTATTTAGTAAGGACAACACAACAGGCTTAATGCCCAGTTATAGTGTCGTGTACATAATTATCTAAGATACACTATTATACATACTTTATTATACATACACAAATATACGTCGTTTAATTATGCAGAAGTTATTGCCTGATAATTGTTTTGAACTTGTTTTCGGATATATTAAATACATTTACTACATGAAATTTAATCATTTTGTTGTTTAAAGCACACATTCTCCACAGAGGAGACTTGTGTAGTATGTTAGTTCTTGCTTTTCTACAATAGAATGTCCCAGTGTTTGCTGTTCTAGTCTTGCTTGTTGGGATACGTAATAATACTTCTGAAACTAATTCTGGCCAGTCAATTTTACCGTTTAATAATAATTTATGTAAGAACAAAAATCAAAAACCCATCCCCTTTTCTCTAATGTTTGAAAACTAAAATTCGATACTAAGTCTTCATAGGGAACATACTTTGGGTAGAAATCGGTTTGATTATATGCAAGCATTTTTAAAATTAAAACTCTATATTTCCTATTGCATCAGAGTATTTAGTGACATTTGGTGTCCAAACAGTACAAGAGTATTCTAATTTTGACCTTGCATACGAAAAATATAACCGTATAAATGTTGATTCTTTGTAGAAATCCTGTGCTATCAAATAAATTAAACATAGGTTTCTATATGCACTACTCGTTATTGCGTCAACATGTTGAGCAAAAGTTAATTTGCTATATATATATATAAAAAAAAGTCTCAGATTTTGATAGTATTTGGAAGGAAGTGACACTTATTTTGTAGACAAAGTTAATTGGATTTTCTTTCCTAATGAAAGACAGAGACTTACATTTGAACACATTCAGGACTAATTTATTCTTATCACATCATATTTGAACTCTCTGTAGATCCTGTTGAAGTTTCACGCAGTCATCAATTGAACTTACTTTGGAGTGAGACTGTCGGCAAAAAGAACTTAATATACAGAGTTAATACTTAATACAAGAAGTTTTAATACACAGAGGAATATCATTAATAACAAGAAGAAACAAAATGGGACCTAGATTAGATCCTTGAGGGACTCCTGATAGAGTATTGAACTTGAAAATTACTGCTAATGTAAAACTTTGTGTAGGGTTATTCAACTGGAACTCTCTCCAGCCCTCTGTGAGAAGAGTTTTTTTTTTTAATCTGTATCGTTATTTATATATTCTATGCTATTACTATATATTGATGTGTAAAGTTCAAAATAAACAAGAATAGCACTCGATTTCAATAATTCAAAACGATGTTTTCGTTAACTTTTATGTTTTAACGGCAAAAGCCATTCAATTTTTTTAAAAAATGACATACTAACTTATTTTGTCTTACATTATGATCTTACATTTCATATTTAAATCTAGGAGTACAGAATAAACTCTGGTTGTTTTCATAATACATTGGGGGAGGGGGGATGAAAATTCTCGCCCTAAGCGCTTACAACCCACGCGACGGTGTATTCCTGCGTTTTTAAAGAATGAGGATTACTTGTGAAATCAGATATTATTCTACAGGAGTGTGTTATCAGGAGTAAACTTAAACCTTTGACCTTTGATCTGGTAAAGTTTGTACGTTCATCCTGGGATAAATGTAGCAAAAGAGTGATTTGTTTTCACCCTTCGAATCATTAGCAAACACTAACTTTCTGAACCTCCCCCCCCCCCCCCCCAGTGTCCTATCTTGCAGGAATTTACACTTTACTTGCCGATTTTCAATTTACTCGCCCAAATTTGGTGTATCAAATATTATCCGAAGAAAAGTCGATTTGCTTGGAGTAATTGCACCAAGAAATACAGCTGTATCCAACTCCCGATTAAGTACCTTTTGCTGCACCGTAACAGCTTAATCTAGCTTAGGAAAGTTCCTCTTATGGGTATTAAATTCCATTATATTAACTACTAAATCTGTGAGTAGATTTGATTAGGATTATTATTTTGTATTTTATTTCACTTCTTTTCCCTTCCCTCAGTTTTTCTTTTATTCCCTTTCCACTTTCAAATTGACTAAAATTTCGGGAGGACATGGCCTGGTTGGTTTGTCCTCGAATTTGCTACCGTATTTTTTTGTAATTTCTGGGAAACAACTAAAACGAGCTTCCCACCACTGTAGCTTTTGCCAGTTTAAATGTTAGTATTTTTTTAATTAGTCTATTGATAGTTTTGAGATACCTGTAAGAATAAGTTCATTTGTTACAAAAAAAAAGAAATAATTGAAAAACATGCGCGGACAACTCCACACCGATATACCTAATTTTGAATCAAATAAACAAATAAATAGTTTCTTCGTTAGTTATTGACTCTTCGTTTTAAAAATAGTTTGTTTCGAGAGAAAAAAAGAACATGAATAAATAATTGGAATGCAAGTGAAGTTTACTTGATTGGTTGGAAACTTCGATCAATTGTAACTTTTTTTTTTGCCTAAAATTTATTTTTAGTTTTGTTGTGGACATCAAGTTGATCAGCCAGAAATTTCGGCCATAATAAAGAAATGTGGTTGGAGAAAAATTCATTCAAAATGACTGGACATTTCTCTATTGAGAGAATGTAAGATTTCAAGCCATATATATATATATATATATATATATATATATATATATATATATATATATATGGGGGGTCTTGTTCCCCAATTATTTCTTCATGTCCCTCAAAACACATAATTTTTACCTAGAAACATTCAATAACTGGAAGGAATCGAACATCTCCATATAACTTGTTCACCCAATCTCACACTTAATCATTCTTATACGATCGAAAACACGCTTGTCGGGCAGCAGAACCTTAGCGAACCTAAAAGAGGTGGACTCGAAATTCGGGAGTTCTTATACTCCAAAGCCACTGAGTGGTATCGGACCGGAATAGGAAATTTGTCTCAAAGATGACTAAATACTACAGACAGGGATGTACGCAAGAATTTATTTGGTAGGGTGTCCAAATTTAATATGAGGATATATTAAAATTTGTAAAATTACCACTAAATTTAGACTAAATTTACAGAAGAGTCGGTATTTCGGGGACTCTGGACCAGGACCGTATCCACGGGGGGTCTAGAGGGTCGGGCCCCCGTAAATCATTGCTAGACCCCCTAAAAGTTTCACCGGTGGTCTTGCAAATGAACTATAATATGGTTGGATCGCCCCCCCCCCGTACATTTTTGGACTGGCTACCGGGTGCTCTGGTCCCCCCAGGACACACTCCCTGTGTATGTCCCTCGTTATAGAACGTAATGAATTACATTTGGAAGATTAAATGTACACGTCTTGTTTCAATCGAAACATTTTCGCTCTTATTCATTAAGAGGTCGCGAACTTACGTAAGATTCTATGTCATATTCTCCCTCACAATTATATTCTCAGGCACATTTTTAAATGTCTGTTGGAAGCAGGAGCGCACCCAGAAATTTTTGTTGAGGATTCCAGTACAACAGGCCACTACATCTATATAGTATTGAACTGGTATTATTCTGCATCCGATAAGTAATTGTAAAATACTTTCACCTATATTTACAGGGAAATAATAATAGAACTAGATATTTTTTTTTATAAGAGAAAGAGTACTTTACAAATAAAGTATAAAATCAAATGTTCATATTACATCATTCATTTCCCTGTTAAATAAGTATAGTTTTATTAAGAAAGTGTACAAATGTATGTAGGAAGTTTTGAGGAGGGCGAACCAGGGGTACTTCCCATGGGTACGCCCCTGGTTGGAAGGGTAGATAAAAGGAATTACAAATTGAATAATGAAAATAACGAAATTTTATCATGTAAATATTACTAATGCCTATTGTTTCTGTATATTATTGTTATTTGTATCTCAAACTACAATTATTTTATAGAAAAGTATATATATATATGTGTAGTTACCTTTGGAAGGTTTGAGCTATCCTCCATAATTGTAGCAATCCTTTATTGAAAGATGCCATTTCAACATTCTCTATGCAAGGTTAAAAAAACGTACTGAAATTGCAAATGAAATGAAACTTCTAGTTTTAAGTCCCACGCATATACACTTTAGGCTAAAGGAGAAGAAATGATTATGAAATATTTGGTGGAATGATAATGTAGAAGAAAATGGGAGAACCCGAGAGAATCCATTGACTTATCCACCACAAATTCACTTAGCCGGGGATCGATTCAGAAATCGGGGATCTATTCGTATCAGAAGTGAGCGATCTACCATTGACTCTCCGTGCGTCCCCCCCCCCCCCTTAGGAAACATCCTGGGAGAAAATCCAGGCAAAATTTGAACTAAAAACTGCCTGATTCCAGTAATTGTTACTACTGTTCCAGCTAAGACATAATTTAAAATGAAATGGAATCCTTAAGTTTTATGTCCCACACCGGCTAGGCTAGGGAACAGTGGTAATGAGAAATGAATGAAATGGTGGAATGAAACGGGAGAATCCCGAGAAAACCAACACATACGGTGTTTGTCCACCACAAAGCTCATTTGGAGCGTGCTCGGATCGAACCAAGGACCACATGCACCAGAGGTGAACGTTCTACCACTGTGCCACCGCGTCCCCAAAGTTATACCTTGTTAAAGGTAATTTACACGTAATCACAAAACATCACGTCTAGTTAAGGTTTTCTCATTTTATCGATAGTGAGAAAAAAGGGAAAGTACGACATTAACAAGTACGACTACTTTTTATAATAATATAGGGTCTACATTAAAAGACTTGATATACACTATATTTTTCCACGCTCGTTAGACATCACGTCTTTTTTAAAGAAATATAATCGATCCTTTAAAAAAGTAAAAGAAACATGTAGAGGAGAAACTTTGCAACAAAAATAATTTTAAGTACTAAATAACGTTATGCAAGTCCTTTACTGAATTTATTTTTCATTCTGAACAATTTTCTGCATGATTTGAGAAACAAGACTTCGTTTTATGTGGAATTCATTCAAATCAAGAACACCGCAATGAGATATACATAGGTAGAAAAATGAAATGAAATCTTTAAGTTTTACGTCCCACGGTTATGCCGGTTAGGCTAAAGAAGACGGTGATGATGAGAGATGAGTGAAATGGTGGAATGAAGAAAGTGGGAGGAAACAGGAGAACCCCGAGAAAATCCACGAGTGTGTTTGTCCACCACAAAGTCCCCACGGCGCGAGCTGGGATCGAACCAGGGACCCCAAGCACCGGAGGTGAACGCTCTACCACTGAAAATTTTCCTAATCATTGCTATGAATATGAGTGAATCCACTATCTGCAGATGCAAGTAAACGAATTAATTTGGTCTTGATGTACTGAAAATTTATTTAGGAGCAATTTAATAGCGCTTGAGAGCATAATTCCAGTGAAATTAAACTTGCATTGACAACTAGAAAAATGTTGTACAGGTCTGTACGTTTGAAATATTTTCGATAAACCTTATTCTTCCCCTGCGAAGAACAGGCATTCCGTTAGTTATTTATAAATTTCAAGAACTCTTTTGCATTGCAAATCAGTATGAGTAAAAATAATTCTAAATACCCTCACTTAGTGTATTATCGACAATAATAATAATAATAATAATAATAATAATAATAATAATAATAATAATAATAATAATAATAATAATAATAATGTACAGGATTTTCATAGGTCTACCTCCAAAAGTGGTTGGTTTGGTAGGGTGAGTTTGTAGATTACATTAGGTTAGATTAAGTAACTGTTGATATATGATATTTTTTATAACATAGTTTTTAAGTATAGTATGCGACAATTGTTCATCTCTTAAAGGCAGAGTTCCCAACCTGAGGTCGCAAAAACAATTCATGGAAGTTGCAAAAGGAAGATGAAACATAAATGTAATTACTATTTATTAGTGCAAAAAATATTAATATGTTTTAAAGATGTTATTTTTGAAAAAAAAAAAAGAGAAATAAAACAGGAATAAAACTGGTGAACAACTGTATATTGAAATACACGAAAAATGTAAATACAACAATAACTGCATATGAAAATACAGTTCAAGTGACCCCGCGTAGAATAGTCGCTATCTCGCCATTAATTCGGTCCGGGTTCGATTCGCAGTGGGGACATTCAGTCAAAGAGGTGTAACAGACCAGCAATCCTACCTAAGTGAGGTTTTTTTCCCTGGGTTTTCCTCATTCACACCGGTAAACGTCAGGATGACACCTAACATGCAGTTCTCCCAGGCCGCTTCCTTCCTTTACCTTGTTCCCTGGATCTCTCATACGTGACGGGCTTAAGGACATAGGTGCCAGCAATGCCTATAAATATGTATAAATGAAAATAGATAAACTACTTTAGCCTAGCCGGCATAACCGTTGGACGTGAAACTTAAAAGAAAATAGAATATATAGTTCAAAATGAAACTACACACACGCGCACGCGCGCGCGAGAGAGAGAGAGAGAGAGAGAGCGGAATTTGACAACATACAAGAGGACTCTTTTTGTCTTCTTTTGATGTCACAAATCAGCTCCCGGAGTTTGTGCACATAAATGATGAACAATAATAAACGAAAAGTTTATTAGAAACCAGAAAATACAGTGCCTAAGGGCATCTCTGGCAAGAGGATGTGATAAAATGGGTCGTGAAATGAAATACTGTAGGTTGAGAAAGCCTGTCTTAACTGTGATGAGTAGTTTTGTTGTCTCGTGGTTTCTTTTTAAAACCAGGAGTATTAAGTTTCTCAAATTTCGGTTGGACCACAGAAGCTTACAATGTAAGAAATATTGGAGTTGTATCCTCGAAACCCAAGCTACGTGAATGGTAATATATGGGTCTCACCCCACATGCCACACAATTCAATATTTAGACTGTCGTGTCGGCCGGTTGACACCAGTGTTGCCACAGTCCTATCTCTTTTGTGGGCTGAAAAATAGTACCAAATTGAAACAAAAAGGGCTGAATTCATTATTTTAAACCAGTGTAATACATGACCTTATACAGGGGCGGATCCAGGACCGAATTCTGGGGGGGGGGGTTGTCATACTGTTACTTTTAAGGGCTCCAAGCTTTGGAATGGGTTTTATTTATATATATAAAATAAGAAAATCGCCCCGATCGCCCTCCCTGGATCCGCCCCTGACCCTATAACACGAAACTAAAAAAGGTGAAGTTCTAGAACATTCCCACCCACCCTCTTCCAAGAGAGCAAATTAAGAAAGTGCTCGTTTTAAAAATTATTTTTGAAAACATCTAAATAGGAGGAACCCGAACAACCTTGGAAGTAGATGAAACTTTTCTCGCACATAGTAAGTATAACAGAGACCGTTAAGGGAAATTAAATTAAAAGGGAAAACAGTTATCATCTTCGGTACGTATTGTAACGAAACCAAACGCTCCTCTATTTCAAAGTGACCAATAAACCAAAAAAGTATTATGGCAATATATGAAAAAATATAAAACTAGGAACAAATCAATCATCTCCGAGTTCGTGTGTAAACAGTACGTTATAATAAAATATTAAATTATAAATTTATTGCACCTTATTCTTGCTTATTTCATGACCAAAGAAGGATAATAGACTGTAAGAAGAATATAAGGTCAGTTAACTGACATTTGTAAAAAATGTAAAACCGGTTCAGGGTCCTAGAACCTTCCATGAAAGACATCAAAAGAAAGAGATGTAGGGAAAGTCTTACTGACACTTTTAAAAATGTGACATGTATTTGTTAAATGGTGCTGAATTGGGTAGAATTGTACGAACTTTTTCACAAAAGGGGCTGAAAATGCCAGCGTGGTACCAACGGGTCGACGAATGACAAAAAGGGCTGAATTTGGTACAATTGTACCAAGTGTGGCAACAGTGGTTGACACAGTAAAGCAAAAATTGCTCAATCTCAATTTTGTAATTATTATGGAAACTACATAGTTAATTAAACTATTAGTGAAAAACTTCTTTTGCGATAAACTTGAAAGAGAGTATTAATTGTGACGAAACATTTTTTTTTTTTTCACAAGTCTTTCATTCCCATCAGACGATGGGCGGGCCGCAGACGGTTATGCCGTCTCTATGGCCAGAGTGAAGTGTTTACTATGGGAAGAATATTATTGTGGATGGATACAGGTTACGCTTATAGTATAGTTGTAAGCAGAAAGCTTCTCGGGAATATTGATGGTGTGTCCAATTATCGGAAGTGCCACGTGTCATGGGAGATGTTACGTGAAAGCATGTATTACGAGGAAAGTATTATCGATAGAGATGAGGATGTGTTTGGTATATGCGACGCTCTGGGTTGTAGTCAGCTGAATTGGTGTCCCGTTCATAGATTGCCAGGAGATGGTCTATTGGAGGATATCCAGTACGGGGGAGAGCAGGTTTCTCATCTAGGAGGGCTGGAAGTGTGTCATGTGAAGTTGTTATGTGATGCGTAATGTATCGCGTGCGAAGGCGATAGAGGTGGTCCAAGATTGGAGGCATTGCTGTGCGTTGATAGAGCTCGGCGTTGGAGGTTCGATAAGTTAAAGAGTATGCAATGCGTATTGCCTGGCGCTCAAGGAGTTGTAGGCGGCTATAGAAATAGGGAGGCGCTGAAAGCCAAGCTAGATGCCCGTATGTCATAGCTGGCCGGACGAATACTTTGTATGTATAAAGTAAGACGTCTGCACTTAAGCCCCAGGTTGTGCCCTTTAAGTTTCTTAAGAGATTGAGGCGACGACGGAGACGAAACATGAACTACGATTCTTATCAACAATTAGTTTCACAAGATATTAGGAAGTGCTGTTACTAATGAAATGAAAAAGATAAAAAGTAGAAATATATTATTTGAATGAAGTAGCATAAGCAAAGACAAATTCAATGTAATTTTGTGTTAGTACATATGAGTTTTTAAATATCTGTAATTGCAGCTCTAGAGCGTTGAATGTAGTTAAATCAGAATCTGGAAGATCTAGTGATCATTGATGGCAACTCTTGTATCTGCTAACAACAAAAAATTTAGCAACAGTGATAATCCGAGAGGAATTGTTGACTTTCTTAACTTTTGGTAATAGGATTTTCTAGTACCAAACCAGTACAAGTGAACATCTTTTCTTTGGAAGAGCTACGATAACATTATATATATATATATATATATATATATATATATATATATATATATATATATATATATATATATATATGGTAACTGTTATAATTAGAATTACAACAAAATGTAAAAAGGCGGAAACCCTAAAGTGAAGTAAAAGTTTTCAATCTTTAGTGAAGGATTTTTTTTAAATCGGACGAGCCGTTTGAGCTGTACACTCTTTATGCGCCTAATGTTAAAGAAAATGCAACGTTGCTATTTACCTGAACCCACAACATAAGTGAATGAAGTTACTATTTGAAATTAGGGTTGCCCATCGACATGTTAAAGACAGTAACTTCATTCACTTATGTTGTGGGTTCAGGTAAATGGCAACGTTGCATTTTCATTTAAGATTGGGCGCATAAAGAGTGTACAGCCGAAACAGCATGTCCGATTAAAAAAAAAAAAAAAAATCCTTTACTTTAGATTGAAAACATCATATTTGGAGACGGTTTTCTCTCTTACATTTTGTTGTAACTCTGATAATAACAGAGTTATCCTATGTCAGGGAACTTTTGAGACACCTTGAATATATCAGCGTTTTTTTTTTTTTTTGTTTTTTTTTTTTTAAGATTTTAACTTTTGCGTAGCGAAATGCGAAACAAATTTAAATTTGCAATGCAATTTGTAAGTTTTGCCATCACTTTCAGACACTGAAGAAACTTACTGGTATTACATTTTGAACAAAAAGATTAGTGATATCCCCACATCAGATTTTTTTTACGATTTTTTAAATTTTCTACGCGCAGAAAAGCAAGAAAACACTCATTGATTTTTTTAAAAAATGTTCACATTTACACCAACATAATATCTACAATCTGTAAAGCTTTTAAATTATTTGGACCGCAGCCACTAGAATTTAAAAATATTAAATTTTGAGCATGTATGATACGATAATTCGATAAGGGTGGGGTAGGAGATTAAAACTTTTTTTAGGGTGGTTGTAGGTAAAAATTAACATTTTTGTTCAATAATAACTCAATTTGGATCAATGGCCAACTTCACTATCTTAGCAGGAAAGACTCTTGAAGAGTTAATGACAGTTTTAGACTATACGTCATTAACCATATACTGTGTACTGTGAGTTTGCTAGTAAGAGCTTAACCCATTTAAGTCTCTCCGGGGTCGAAAACGACCCACTTACGTATTTTGTTATTGCTGAAGCTTATATATTTTTCTCCCCGGGTCGTTTTCGACCCCGTATCATAATTAGCTAATGGGAGATCAGTAAAAAGAAATGACACTAAATTCATAAAGAATAAATCGAAAACTGTCTATTTTCCAAAATAAATCAAACTACAAAAGGAAAAAGATAAGGGCATATATGGGTTAATGAGGGCAGTGGCGGATCTAAGGGGGGGCTATAGGGGCTATAGCCCCCCCCTTGACGCTCGGGTATACACAGGATAAAATGGACTTCAATCCTGCTTTACACTGGATAAAACGGAAAAATATGGTTTAGCCCCTCCCTTGATCATATCCTGGATCCGCCCCTGAATGAGGGTATATTTTAGTATCAGTTTCAGGCTTAATAAATGGCATTATTCTCGTGCAGCCTTTTTTTATTTTTTAACTTATTACCTCCATTTTCTTGAAAATTGCGCATCAGATTTTTTACTCATTTTGCACAGCTTAATTAGATCTATCATCTTTGGATACTTTCGTCTTCGTTAACGCTAATAATATCCATAGAACCAACGTTTAACTCAAAAACAAATACATAAATGCGAAGACAAGATATATACCAATCGATAGAACTCTCATCAAAATTTAAGAAAAATATATGCGAGTGAGTGTAAATCCTTATGCTTAGTTTTCGAGAAAATCAAGAAATAACGATTTTTTTTTTTTTTTTTTGTAAATCTAAAGTTTGATGGTGTATGATAACCACGTCCCCTAATAAAATAAAACTGGCATTCAAGTATTATTCTTATCAAGCTTTGCATTATGGCGCCAATGAGACAGCAGTATACAGGGGATAGCTATAGTCCAAAATTAATACTAACTTTTTTATACTTGTCACTTGTCACCGTCGCATTTGCGTTCGAGCAAATGAGAGGGTCCACTTATCTGGATGGTGCATATGGCGCGTGAGGTAATAAAGGTGGTTTCGTTTATGAAATTAATAATCAAAAATTTTAAAAAGTTTCATGTATTTTACAAATTTATATACAGATAACACTGATTCAGACTGTACAGGTAATTAAAAAAGGTTAGATATTTAACATAAGGTCCATTACGCCACCCACATTTCTTTTGCTTGTGGTCTGGTTAGTCACTGTAACACTGAAGCAAGTTTCGTCACTATTTTCTGGGAGTGTAGCCTCTGCTGCTCCTAGCTCCATTAGGTGCTAGTATGTTTTCAATTGTTATTCTGTTTTAGTTCCTTGCATGGAATTGTATGCTTCAATTAAATGCTGTAATATAATTATTCTGGTGATTTGATTTAAATCACCAACAACTTGATTACCTATTAAACATCCCCACACAGTCAAAGTACTTTTTCCGTGTGTTATGGTAGGTATTACACAATCAGGGTGAAAACACTTTTTGGAAAGGCGACGTACAAACATCTGGTGTTGGGAACCTAAAAACTAAAATTTAGATTTGTTGGTGCAGAGCACCCTCTTCCATTGTTCATTGGCGACTGATATCTGCAACTACTGAGAGATTTACCGCAGAGAATACTCTCATCTCTCAAAATAACTGCTGGAGCACGTGACTCGGCCCTTAGTCCACAGTTCTTCTTCGGCATTTTACAGTACTTTCACGTTATTCACACTAATTTACTAATTCACAAGAGTACAACACGATTAAATAGCACATAAACGATTGTTAGTATTAATAAACAGAAAATACTGATACGGATTCGTACAAATACGATCAGATGTCGTTGAAACAATGCATCATCATAAAGCGGACGTTAGTTGTTTGTTGGTAATTTATTTGTTTGCTGATTTTCCTCAATAAGTATGTCGCAATGTAAACAGAATTATGCATTTTCGTATCCTTATATGGACAACGTTGTTTATTTTAGAAAACAATACGAATAAACCAGGGTTGCACACGCTTATTTTTGAAATAAGCTTAGCTCAGTTCAAACTCATAATTGAAGTGAATTAATTCACTCTCAAACTTAAAGCCTTTCAAAAGAAGCGCGCTCAACCAAGGTGACCAGACGTCCCGTTTTAGCCGGGACAGTCCCTTATTTTCAACTCTAGTCCCGTTTTTTTCTGATTCTCAAACGGGACGCCTAAATGTCCCGTTTTTAAGCAAAAATGACCCAGATGTCCCGTAATTATTATTCAAAATATAAATGGTCAATGCTAATTCTACACTCTTCCGTACCGACACTCATTGGGAAGGTTCAGCCAGCCTGCCTAGAACTTCTAAATATTCAAATGGAAATAGAGTGTTCTGTGGTTCAAGTGGGAATTGAGTGGGAATTCTGAGTATTCAAGTAGTTAATAGTATTGTTGGGCAATACTTAAGTTAGAGTATCCCAGGACCCGCCAAGTGAACTTTGTGGTGGACAAACACCGTGTGCGTGGGTTTTCTCGGGGTTCTCCCGTTTCCTCCCACTTTCTTCATTCCACTATTTCATTCATTTCTCATCATCACCGTCTCCTTTAGCCTAACCGGCATAACCGTGGGACGTAAAACTCAAATATTTCATTTCATTTTTACTTAAGTTAGAAACACTGTGTTATCATTCTTACTTGTGTATTTTGTAAATTGAAAACACCGCTGAGTCCCAAAATGCAATGTGGAAGTCACTCTCCCCTATCCCCCCCCCGGTCGCCGATTCGTATGCGTCCCGTTTTTGAAAGTAAAAGTTCTGGTCACCTTGGCTCAACTCACGTTTGATGTTTTTGAGCTACACTCAAATTCACGGTTTTTGCAGATTGAGAACGGTCCGGATTACAATTAGAAATATTAGGATAAAATAATGTCTGGGGAACTTATTTATACCACTGATAAATCTGTAATTACAATAACAAGGTAGAATTATGTGCCTCCACATAACTTATGTACTCGGACACCTAATAAGAGTTGAAGTATTGTAAATCTGTGTGACTTCGAATAATGACCACTCCTGTGCATTCGATGCCTTTATATTATGCTTATGCCACACTTCATTTTGCATCTCAGCCGTTGCACCTCCCTGTGTGTTATGAATATAATAGTCTTGACCAGCATGTTTAGCGAAATGGCACTTCACTGACAGAATAAATGTTCTTAAAACATCAAGAGAATTTTGGAGGCAAAAATAAACACTATTTTGTATGCTGAGTACCCCTTAACCTACACGAAAAGATTAAATTTGTCTACATTATGCAAGGTTTCAAGTTCCACAATAAATGCTTTAAAAATGGGTCAATCTATATGAAGTTGCTTGGCATCAATTGAATTTGCTTCATGATTTTTAACCCTTTTATTAGGCAGTGTTGCTCTCAAGCAACATCGCATTCTATTGCGTTATCCACACGAATTATAACTTCAGTGATCATTTAATTGGCGTTATTGCTTTCATATAATATTCGGGTTCACTCGAGCAGACGGCTCTACCAAAAACAAAATTTATAGTTAAAATACGATGTCAAACACTTTTCGTAAAAGAAGTAGAGTGTGAATATAAGTAATTTTTGTCATTATATATCATATTGAAATACATTTTGAATGGGAGTGAACGTATTCTAAGTGTAACTATTTACTGAAGCGGAAAGCGGAAGAATACAAGAATGCTAAAAAGGTGGAAGTAAACGGCGAGAATGTTCTGTTGGTGTTGGCAATGGACATTTGCAATGGATATAATGCAAACATACGATTTTATTACAAAGAATTGTGTGATAAAGAGCGTCATATTATAAAGTTTTCGCAGCGTCATGGTATGTTGAAATGTAAAATCAACTATGCGAAGTGTGGAAAAGAAGAAAAAATTCAAAACAGGCGAATTTCTCCTCGAAGCGGGCCATTTGTACCCGGGAAACCAGTGAAGCCATTTTGAAAGTAAGAGTTATTACGATTATTTAAGTGTTTTTGAATGTGAACATTATTGCGGTTATTTTACGTATTTTTCCACTATCCTTGTTTATGCGTATGCATCCCCATCGCTGACGCGCCTCCTCCCTACGGACGCACCCCCTCGCTCCGCTCGGGACACCCTGCTGCGCTCCTGCCCTGATTCGTTTAGGTAGCATTCGTGCTTTTAGTGGTCACCTAGCACAAGTTGGTTCGTGGTTTACGCATTAGCTCCTCATTTAGTGCATGCTCTGCAAGAAGAAATCGAAAAATGCAATAAATGTGTGAAAATTTGGTAGAGCCGTCTGCTCAAGTAATGCCTAATATTCATATACATGATTTGCGGGTCGCTTCTTTAGATACTTTTAATTTTCATCAACAGGAGACAGTCAAATTTAATATTGTAGAAGCTTTGTCTCTTACGTTCCGCGAAAGTTATTTTTTTAATTTTTTTATTTGTGATTTCTTGCAGTGTTTCTTCCAGACCTGATTTTGGGGGACACTCCTCCCCGCAGCTCTGAGTGTGCCCCCCCGCAGGGGACCAAACTAATACGTCTACAATATAAGAATAAATAAAATAGTAGCAGCAGTGCCCCCCGGAATACTAAGTGTGTCCCCCCGGAACATTTTTTTTTCTGAAAGAAATACTGGTTTCTTGCTCTGTAGGAAATATTTCAACGAAACTGTTGGTAATTACTAAAGCCCGAATTAATGGCGAAATAAAAGTCCTAAAATGGCTGGCAAAATTGCAAAATAAACACCCCAAAATGGCAGGTAAAATGGCAAAATAAAATAAACAAGCAATCACGAACTTTGGGAAAACAACCCCCCTTCGAGACCAGAAATGATAAAAATAAGAAAGGATGAAAAAACGAAATGAGAAAAAGAAGGATCACGTTAAATTTTTTTAAAAAATCAGGAAGTTTTTGGTTACTCTTTCTTATGAGGAGATTTGTATTACTTGAAATGCATGGTGGCGAGGTGAGCGAGATATCCTGGAAGAGTCAGGGAATTTGAAATTTCTAGAAAAGTTACGGAATTCTCAGAATTTCTAGAAGAGTTACGGAATTCTCAGAATTTCTGCTACTTGTCAGGGGGATTTCAAAGGAGATTTCAAGCTTCCGAAAGTATAGTACCGTGTTATGTAACAACCTGGACATTTTTTATCATAAATTCCCGTCATCGCATCCTTGCACTACCATACATGTTATTTCAAAAACAATTTTCTACTGCTCCTTTAACCTGTCATTGGAACAGACAGTAGTTGACGGAATAATAAAAAAACAAAAATTTATATGGAAAGAAAGTTCTGTTAACATTTGATTCAACATAGAAAGGAACGCAGATATTGTAAAATATTTTACAATACATTATTGAGTATGTACTTTTTATAATAGTGAATATGTACTTTTTTTTATAATAGTAGAGGTCATAATGAAAGGAAAATTGTTATATTTGAATGAACAGAGGAAGGATGTAAATATTGTAAAATCTTTTTCGGCACGTTTTTTCTGATTATTTTACTCGATATTTCTCATAGTTTGTTATTAAAATACCTACCAACATATCCTCATTTTATTGTCCTAACAAACCAATATATGTTGATAGTATCTGGGAATTCTGAATTTCATGTCATTCCCTCCTCCCCCCCCCCCCCGTTACGAAATCCTGGCTGAACCAACCAATATATGTTCCAGTAAAATAGTTTAGAATGATCGAGCCCCTGTTGTGATGACCACAGTATTTCATGTCACGGACCCCCCCCCCCTCTTCACGAAATCCTGGCTACGTGCCTAGATACTAAAGTATGTAAAAGCTATAATAGGCTATAATTCGTTTACTAATCGAATAAAATGTTTCATTTTGCACTTTGTACTTACCACTTGAAATTCTGGAAACTTGCGCAACCCGTGAAGGGACGACATCTAACAATTCATTCGCAATTCTTCAGTAGCAACAATGAAACAATAACTTAAAAACACTATCACATTTTATTTACGTTTTATTCACACGCGGTTACATTAGCACAAACATTCAAAGCACAAGAAATACTAAAGTGAAGTCATTTTACACTACACTAGCAGTTTATTTCCACTTACGAAATAATTTTCATATTTTTGTTCTCTGAAATTATTAACAACTTTTTTAAGATTTCCAAAGGAAAGACTTTGTCTACTGCCAGAAAGAATTCGCTTTAAATATGAAAATGATCTTCCCACATCTACAGATGTCACTGGAGCATACTTGAAACATGTAATTTGGGAAGTATCCAGGCCTATGTTTAGCAGAAGGGGTCCAGCTCTTTTCTCTAAAAAATGTTACAATTTTGGTAATTTCTGTTCACATTCGGTTAGTTTAGGGTAGGTTAGGTTAGTTTGGGTTAAGTTAGGTTAGTTTAGTTTATGTTATATTAGTGTAGGGGTCCCACATAATTTTCCAAAAATGATAGAATTTCGCCTATTTCTACTAATATTAGGTTAGTTTAGGTTAGTTCAGGTTACCTTAGGTTAGTTTATGTTAGGTTGGGTTAGATTTGGTTACATTATGTTACGTCTAAGTACTTGTATCATTCATTTCCCCTGTAAATTTTGTGTTTTATACGTGCTTCTGGACCCCTTGTACTAAACATACTCCAGTATCCATGTCACTATCAACAGTTGTATCAGCATCACCTTCCATAACACTAGCGAAGTAAATTTACATTTATGCGCAATCTCTAAATATAATAAAATATTAACAAAATAACATAATGCCGTTCAGAATATACATTTTAAAGACTCCTCTTGAGACAAAAGTAATAATATACTGTGATATAAAATGAATTTAACTTCGAAATCATAATATAGTAACAGAATGCAATTTTCTTTGTGATTACACATAAATTCCCAGAAAATTTCCATTTTTGGTAATCTTCCCGGGGAATATTCCCGAAAAATATCTTCCCGGGAATTTATCCATCACTAGTCACTCTTAGATGGCAGTATAATAAATAACAATATCAAGCCGTTTCTGAATTTGACGGTACTGTTCATTTAGACAGTTTCACGTTAGTATATCTGACACATTTGCTATTTTAAGTTGGTGGGCACAAAGAACCCCCCCCCTTCCTGTTGGTAGGACATCTGACTGACATTTAGAATTACCACTCCTAGATGGCAGCATAATTAATATCAACGGTATTAGTCTCATTCTGTATACTGTTCACTTCATTCCCTGTAGTTTTTTTTGTTCTCGTGCAGTATCAATTTTTACAAATTAATTAGTTTTTCTTCATTTTCGTGGAAGCTATTGATGAGTTTTCCACTCATGCATATTGTTTTCTTCAGTTCAATCTATTAAATCGATTAATGTTTCGTCTTTCGGCATTTCAGTTTAGATAAACTCTAATATATTATATTGTAGAATATATAAAATATGAACAAAATCACTTCAGTGAATGGGGGGTGGGGGCAGTGGCTCAGTGGTAGAGCGTTCACCTCCGGTGCTTGGGATCCCTGGTTCGATCCCACCTCGCGCCATGTGGACTTTGTAGTGGACAAACAGCGTGCTCGTGGGTTTTCTCGGGGTTCTCCCGTTTCCTTCCACTTTCATCATTTCATTCATCTCTCATCATCGCCGTCTCCCTTAGCCTAACCGCCATAACCGTGGGACGTAAAACTCAAAAATTTCATTTTCATTTTTACTTCAGTCATTTTTAAGAAAATCGTTTTGTACAATCAAAACAAAATACGTTTTGTGGAGATTTAAAGGACAAAGGAGTTAAGCCATATTGACAGGTTCTTAATGAAATACTTATTTATGAAATATGAAAAATCACCTTCGTCAATTTCTGAGAAAATCGTCCGGAAAAACTCATCCCAAGGTTAAACTATCCCTTACAGATTTTTCAGGACAGATGAGCTGCCATATTGTCAGATTATTAATTTATATTTATGTTAAATGTTTATTTATGATATATAAACAAAATCGCCCTAGTCGTTTTTGAAAAAATCGTCCGAAAGTCTCACCCCAAAAGTAACCAACTACTACATTTGGATATTTTCCCCCAGAAAAGTGGCTTATACCACAGTATATAGTTATTAACGAAATATTTACGTATGGAATAGAAACAAAATCGTTATATCCATTGTTGAGAAAATTGCAATGTTTTATTTTCATCCTTCAGTAAACTACCATTATTTTCGGAAGTGAGAAGAAAATTCGAAAGACCCTTCTAGGAAATCTTATAAAATAAACTAGCGTTTCAAATTTGGTGGAGATACGTTGAACAATATAGTTTCTAAGCAAATGTGAATACTTCGGGACGAACAACTGGACAGACGGATATTCCAAAAGCAATTTTCTGGCATGTAGGGAACATGAAACGGGCAAATCGTCAAAATCTGGAATTTGATTTTTCCATGATCGTCATACTTTTTTCTCTTCTGTCGTCTCTCGAAACTAAAATACGAAAACCTGACTAATGTAATGTATAACTTACTAGTTGTATTTAAAAAAAAAAAAAAAATCAAAAAATGCCAAAAGCTTTGTTTACAAAAGAGAAAAAAGGAAAAATGTCAAAGAAATGGTCCTACACTGTTAAAAATACTTTCTTAAATTTGAGAAACCGTTTCTTATCTGTGCACCGAGAATATCTTTTCTTAGAAACAGTAGATGAGGTTGTATAAAGTGAAACGAGAAAATATTCTATTACTTTCCTTATGAATGAGAATTGCCAAATCTCATTTCTAAGAAAATATTGTCTCGGTGCACAGATAAGAAATGGTTTCTCAAATTTAAGAAATTATTTTTAACAGTGTACTACTTACATTTTGTTATTACATAGAGAAAATCAAGAAATAATTGATTTATTAATGTACCGAAGTGAATTTTTTTGATACCAAAATTATTTTTCCCTATAAGATTTGCAGCTTTACAAGAATCCCTATTTCTGTTAATTTCTTTAAAAGTAAAATAACCTACCAACTGTACACAAAGCAAGTTATTTTCTCTGTCTTTGGTTCGTTCACAACTATCGTGTAACAATTTTGGACAAACAATAAAAGATATATATATATTGATATATATATATATATATATATATATATATATATATATATATATATATATATATATATATATATATATATTGATATATATATATATATATATATATATATATATGATGAATTCCGCCAACTAATTTAAATAAAAATATCACCTGAAATAGATTAACTTCCAGTCGTCTAGAGCTATAGCGCTAACTTCCCTAACCCACATCATTTGTTTAATAACAAATTAGTATTTAAAATCTCTTCTCAGAGATCGGACAACAGCAAACGTACAAATGGACAATTACATTATTTTGTGAAACGAACTGGTATTTAGCGTGGTTTTTCCCTCAAACTCATCTATATTTCGAGTTAAACTCAACTCACGCTCACATGTTTCAAAGCGAGTTAGCTGATGACAAAACTAATGGAAAACGGTCGCGCACATGGGAGAAAGACGTGAGAAAGTCATTTGAGCACACTGAATTACAACCCTGTGATAAACAGAGTTTTGTATAGGCGCAATGTCTTTTAATCAGAAAATATTAAAAAATCAGTAGTGTGCTCAGACTTTTCACAATGACTGTACAATGTATCAGGACTCTCTTTGTGGGTACCCCTATTGCAAGAGCATGTTCTCCATTTAAAATTATGCAGTACAGGAAACACCTATAGGCAGCAACCTTACTTCTGTGATATGTCATATTGTCAGAGCCTGACCGAACAATATTTATTTTCATCGCTTTCTCTTGCAGTTTATCAACAATCAGAAGATATCTCAGCTCTGAACATATTACATTTAAAAAAGAATCGAACCTCTGCCCTCTTTTAAATAACCGATTTTTTTTTTTTTTATCATAGCAAGTTTGTAAGTTTGTATGTAACTTATGATATCCGGATACGTACGTCAAGTTAGCATACATATAATTTGTGTTATCTCAAAGTTTCCCGGCCACCCAGACATTATCCGGAGATATTGATCCGAGGGAGACAGTAGATGGTGCACACTTAGGCTAAAGGATAAACATCATCGAATTAGGCCTTTATGCCACAGCAGTGTTTTATCCAGGCATCTTAGGAGGGGAAAATTTCTCCCCCAAACTTATAGAATCCCCCAAAATCTTTGAATATATATACCTGCAAAGGAGTTTTCAGCCAATGTCCTTTTTCATATTCCGTAAAAAGTCATTTTTTTTTTCATGGCACCAATTTTATATTTCCCACCTTCTACAGCTTTTTTCGACCTTCAACAGCCTATGGAAGTTCTTTCATCAGTCACCGAAAAATCATACAAAGTTAAAAGCATTACAAGCTATCGCAAATGATCCCAATCTGGAGCTTGTGAAGGTAGGAAACAGTCGTTGGACGTCTCACTTTCGAGCTTTAAAGGCCCAAAAGAAATATACGGGTATATACAGATTGCGAGGATTTGTCATCAGAGGCAGGAGGATTGTTGTTTGTAGTCCAGAACAAAAAAGCTAACGGTCTTATTGTTCGCTATATTGGAAATGTTGACACAATTCTTTTACTAATTTTACTGTCCGAAAAACTTACTCTTAGTGATTTACCGATGAAAGTGTGTATGCAGATCTGAAGGCATATTTTGAGGACTATGATAAGCTCCATAATGAAGTTGTGCGGCCATATGTGATAGCGTTGATAGAAAATTTGGGGATATCGTTGGCAAAATTTCTTTATCGTCCCAAGTGTTCAACTGTGGTGACACTTTGCCTATGGGTAATGCAATACAAGAACTCAAATTTTTTGTGTGACTTTTTTCCTTTGAATTTTGAGGAGTGCAATAACTGAATATAGGTGTTTTCATTCAATTTTAAAGATATATGAAGAGAAGAATATGAATTTGAGTGATATTATAAACTTTATATGGATGATATTGGGGACGGTTTTTCTACACTATAACATCTAGCTGCCATATTAAGTGTGTGTCCTATAGGTACCTGTAAAGTTGAAAGTTCATTCTCAAGAATGGCATGAATTTGTATTAAATTAGGACAACAGCTTACACCACATCACCTAAGTTCACTTATGTTAATATTCATGGAAGGTTCTCGTGAACTGGAACTTTTCCATATAATAAATATTATAAAAATATGGTACAATGCATCTCCAAGAAGAATTGCACTGTCTTCTTTTACAACTTAAAATGTAAAATATGTTGGCTTATTAAAAAATGTGTATTTAAATATTTAGTTTATAAGGTAAGATCCTTCGAGATTAGTTTTAATATTTTAATAATTGAATAAATATGAGTCTTTATCTAATCAAAATATTATTAGTAATAGTTCTTGTATATGGAGAAGCTTTGTATTTCAATAGATAAAAATTCGTGTAGCACTCAAGAACAAAGATACAGTTCTCTGAAAATATATAGGCGGTTACTTTGAACCAGGGTGGAAAAAAATCATGATTTTTTTTAAAAAAAAATCATTTTTGTTGATTTTTTTTATTTAAATCGATTTTTTGATTTAAATCAAATCTTTTTCTTCGTATAATACAAGTCGCGAACTGAAGAAAAAACATTACGAATTAGTATTAAATGTTAATTATGTCATTTAAGTGAAAGTATTGGGTTTTAATTTTGAATTAATTCCCAGTCGTTAACCTATTTCAAACCCAAACAATGTTTGTTAAGCATTAAGGAAAAAGTACAGCAATGTATACCAACATGATATTTGGCAGGGGCATATTTTTAAACAATTGGAACTAGCTAGCGGCACGAAATACATATAAAGTAGATAAATTTCGCCTAAAATTAACTAACTCACTCTATGACCTATGGAACCCGGAGGTTCAATGCCATGTTCACAAAAGCTCTCCACTAACTTCTATCCTTAATCAACTGGATCCAGTTTTTACTTTGTATTCCTATTTCTGCGAGATGCAGCTTAATATTGTCCTCACACCTGCGCCTAGGCCTTCCTAATGGTCGTTTCCCGATTGAACTTCCAGTTAAAATTTTGAATGCGTTCCTACTTTCTTCCATTCTCGCTACATGTCCTGCCCACCTGAGCCTCCAAGATTTGATGACTCTAACAATATTTGGTGAATGGTATAAATTATGCAGTTCCTCATAATGAAGTTTTCGCCATTCCTCATTTCCGTTCCTTTTGGTTCCGAATATTCGTTTCAGGATTTGAGTCTCAATTACTTTCAGTCTGTGTTCTTCCCTCAGCGTAAGCGACCATGTTTCACAACCATACAGCACAACAGACATAATTATCGTTTTATATATTTTAAAGCTTCAAATTCCTCGACACAATTCGCGACGATAAGAGATTTTGAACTGAATAATAACACGAATTCCCTGCAGGAATTCCAAAATTAAAAAAAATCATGATGATCAGTTCCAGAAGAAGAAACACTTGTGATTGTTAAAAATATGCTTTATGTGACGTGAAAAACAGTTCAAATGCGAGTTGTCCGTGCATTTAAGACATCTATACATAGCAGGCACGTTTTATACTTTTCTGTTGGCTATTTTATTTCCTCTGACAATTTTTCCTGCACAGGCGCGGCAAATTTTCTGCGATCACATCGCAGATCGCAGCATGTTCTGCAATGGGGTTAAGTATCCATTTTATCAAAAGTATTATTCGATATTTTAACGCATCCAAAATGTGTCGTATTACGATCCCGAGGAACCTCTATGTATTTAATACATAAATTTCGCCCAAAATTTTAAAATCTATTTTTTTTTTTTTTTTTTTTTGTTTGTTTGTTTCGGAGAGGGGATTGCGGCGGACCCCTAATATTACGCCCCTATTATTGGAAACAAACTAATAGACGTGGACACAAAACAGTTTTCATCTTAAACGTCCATGGTGATTTCCGCGTTGGACTAGAAATTTTAAAACCCTGTGTTACAAAGAAAAGAAAGCAGGGTTCACCCGTAACCCGTTCAAACGGGATTTTCCCTGATCGTTCCCTACATGATACTCGTTTTCATACTGTGCTTACATACATCTGAGTCTCATTGTATTATGATTAATATCTTCCATAATCGAAATAACAGGAGAAACGGGATTTTACTTACTTTCACTTTAAATTAATTCATTTTGGAATTTGATTTAAATCAACGATTTTTATTTAAAAAATCAAGTGATTTAAATCTTGATTAAAATCGTGATTTAAATCAGACTGATTTAAATCAATCCACCCTGCTTTGAACACAGTATTTAAAGGTATGGATTACATAAGGTACATGGTAACTTTCCACATTTTTAATGGGCTCTCCATAGAACTTCAGATCCCCCCCCCAAAAAAAACCGAGGGGAGGGACCAAAAAAAAAAAAAAAACTACTGTGCCACAGAGTAGTTCCAAGGTATTAACGCTTATGTTAGGTTAGGCTTCACTGGACTTACCCCTCTGCCCTTATGCTCCGAATAATCTTGTTGAAATCACAGGGATACGTAGTTATCAAAATTACTATAATTATACTAAAATGACGCCTTTTTCTATCATCATCATTGAAACATACGAAATTTTACAAGATGGTACTAGATTTTTTTTGATATTTGAGGCAGGCAGATTGAAATCCTGGGGTATTGTAACAGTGCGGTATGGTATACGACTACTAATGCCGAGAGCTGTACCCCCATACAGTCGTGGTCCGGACGGAGCATCATGGCGTAGTATATTGAATTTTGGTATGTAACACCGTAGGTAAGGAGCCAGGTAAGTTTCATTGAGCGCAAAAACTGATATATGTTCTTCCTGTAATAACTGCGTAAACAGCACTTGATGTGTCAACAGAGAACGAATGTTCATAAATAATAAGTTGTAAGTCATCACGAAAATACATAAATAGTAGCAAATAGGAGCTGCCATATTATACGTAGACTTCAAGAGGTTGAATTTGAAAATGGACTGTCGGTCCAGAATAGGTGGCATGTAGCTGGAGATTAAACAAGATTTTAGCTGCGTGAATGATTTGGTTGAGAATGTGGGTGCAAAGAAACGGATGGATATTCTGTAAACTAATTGTGAGAAAGCGGAGCAGATCTTCGACAGTAACCGGATGAAGTAAAGAATTAGCAGGTGGAGTTGGACGGTCAGCAGATCTTATGGGTGCTACAAGTTCTGGTTTGGATGGCTCAGGTTGTGGCTTAGCCTTACATCTGTAGCTATAAGTTGGATGCTTCTCAGGACATGTACTGCATTGAGGCGGTGCCTTTTGATTGGGACAATCCTTGGTAGAATGTTGTAAGGAACAATATCCACATTTAATATCATTTGTACATTCGGATGTGGGATGTGCATTATAGAGTTGGCATCTCTCGCATCGTAACGGGAGAGGAGGAGGTGTGCGAGAGGGTTCGACCTTATAACGTCGTCGATAAATGTAAGCTCCCGTGGATAGCAATTGGTCTATTAATTGTGGCTGATCTGTGAGTACCCTCACAAGATAAGTTGCACCATTGTTGTTCCTTATCCTGATACATCGTTTTACAGGGAATCCTTCCTGATGTAATTCCTCACAAATTTCCTCATCGGTGAGGTCCGGTTCTACTCCGCGTATAACTACTGAGAGCATTGGCGATCGTCTAGGAGGAGGAGGAGTTTTGCGTGTGGTAGGAGTTAGTGCTGTTAGTTTAGCCTTTGGCCCAAATATTTCAAAAGTGGCCTTGTTACGCACATGTGATACAAAGTTTGAATTGCTAGACTTTATGATTATGCCTCTGCGAGTTTTGACTATTTCACGTATCTCAGGACGAGGTACATATTTAGCAAGCTGCTGAAAAACTGCGCGAACTGTATCATACTTCTGGTCATAATCTGTTAACAGAAAATTGTATACGGGTTCTGGTTGGTTGCGTGTGTTAGAAGTATCGACTGAAGTTGATGCCCAATCCATGTTGGAGCTGCTACTACCCTGATCGATTATAGGATTAATGCGTTGTTTCTTGGGATCCAGAGATTGTTCTCCATCCGAGAGAGACCGAGATCGAATGCGATGGCCTTTACTAATGCAATCAGCGTAACTAAGCGAACCAGAGGTGTTGAGTCCTGATCGTGAAGTGCCGGTAACAATCCGGGGTTGAGTTTTCTGGCGTCCATTTGGTCCGATATTAACAGGAAGTGGTCCGGAAGCGTTGCCAAGGTCAGTCATGATGATTAACGAGCCTAGGGTCGAAGCCCAAATGAAGATGGAAGCGAAAAGGAAGATGATTAAATGATGTTCAAAAAGCAAGCTTGCCCTCCTAAAGTGAAAACTTTAGTCAATCCCCTAAGTGTCCTAATTGTGTTATGGTCGCAAGTATGTGTTGCAATACTTGGTCCTCGCTGACACAGTAAGAAACACAAGAGAGGCTAGGCTTCTTGGTTTAGTATATGAGGTTGATATTTGAAATGTTTTTGGCTAGTTATATGCGCTTACTAAATGTCTTTTATGTAACAGAACTACATAAATATGCACTTTCAACAACACAATACAAATATTACGACTTTTTTTTTTCGTTTGTTTCTCTGAACATTAGAATTCCATCTTATGTGGTCTCATTTTACACCCAACACGCGAAAACTAGCTAAACTCCATGGATAATTTCTTGTAAGCATTCTCCTGCCATCTATCGACAATTCGTGTAAGTACTAGCAGGTGCCTCACAGGAATAATGTTGGGCCATTTTCTTTTGCGTAAAATGATATCGTAAATATGAGTTTAAAAGAAAATAAGCTTTCCATAACAAAGTAAGTGATACGCATTATTAAATTATTCAATGAAGGATCATACATTCCCATCAGCACAAGAGCTGGATGAAATTTTTTACTTAAAATAAGTAGTATAAACATGGTGATGGACAGCGATTTGTTTTTCTAAGTTTATTTAGTAAATCCGTTCTATTTCCCTTTATATTTCTTGGCTGGCATTATATTCTTATTTCAATTTTTTTTATCACTAATTCCGAAAAGAATTGCCTAAGATATTGAACTTAGACGGACTTTTTTTTTTTTAATTTATAGTGCTAAACTGTGGTCTCCAGTTCCTGTTCTGTGTTCTGGTAACATTCAATGTGTTTGTCGTTGTCGAAAATGGAGTGCTAGATGTAGAAGTGTGTGATGAAATAGTTTTTTTTTTTTTTTTTTTTTTTTTTTTTTTTTTTTTTTTAACGTTTATCAGATGTTTAAACATGATATATGCGACTGTTTCACAAAATGTAATACTAAAACAGTAGCGAGTAAAAATAACAATAAAACTGTTAAAAAAACATTCGTATTAAGGTTTAAGTAATCTTTGAAATTTCATTTATATATTCATTGAAAGTAACAATTTCCACTGTTTACATTGTTGTGTATTTATTTCTTCTGGCTATATTTAGGGGTGTAGCTACGGCTTGTCCCCTCAAATGATTCCCTAAGCCCTCGACTGTTATGTGTTAATAAAAATTATATAATACTTAGAGCAAAAAAGGATATTTAAAGCAAAATATGAGAGAAAAATATTAAAATGAATAAACAAATAACGGTAAAATATTAAAACATTTAAAAAAAAAACTAAAATTAATTATCTTTTTTGTTACTCCTACAAGTGAATGCACTCAAATATGAATTTATTATACTATAGAGCAGTGTTTTCTGGTTGAGGGAAATTTCCCTAATGTAGGGAAATTTTGTGGATAAATTTACCGAAAAGGTAAAAAAGGGATTTTTTGATAAAACTTGAGAACCTAGGGTTATTCTCTTGCTGATTGATTGACCAATATAAATGCTTAATTTTTTTTCATGTTCTTCAGAAATAAACCAATAGAATAGTAACAATTTGTATATATATATATATATATATATATATATATATATATATATATATATATATATATATACGAGGGTAAGTCAACTGAAAACCATAAAAGTAGAAATAAAAATCCGCATATGGCGCCAGTGAGCAGTGGTATGTCTGTTTACTATAGTATGCCGGATGTCTCCTAGGTGTTAGAGCCGGCAGATGCACAAACACCGGCGCAACAACAGTTCCAAAATGGCAGCCCCACTAGCCACATGCACCAGCGAGGAGCAGCGTTCTGTGATTCGGTTTTTGTGAAGTGAAGGTGTGAAACCTATTGACATTTTTAGGCGAATGAAGGTTCAGTATGGAGATGCGTGTTTGTCACAGCCACAAATCTATGAATGGTGCCGGAAATTTGCAAATGGTGTTACGTCTGTGGCCGATGCTCCACGCCCCGGCCAGGCTCGGCGCGTAGTGACTCCAAAGACCATTGCAGCCGTTGAAGCCATCGTTTTGGAAAACCGCCGTGTGACAATAGACGAAATTGCAGCATGTGTACACATGAGTCATGGATCGACACATCATATTGTGAATGATGTTCTCCAGTTTCATAAGGTGTCTGCAAGATGTGTGCCCCGACAACTGACGCCTGAACTGAAACAGCGATGTGTTGATACGTGCGAAGACCTTTTGTGGCGTGCTGAACATGACGGTAATGCCTTCCTGTCACGAATCGTCACTGGTGACGAAACATGGGTGCATTACCATCAGCCTGAAACAAAGGGAGCGAGCAAGGAGTGGCGCCACTCCTCATCACCGAAACCCAAAAAGTTTCGGACACAGCCGTCTGCAGGGAAGGTTATGCTGACCCTCTTTTGGGACGAAAAGGCCATCATCTTGGAACACTACACGCCTCGAGGAACCCCTGTGACGAGTACTACGTACCCGGACCTCCTAAAAAATCATCTCCGGTCTGCCATCAAAACGAAACGACGTGGATTGCTGTCACCGGTGTGCTGCTGCAACACGACAATGCACGGCCCCATACGGCGCGTGCAACGGTTGCGACCATCACAGACCTGAAATTTCAATGCCTCCCACATCCCCCTTACTCGCCAGACCTCGCACCGAGCGATTTCCATCTGTTTGGTCCGCTCAAAGAAGCAATGGGCGGCAGGAAGTTCCACTCCGATGAAGAGGTACGCAACGCGGTGCACGAGTGGATGCGCCGTCGCCCAAAAGATTTTTTTTCTGCAGGTTTTCAGGCTCTTCCGAATCGCTGGCGGACTTGCATTGAACGAGGAGGGGACTATGTTGAAAAGTGATTTACTTCTGTATCCTGTGTGACCAATAAATAATATTTAAAAAAATAATTATGGTTTTCATTTGACTCCCCCCTCGTGTATATATATATATATATATATATATATATATATATATATATATATATATATATATATATATATATATATATATATATGTGTGTGTGTATGTGTGTCAGTGGCGGATCTAGAAGGTAAAAACTGGGGGAGGCAGCCAGAACCCAGACTATGATAGGTATATCATGAGTTTACTATAAACTTTGAAAAACATAAATAATAGCTTCAATTATTTTTGTTCCTCAAAGAACTGACACGGGAGGGGTCCCACAAGTTGTAGCTAAAATCTGATTGCCACATAGCACCTCTGGTAGAGCATCATGAGAAATGAAGATGAGCAAAATTTAAGGTGCTATGGACCAGAAGGATATTAGCTAGGCGGCTTCAAAATTTTAATATCCAAAAAAATTATATAATGGAATTATGTACGTTATAAGTACATATCTTGAAAACCGTTAAAGCAATCAAAACAAAAGTTGCACAATATAATAAGAACAAAATGCTCTATCGAAAACCACAAACAGTGTTGCCATAGATGAAGCAGTATTGCCAAATCAGCATAAAAGTATTTTGTTTGAAATAGCACTATATAGAGTGTGCACAGATTTAAAATGCACTATTATCACTAAACATAACAGCGAAGTGTAGTGGTACAGTGTTGCACACTATTGGAGCTACATGTGCTGAAAATATAAAATAGAGAAGCTTAAGGAATCTGGGTCTCATATTATGAATTTAGTTCAAATGCATAACACAGATAGTATAACATAGCAAAATGTCAGCATTGTCACAAAACATTAATGCATTTGAAAAACGAAATTGAGTTATGCCATTTTTACGTCCTGTGTCAGCTCCGAATCTATATACGAGTGTAAAGTGGGATCCGAATCACTATGAAAGAGAAAGATAACAAAGAAATGTAAGGTGAAAAGTACAACAAAAACATGCTCAAGGCGGGAGTGGAACCCACAATGTCGGTTGTCTACCCTTCTATACCACACAGCTTTCCTGGCCGACTAAAAGTGAAATGAGGTGGGAATAAAATAATTATATTTCCAATGTGAATATGATAATAGTAAAGTGTACAAATGTCATTTAGTAGGCCTACTGTTAATGTCATTTAGTAGGCCAGATGTTTCGTGTTCTATTAAACAGAATAAAAAGCGTGGAAATTCAGACTATTGTATAGTATTGATGTTTGAGAGTGGTGTGCTGTATGCCAAGACATATCAATATTCAGTTATGATTTGTGGTAGTGTTAGTATTTGAGTACTTAAATATAGAAGGTGTTTATATGGCAAATACAGATCGTGCCCGGAAAGTAAGTATCGTTTTGGAAAAAAAAAAGGTACTAAAACAGTTTTGTTGGTAGGATAATAAGGTGTAATTTCCTTATTATATACTACAAATAAACCACTCGTAATACCAATTTTAGACTTTCTACAGCCACTAAAATGGATCACGCTGGAGAAGTTTCAATTTCATCCGGTAGATCTCAACCAATGAATTACGTATGCTGCTGCCACCTAACAGCGAAACGTTTAACTTATACTACTTTTGAAACAATCAGAATTCAAAAACTCGCATTCGTTCACTACTTACCGTGTCTAAAATCACATGAAGTAAGTCACCGTTAACTATTAGGATATCAACGGATTGGTTCCATTAATGAAGTTGGTCGAGATAATCTCTCTAGCTGTCTATTGCCAGAAAAAAGAATTCAAAACTTCGTTTCCATTCAAAGTTATCATGAGGAATAACGAACGAATTAAGTCGCCGTTACTATTAGGACATTAACTGATTGACTCCATTAATGAAGTCGGCCGACATAATCGCTCTAGCTATCTATTCCCAGAAAAAAAATCAAAACTTTGTTTCCATTCACGAGTTACCGTGAGGAATAACGACCGTAGTAAGTCAACGTTACCTATAGGATATCAACGGATTGACTCCATTAATGAAGTCGGCCGACATAATCACTCTAGCTATCCATTCCCAGAAAAAGAATCCAAAACTTCGTTTCCATTCAAAGTTATCATGAGGAATAACGAACGAAGTAAGTCAACCTTACCATTAATATATCAACGGATTGACTCCATTTATGAAGTCGGCCGAGATAATCGCTCTAGCTATGTATTGTCAGAAAAAGAATTCAAAACTTCATTTCCATTCAAAGTTATCATGAGGAATAACGAACGAAGTAAGTCAACCTTACCATTAATATATGAACGGATTGACTCCATTAATAAAGTCGGCCGAGATAATCGCTCTAGCTATGTATTGTCAGAAAAAGAATTCAAAACTTCATTTCCTTTCAAAGTTATCATGAGGAATAAAGAACGAAGTAAGTCAACCTTACCATTAATATATGAACGGATTGACTCCATTAATAAAGTCGGCCGAGATAATCGCTCTAGCTATGTATTGTCAGAAAAAGAATTCAAAACTTCATTTCCATTCAAAGTTATCATGAGGAATAACGAACGAAGTAAGTCAACCTTACCATTAATACATCAACGGATTGACTCCATTAATGAAGTCGGCCGAAATAATCGCTCCAGCTACCTATTGCCAGAAAAAGAATTTAAAACTTCGTTTCCATTCACGAGTTATCATGAGGAATAACGAACGAAGTAAGTCAACCTTACCATTAATATATCAACGGATTGACTCCATTAATGAAGTCGGCCGAAATAATCGCTCCAGCTACCTATTGCCAGAAGAAGAATTTAAAACTTCGTTTCCATTCACGAGTTATCATGAGGAATAACGAACGAAGTAAGTCAACCTTACCATTAATATATCAACGGATTGACTCCATTAATGAAGTCGGCCGAGATAATCGCTCCAGCTACCTATTGCCAGAAGAAGAATTTAAAACTTCGTTTCCATTCACGAGTTATCATGAGGAATAACGAACGAAGTAAGTCAACCTTACCATTAATATATCAACGGATTGACTCCATTAATGAAGTCGGCCGAGATAATCGCTCCAGCTACCTATTGCCAGAAGAAGAATTTAAAACTTCGTTTCCATTCACGAGTTATCATGAGGAATAACGAACGAAGTAAGTCAACCTTACCATTAATATATCAACGGATTGACTCCATTAATGAAGTCGGCCGAGATAATCGCTCCAGCTACCTATTGCCAGAAGAAGAATTTAAAACTTCGTTTCCATTCACGAGTTATCATGAGGAATAACGAACGAAGTAAGTCAACCTTACCATTAATATATCAACGGATTGACTCCATTAATGAAGTCGGCCGAGATAATCGCTCCAGCTACCTATTGCCAGAAGAAGAATTTAAAACTTCGTTTCCATTCACGAGTTATCATGAGGAATAACGAACGAAGTAAGTCAACCTTACCATTAATATATCAACGGATTGACTCCATTAATGAAGTCGGCCGAGATAATCGCTCCAGCTACCTATTGCCAGAAGAAGAATTTAAAACTTCGTTTCCATTCACGAGTTATCATGAGGAATAACGAACGAAGTAAGTCAACCTTACCATTAATATATCAACGGATTGACTCCATTAATAAAGTCGGCCGAGATAATCGCTCTAGCTATCTATACAGAATTATACGTAGAACATTTCCTAAGGGTTCAGTGTTGTTGAATTGCTGCTAAGTTTCGTTTTATTGTTGCCATTGTTGTATATTTTTACTATTATTGTTGTTACCGTTTAATACGAATAATCGTTAGTTTTCATACAGCTTTTTAAGTTTTCTTTGTCGCTTGTTTACATTGTCTTATAAGTTTTTCAACGTTGCTGGTGCATTTCTGATGTTTCAGTTTCTCTCAAGTGTACGTTCAGAAGGGAGCTCCACGAATTATACCGAATTATTCCGATGTATCACACGTAAGGGAAAGTAGTCTTATGATTCGTGTAGGGCCCAGGTTTCACTAGTCGTTGCGGACACTATAGTTAACCTACCTAAAGAGGAGGGGAATGAGAGAAGAGCGTTCATTCACCTTGAAGCATTTAATCTGATTTGTACCCGTTTAACCGATTCTATTCCACTTCCACTACCAAACATTTTCCCAATTTGTCTCTAATTTCAGTAAATATTATTTTTAAAAATTTTCCTTAATTGATTAAGGTTGCTTCATATCAGTGGCGTACGCGGAATGGGGGTTCTGGGTTTAACATCCTTTAGCAATACATTATGGAAAAGATACAAATGAAGCTTGTGTTGAAAGCACATGAGATTGTATGCTAGAAACCACTCTTTGATGAAATTCTGCGTGCACAACTGCTTGAGACGAATCGCAGATTGAAGACGAATCGTACCTGAGCACTGATTTACACCTTGGTTATGTATGATGTAGGAGCAGGCGTTTTACGATCAGTGTCAGGAGAAAGAGAACAGTTTGAGTAAAAATGGTGACTAAATGAGGTAAGTGGAATAGAATAACAAACAAACAAAAAGTTTTGGCAGTGTACGATTAGACGCGAATCCACGACTAGCATGTCTCCAAAATATTCGATTTCGTCTCGTTTGCCGACATTAACCTACGACTAGCGCATCTTCAAAAACATTTGATTTGCCGACATTAATCCACCACTACCGTATCTGCAAAACATTCGATTTCATCTCATTTGCCGACATTAATCCACCACTACCGTATCTCCAAAACATTCGATTTCGTCTCGCTTGCCGACATTAATCCACGACTAGCTTATCTCCAAAAACATTCGATTTCGTCTAGATTGCCTGTCACTACTATCTTCTATCAACGTTAGTTCTGCCGCCTTGTCTTTGCTTTCGTAAGGGGGTATATTGAGAATCCGAGCAGCAAACTGTGAAGTCAAAGAGCATCAAGTTGGAGATGACTGATTTCAGAGGTACAAACCCACATAGCACACTACGTCCCTGGGATGTCCCATTTTGATCCCAATCATCCCATTCGGTTTCCGGGATTATCGGGACAATGAGAAGACATCCCATGGACGTCCTGCATGGGACGTCCTGAAGGATTCCCATGTAGGGTGTCCACGGGACGTCCCAGATGGGACAGGAGGTCCGAGGGAAAACAAATAGACGTCCCTTCGTGGTCCCGTTGAATATCCCGTATCCCGGGATATTAGCGGACATCTGGATCTCCCGCGGATATCCTGTGGATGTCCCGGGAGCACATTCGGATATCCCGGGATGTCCCGTTGTCCGTTGCGGGCTCAGTCTCGGACATCCCGTGGACGTACTTGTGCTATGTGGGAAGTAATGAAAATCTGAAAGAGCCAGGTCAGAACTGTGTAACTTCTATCGACTGTAACTGCTATCTGAAAGAATCGATGTAAGTATTTGATGGATTGGGAGATGTACTCTAGGGTGCTATATTTGCAACGATGCCACATAATGCATTTCGCGTTTCCAGACGAGGACTGAAAAGTATACTATATATATATATATATATATATATATATATATATATATATATATATATATATATATATATTCGCTTTATTTTGACTTATAGAAGAGTGCTCTGTAGTCCGTGGGCACAACAATTTCTGAACATTTCATCTGAAAGACTGAGATGCCATTAATTTTGAGGGGTGGAAAATGAAGATGGAAATGTTCCCTTTTTAAAATTAACTCCTCGTATGTAAGTAACAGTACAATGATGAAATATAAATATATTGTTTCCCTTGGATTACGAACAATATTTCGAGGTACGAACATACACACAAGTTTGTACAAACAGTTCTACGAGACCAGTAGTGCTTTCGAGCTTTTGCAGTATACTTGCCAGAGCTCTTTGTTGAAAAATTACTTTTTGGAGCACTTTTTTTTTTTTTTTTTTTGTTCTCTCACTCTTTTGTTGAATTTAGTATTGCTTATTTGCTTTTAAGAAAAGGGTAATGATATTTTCATTTTAGAGCTATTTTTCATCACAGAAAGCACTTAAATTTTAAAAAATACATACAGTATCATGTAGAACGAGTTGACAAGTATGTAATACATACACATACAATAGAACAAGTTAAGTGTGTTTACTTTAATTTCAATGGAAGGAAAATCGGTTCAGGAGCATTCCGGTTTACGCATAGCCTCACGGAACGGATGAAGTTCGTACCTGAGGGCAGGGTTGAATTCAGGGGGTAGCCCGGGGGGAATGTCCCCCCGAAGAAAATTCATTCCCCCCCGGAGAAACAAAAAATTTCAGTCACAAAATGTAGAAATTACTTCACCCAATTATTTGCTTTTCTTTCCGTGCACGTGCAGACGAAATCCGATCTCTCAATATACATATAAATAACGCAGACCCATTCTATATAAATATTAAACATGTAACATCTAAGATAGAATACCAAATAGTCAATAAAACTTGTATTTCTTAACGCTATGACCGAGTTTGGCACAACATGAAATTGTTAACTGTTGAAGAAAGGTTTGTATTTTAGTAGGTAATATACTCTCGCCCTATATTATATATCAGTAAATAGCACTAGCACAGATTGAGATAGGAAAGGAAAGATATGGAAGATCTTTCGATCATTCCATATAATCTCTGATATCAGCAGACTTCAATTCTTGAAAATGTAAAGTTCTTGCATTATTTGAAATAGAACACCTAAATCCTATTTCTCGCATCGGAAGTAACAGACATAAATGTGATTTATGATTGTTAAAGTAAACACACCTGTCTTTAATTAAAAATAAGTCAGTTAAAGGGTGAGATTCAGAGGGCGTCATTTAGAGGGATCAGGGAGGATCAGTTATCCCTCCTGGGTTAGATATTTATATAGAATTTATCAATATGATAGTTGTATATAAATGAAAGATCGCTATTGAAGGTGATGAAGATCCTGCTCAGTGCCGTGCTATGGGGGAGGGGCAAGCGGGGCGGTGGCCCCGGGCGCAGAAGTAAGGGGCGCAAAATTCGGGGAAAAAAAGAAAAGAAAAGAAGGAAAGAAAAACAGAGGAATGAAACACGTGTGCACATATATAAAATGAAAGGAAAAAAGTAATGAAAAGTGCTCAAAATCAAGGAAAAGCAGGGTTTACTTTTTAAAATTTTCTCACCTTTCGCGGCTGGTCTGTCGACCTCACTCATATATACGGGGGTGCCGTTGTATACTCTCGCGCCAAGCGCTGATTTTCCACGACACGGCACTAATCCTACTGAAGATTTCATAAACTAAACTATTGGTGTGTATGCAGTGAAGAAACCAAGGCTAACATGCTTGATTTAGAATCAGAAGTGTGAGAAAGAATGATAACTTTTTGTTCAGATATTCCTATGTATGTTTGTTTTAGGACAAAAAATATTTGAGTTAATTTAAATCTTTTTAAAAACTTCTACATTAGTAACAAACAGTAACTACTGAATATAGGAAATAATAACAAAAATAGCTACTGTAAATAGCAGTTAAACTTTAGTGTAAAATATTTTTCCCAGTCTTTATTTAATGTTTTAGATAAAATTAAACGATTGTTTTTTTTTAATTATAATCTCGCATTGAATATTTATCAGCAATTAGTCTCAATATTAGGTAAGATGTGCATGTGAATGGAATTGTTAAATATGCTGCTTTCTTGCAAAAATACAGAAAAACAACTCTCCCCCCCGAGGAGTTGACATTCCCCCCCGGGTGAAAATGTCTGAATTCAACACTGCCTGAGGGTCTACTATAGTAAAGCCCACAAGATGAGACGAGCAATAGGTCTTTCAATAAAAACTATACACTTTTTGGGACTATAAAGTACTTTTGCGTCGAGGGAAATATCCATGTTTTACCATCCTCCGTTATCGGCGAAACGAACTCGTTATTAGTACTTAAAGGAGTATCCCTATACCTCAATTTCCTTTTTACAGTTCGTTTCGCCGATAATGGAGGATGATAAAACATGGATATTTAGATAGTTCGCATACTAGTTCCTTTGTAATTCCTTAAACCGCTTGGGATCGGTCCTGTAGTTTCTAAGGCAGAGCGTTTCGAAACGTGAATTTTGGAATTTTCGGCGATTCATAACTCTGAAAGGAGACGTTTTTCGTCCTATGTTTATTAGAACTTTTTTCCTTCATTTCATATAAGGAATCACCTCCCAAAGTTTGTCGGTGGAGTTACCTACCACCATGTATATACTAGGGATGGCCAGACGGATCCGGATCCTATAATATCCGGATCTCGGATCCGGAGCCGAAATTTCGGATCTTGGATCCGGATATCCGGATCTTGGTTCCGGACCTGGAATTTTGGATCTTTGATCCGGATCCGGATATCCGGTTCCTGGATCCGGATCCGAAATTTCGGATCTTTGATCCGGATCCGGATATCCGGTTCCTGGATCCGGATCCGAAATTTCAGATCTTGGATCCGGATCCGAAGTTTCGAATATTGGATCCGGATATTCGGTTCCTCTATCCACACCCGAAATTTCGAAGTTCAGATTCGGACTCCTGATTTGAATATTTTAGGCCTTAGATTGAGACCCAGAACTAAAATATCCATATGTATAAAATTGACTAGGTGAATTTTATCTAACTCACTGGGAAGACTATTCAATTTAAATGACAAAAGATTACATGAAAATCTCATTTTCACATTTTTCGGGGTTAGACCACTGTTGCGCACACCCCAGCATTTAGTCTTTAGTATATCTTTAAACGTACTACAAGTATGCCACTTTCATCTCAAGTCAGTAGTTGTATAGATCTGCCTTTTGTTATATATTAATCGAGTTAGGATTAAAACTCGATTGTTTGTGAGACCTATGATAATATTTTCAGAATGTTATAACGTTGAGAAACTGCATAGTAATGCTGCATATTTTCTTTGTGCCACATTGGAATTTAATGTAGTCTATCTTATACAGTCGGCTCTTATGATTAATTCAATGATCTGAACTCCTGCAGCATTACGCTAAAATCATGGATGTCTTTGAATTTTTGTCATTATTTCTATTTTTTATTACGAGCAAAATAAATATCATAAGCGGCATTTTACATAATACATATAGACGCAGTTCAGTCAGTTGATTGCTTAAAGTTTATAGCAAAGCTATTACATTTCTAAGACACTGGCGGCTTTAGGACAAAATCCATGGCTTTCCCATAAAATCTTAAATCTCTCTATATAAAAAGGGCAAAGTCCTGAGTGACTGAGTGACAGATCACAGTACAGGCCAAATCGCTTAAGCTACAAACGTGAAATTTGGGCAGTTTATAGGCTTTGTGACGTAGGATACCACTAAGGAAGGACTTTGGGAAATTCGACGAGGAAGGGGGAAATGGGGTGGAAAATAATGATGATTCTTGACGTTAGATACTTCAAATTTGGTATTTGGGTTTCTCATTGAAAATAATTTGATACTTGTTAAAGTGCTTCTTGATATTTAAATTAGAAGGGGCAGGGAAGATGTAGAAAGTAAAAGAACGGGTGGTAATTGCAATTATTGCAATTAGTATAATAATATGCCTATATCTGGGAAACTTAAAGGGTTAGAAACATGGAATTTGGTATTTGGACTTCTCACTTAAAATAATTAGATTCGTATTTCAACGTTTTTTTGATATGTGTCCCAGAAGGGAAGAAAAAGGGCGAGAAGAAAATTAAGTGGAGATTAGAATTATTGTATTAATATGTTCAATCATTTAAGGTTAGAGACTTGAAATTTGGTATTTGCATTTCTCATTGAAAATAATTTGACATGTGTTTCAATGTTTTTTGGCGTTTTAGTAAAAAGGAAAACAAAAGAGATGGAAAGGAAAGGGTGGGGATTGTAATTATTATAATAACATGTCGATATCTGGGAACCTCTTATGGTTAGGACCATAGAATTTGGTATTTGGACTTTACATTTGAAATAATTAGGTATGTACTTAAGCGTTTTTTGATGTATGTCTTAGAGGGGAAGAAAAGGGGCGGGGAGAAAAGACTTTTATATCTCGGAATCCTGGAATGTTAGAGAAATGAAACTTGTTATTTGAACAAAAATTCGTTATGAAATGAAATATTTGAGTTTTACGTCCCACGCTTATGCCGGTTAGGCTAAAGGAAACGCTGATTATGAGAAATAAATGAAATGAAGAAAGTGGGAGGAAACGGGAAAACCCCGAGAAAACCCACGAGCACGATGTTTGTCCACCACAAAGTCCACATGGCGCGAGCTGGGATTGAACCAGGGATCCCAAGCACCGGAGGTGAAGGCTCTACCACTGAGTCACCGCGCTAGATTACCGAAGTATAAACTAATTTAGCGCTAGATTACCGAAGTATAAACAAATGAAAGTAAAAGCAGATATCAGTGTTGCCACACTTGGCACAATTGTACCAAATTCAGCCCTTTTTGCCATTCATCGGCTCGTTGGTACCACGCTGGCCTTTTCAGCGCCTTATGTGAAAAAGTTGGTAAAACTCTACCCAATGCAGCACTATTTAACAAATAGTTGTCACATGTTCATATTTAATGTCTTACTACACATGAAGTGTCATATCATGCGTTTTCTGTTACTGTATGTGTATTATGTGTATTATCTTACTGCACATGAGGTGTGATGTTAAATGTTTTCTGTATCTATATATGTATTATGTGTATGTGTGCTACATTAGTTAGAAAAAATAGATATCATTGTTAAATAAAATTATTAATAATGTGTTGTGATGTATTTCAGGGGAGGTTCTAGGACTCTGGGCCGGTTTTACATTTTTTACAAATGTCAGTTTACTTATCTTATATTCTTCTTACAGTCTATTATCCTCCTTTGGTTGTGAAATAAGCGAGAATAAGGTGTAATAATTTATATTTTCATGTTTTATTGTAACGTAGAAATACTACTTAACACGAACTCGGAGATGACTGATTTGTTCCTCGTTATATATATTATATATATATTTAACATTATACCTCATGTGCAGTAAGATAATACACATACACATACACATACACATACAGTACACATAATACACATACAGTAACAGAAAACACAGATATGACACTTCATGTGCAGTAAGATATTAAATATGAACATGTGACAACTATTTGTTAAATAGTGCTGCATTGCGTAGAATTGTACTAACTTTTTCACAAATTGCGTTGAAAATGCCAGCGTGGTACCAACGAGCCGATGAATGGCAAAAAGGGCTGAATTGGGTACAATTGTGCCGACTGTGGGAACACTGATATCTTCTTTTACTTTCATTTGTTTATACTTCGGTAATCTAGCGCTAAATTAGTTAAAATTTTCATCACACTTTACTCAAACATCAATTGCCAGTCACCACTTGTAAGGGCCTGGTTCGTATCTAAGTTAATCTTCAAAATAATTCAAAGCGTTTAACACTTTCTTAACTGGTTTTTAATATTTGACCATGCGAAGTGTACATAATTAACTTTTCTGCATATCCAACAAAATATTTAGACCTTTATACATACACTTATTTACTCGTCAAGATGTCTACGTACATGTGCATTTATTTACGACGTTGCTATAGTAACAACAACTCTTATTTTAGTTACCGATTACACAAATAATATCTCAAAATCTCTATATGTCTTTCTTTTTCTTTATACATTATACTGCTCACATAATTCGCCTCTGATCCCTTTCTGTAAATAGGCACAGATTGTTAATGTTACATACAACGTTATCGTTGTAGATGTCGCCTCGAACGGGACTTCCATAATAGTTTTACTATGAAGAAAAGAACCCTGGGTTAGATATCATGAAACATTTACCTTTTGAATAGCCCTCATATATATAATATCACTTTTAATACAAATTTTCTACTTTTCCATTTATATATAATATATTACAACATTACACATTTTTATATTTGTCAATATATCTCAATATTAATAACGACGAATTACAATTATCATAAGTAAGGCTATTCAAGAATTAAACCTAACTGATAGTTTCTTTGTAGGAAACAAATTAACTATTCCTTCATATACAAACAACACTATTTACAAACAAAGATCTTCATAATTTTAAATATTGATAGGATCAGAAGTCAACAAAGCTGGAACATATAAACGCATTGATGGTCATCATTTAATACATTAATAAACTTTTGAAAAATTAAGAGATTCGATATTCATTATTCTTACGCTTTCCATATAATAAGATGCATCTATTTGATATATCTGTCACTACTTTCATAAGTTTACATTAAAATTATGATCTTTTATTTTTAAATATTCATAATAATCGCATGAAATTCGAAAAGAATAAACACGACAACAAAAGTAGTGTTTTATAATAAAGCTTTTAGATAATTTCCCATCATGAAACACAAATCAACACTTCCTCAAATCAATACTATAAAAGGAAATTGCAACAAAACTATAAGGAATAAATTCAATAACATTTTCAGTTAATTGCCATAAATTAACTTTGTCAATATTCCGTAAATGATTTGCTTTCTACATATTTAACAAGATATTTCATAACATTCATATAAGTAATTATGAGATAACTTTGCAAAAGACATGAATCACAAATATAATTACATTACTTAATATACATTGTAAGAATAAATCGAATAAAGAACCTAATAACCATAGACGTAAGCAAAGGTCAATTTAATACAAATCCATCGGACGCCTTTTTGATAGTTCAGGTTATACGTTCGAAGGGTTCATTTAAGGAACATTGTATAGCACAATCTTGTGTACGTTCTTGTCTTTCATAGGATGATACCATATTTTGATTCCTATTTACGGAATTCCTGCCATCTGCAAATTGATTTTGTGAAGATCGGCGATAATTATTACTCCTACTGAAATTCCTGTTGTTATTTCTGAAATTTCTAGCTCCATTTCTATAGTTAGGTTGTGTTTGATTTCTGGTACCATTATAGCTACTCATTCTATTATTGAAACTACGAACATTAGAATCATTTTCAGGTTGTATATCTACATTACGAACAGGAGCATTTTGTGTTTGATTACGTACATAATTACCCTGACCTCTATCCTGCATCTTATTGTTATTCTGAATTGCAGATTGACTCTCATAACTCTGAATGAGCATAATTTGATTGATTGAAGTTAATGCATTGAGCTGACATTAACAACTGTTGTAGTCTAAATGGCAATAAGGTCCTAATTGAAGCTATAATTCGGGATTCCGGATGGTTCGGATTTAATGATCTTAACTCATGATATGTCGATACAGTGAAACCTCTGAATAACGAACACCAATGGGACGGGAATTTTTGTCCGTTACTGAGAGGTGTCCGTTACAGAGAGGTTACAAAAATTGAATTTTCTCAACGGTGATTGTATGCAGTAATATACAGTAAATACATTATGTATGAGCGTAAATACGTAAAATTCAATATGAAAATACTCTATTTAGTACGTATTTGAATTATTGGACGGATGAAGGAGAAATTCATTTCTGTTAAATAATATTATTGTTGGGGAATGTGTTAATATGTTCGTATACTGCAAATGATAATGCGTGTATGGTAATTTTGTTAAGGACATGTCATCACCCTGTAAAAAATCCATTAATTCACTTACCGCCTATATTAAAAGTAAAAATAGCTTTAAAAAGTATGCAATATTATTATTAAATACTGAAAATGTGGAGAAGAAACTCACCAAATTTCTTGGGGAAAAGTCTGCAGTAGTTGTCTGCCGTGTACATCCTACGGACACTAGTTTCTGTTCGAAATTTGCTTGCATCTGTTGGATCAATTGGAGAACTTCTATTTCACCGCGATTAATGGCAAATTTCTTTAATTGTTCAACTGTTTGATACACCAATTTGTACAAAAGAAAAATTTTGCTTTTCCACAAAAGTAAGAGAGAAAACATTGCTCGTTGAAAAATGTTATCGCAAAATAAACTATGTTTCTTTTGTTATCTATGAAATTGTCGGGAAAGATGCAAGGCCCAGAGGAAAAAGCACTAAATTTGTTAGGGAAGGGAAGATCCGCATAGAATTCTTGACCATACGACTAATCCAGCATGAGTGTTAGTGCTTATTTCTAGGATTTTCTAGGATTTCCACCAGATAGCAGTTTATTGCGGGCAGAAAAAAGAAGCATTTCAAGTTCAGCTTGAAGTTGTTCTGTTTGATGATAGATACACTTGTGGGGAAAAGACTTTTATGTCTACTGTCAAATATCGCAGAAACAAGAATAATTCCTGTCCGTTATGAAGAGGTTATTGAAACGTTTAGGGGTAAAAAAGGATTGTCCACGTCCGTATCTGAGAGTGTCCGTAAAAGGGAGGGTTTTGTTCCGTAAGAGAACATATATTTTTGCCGGGACAAAAAAAATCTGTCCGTATTATAGAGGTGTCCGTTAAGGGAGGTTTCACTGTACTACAAATTCAGTAATACTACGGTGTAACTTTGGATTGTAGTGGTTCGTTCGCAAAACAGCATCTCTATTTGCTACCATAAAATCGTTTTCATAATTTGATAAGAGAGCATTCTTAAAATCTGAATACGTATGAAGATTACCTCTAATAGCTTTAAACTATGTTAAGCAAGGTGGCAACAAGATATGCGGTAATAATTTTAAGAATTGAGACTCATTTACACCCATAAGCTCGCATTCATCTTGAAATTTTTCGAGAAATGCCCTAGCGGATATATCTCCTGGCACGCCACTAAACTTTGTCAGCGACTTAACTTCGCTAAACCGCAACTGTTTACCTGTGGATGTCTTCATACCTCTACTGGAAATGTGTTTGCGCTTGGATGTTTGCCTCACTCGTTCTTCTCTGTTACTACTCTCTGCACCACTCGAAGATCCATCGAATTCCGAAGTTGTTCTGTGAGGATGATCAGGTACCCAACCTGTGGCTATAGGATGATTCGTGCCTTCGGCATCCTGGAATGGAGTTCCGGGAATACATCTTTCTTTGATGAAATTTACTTCATCTCGCAGTATTTTAATGTGGTTTTCATGGGCATTAATTGTTGATTCTAAAACATCCATGGATTCTTGCAATTCTGTGCTCCTTTGTACAACTTTTTCTATTTTCTCTTCGTACTTCGCAAATTTTCCACCACATGTAGGTTCATCTGACTTAACTGATGTTGAACATGCTCCCATCGGTCTTCATTACATTGATTCAATTTCACTATTTTTTCATCAAAGTCATTGGCTAACTGAGTTAATTTCTGATCCAATTTTTCATCCACGTGTTGAATTTGGTGGTCCAATTTTTCTTGAATTTGCTCGGACTGGTTCTTCATTTGCTCCGATTGATTTCTTATCTGTTGTGCCAAGTCTTTTAGAAGATCAGCCAAATTGTCACTCGGAGTCAATTCAGGATATACACTCTGTTCACCAATCATATTATTACTTTCCATACTCATGGCCATATTTCGCTTAATTACTTTTCCACTTCGCAATATAGTAATATTAAGGTCGCGTTGAAAGCTTGCCGTTTTTACTAACCTTCGAAACGACACTTATATAACTCCCGTGGTGAGGCACCAATTTTTGTAAGGCCTGGTTCGTATCTAAGTTAATCTTCAAAATAATTCAAAGCGTTTAACATTTTCTTAACTGGTTTTTAATATTTGACCATGCGAAGTGTACATAATTAACTTTTCTGCATATCCAACAAAATATCTAGACCTTTATACATACACTTATTTACTCGTCAAGATGTCTACGTACATGTGCATTTATTTACGACGTTGCTATAGTAACAACAGCTCTTATTTTAGTTACCGATTACACAAATAATATCTCGAAATCTCTATATGTCTTTCTTTTTCTTTATACATTATACTGCTCACATAATTCGCCTCTGATCCCTTTCTGTGAATAGGCACAGATTGTTAATGTTACATACAACGTTATCGTTGTACACTATTAACTCACTTATTGTGTAAATCATTTTTGTTTTCGGTTAGTTTTCCCCACCCCCATCTCTAAGCTTTACCATATCCATATTTTTTTTTAAAAGGAAGAAAAACAGAATCAAAATACTCTTTGTATAAAAGAACCATACACAAAAGACAATAGAAATAGCTAGGCGTACAAAATTTGCAAACTGGATTCAAGTAGTAAAATTAAAATTATTAGATGCCAGGACATTCTTCTTGTAAATTTCTATTTTCAACTGAAATTTATATGGGCACCACAACATAAAGTTGTCGGCATCCGTAAAACAAATCGTTTATTTCTCATAAAACAAAATCGTACCATATTGACAAAATGAAACAGTTTTGCGCTCATTAAATCAAAATTTTGACAACCATACAATGATAGTAACAGGAGCCCATTAAAAAACAAATTTGATTAATTAACTTGAATGTATAGCATACCGTGTCCTACTTTATATGCCTGCGAGAGGTAGTGTTGTTATTACTGGGCCAAACCCTCTAACCGGGATGAAGATATTTCTTTGTTATTTTTCTCGGGATCAGAATTTCTCGTACACGTGCACTTAAACATTTTATTCTCATTACCCTCGCGTTTTAGTGGTATTCGTTAACGTACATGGAACAGATTACGATTTTCCCGACTCGAGATCCAAAGACGATGAAACAGCACGATACACATAGAGAGTATGTATCAAACTGCTAGTGTAGGAGCAGGCCCCCAACCAGAGGGGACCTGCTCTCCCCCATAACTTTTCTCGGCGCCTCCAGACCTCAATACGAAATGCAGAAAACACAATATAGATATTTGTAAGAGAATTTTTAATGACTTGCCCCTCTCCTAACATACTCATGGCCCCCCAAACTTCAGTGGCTAGTTTCGGGCCTAGGTAGGAGTATTTCTAGCAAACACCCTGGCGCTGGAGACTAGGATTGATTTCCCGTGGGAGCTCATGTGGTTTGAATCCCACTTAATGCTGTAGGAACAATTCTGTATGTAGAATTGGTGCTGAAAGGGATGCTAACAGATACATACGCAGGAATTTATTTCGAGAAGAGTCCAAAGCTTTTTTAGAAGGGGGACAAAATTCAATATGAAAATAAATTGTACAAAAAAATTGTAAAATAATCCATAAAATTAAACTAAATTTACAAAAAAAAGTCCGAATTTCTTGAGTCCTTGGGTGCTAAACTCTAATTAACCAACCAATCTAACAACTACAAATCTCTCTTTTACATGTTTCTCTTATTATCTGTGTTTGTCAATGTATTGCACTGATAGTTAACTACAAGGTCTATCAGAGAATAAATCACAGAAAAGTATAGCTACATGTTTTTCTTAAGAAGTTTCGTTAAAACGGAATCAAACAAACCTGTAAAACTTGTCTTGTAGATATAAGAGATAACTATCTATCGGTGAGCCCAAACAGTGTTTTGTTAAATCTTTTCATTTAGCCTGTGTTAAAAATTACTGTTTTATAGGGAGACAAATACACATAAAATTAAATTTGAATAAGGTAAAATATGATGCCTTTATTTAGAAATGTCACTCCGGAAATCAAACATATAATATTTACGTGCTTGATTTCCGGTATGGTGTCACTAAATAATTAAATAGAATTTTATAGTGGATTAACGATGTCTGCTACTCCACCTCTAATATTCACTTATTTGATTCCCAGTATAGTATTACTAAATGTTTAAATACAATTTTACATTAGATTAATGATGTCCACTACTCGAACCCTAACATTTACGTGTTTGATTTCTGGTATAATGTTACTAAATATTTAAATATAATTTTATATTGTATTAATCATATGCACTAAACGAGCCCTAATTTTAACGTGTTTGACTTCCAGAATGGTGTTAGTAAATATTTAAATAGAATTTTTAGTGGATTAATGATGTCTACTACTCGAGCCCTAATATTCACGTGTTTGATTTCCAGTATGGTGTTAGTAAATATTTAAATAGAATTTTATATTGTATTAATGATATGCACTACACGAGCCCTAATTTTAACGTGTTTGACTTCCAGAATGGTGTTAGTAAATATTTAAATATAATTTTATAGTGGATTAATGATGTCTACTACTCGAGCTCTAATATTCACGTGATTGATTTCCAGTATGGTGTTACTAAATATTTAAATATAATTTTATAGTGGATTAAAGATGTCCACTATCTCAAGCTCTAATATTCACGTGTTTGATTTCTGGTATGATGTTACGAAATATTTAAATATAATTTTATAGTGAATTAATTAGGTCTACCACTCGAAGTCTAATATTCACGTGTTTGATTTTCAGTATGGTGTTAGTAAATATTTAAATAGAATTTAATAGTGGATTCATGATGTTTACTACTCGAGCTCTAATATTCATGTGTTTGATTTGGTGTATGGTGTTACTAAATATCTGCATAGAATTTTATAATGGTAAAATAATGTCCAATTTTTGAGCTCTAATATTCACATGTACCGGTATGACATTTCTAAATCATTGCGTCATATTTTAATTAATTCAAAAATAATTTTATGTATATTCGTCTTCCTATGTTTATAAGAGAGTGTAGCCGTCTGAAACGATGGCTCTTGGTTATCCTATCCATCTAATAACCCTTGCAAACTTCCTTAACAACCTTCTAAGGTATCTATTTTTTAAAAAGAGGAGAGGAAGAAAGTAACTCTTTTGAAAAAAAATAAATAGTGTTATGCTTGCCTTAAGCAAGTTGAACTTGGTTATAGCAACATCGGTTGCTGCTACTGCTTGTCTATTGCTTTAAATATATAGTGGGGGCAATTAATTCCTCAAAAGGCAAGTTACTTTATGTTATACTTAGTAGGACACTCACAAATGGAGCAGACTCATTTATAGCGTATCTGAAACTTGTATCTGTAATATAGACTTGATCGAGTGGTCAAACACTTAATAACTTCCAACCTTCGATACTTGGTGCTACATTTCGTCTACAATGTTACTCTTTCTTTGATGTCATTATAACCAAGTCCACCTGTAGCTTAATTAAATACATTTCTGATATTAGTACTTTCTAATCTCCTTGGTCTAACGGTATTTGCGATGTGATTGAGAGCAAAACATGCTTCAAAGGGTCATTTGGGTATCTTCGGGAAATGAAATGAAATCTGTAAGTTTTATGTTCCATGATTATGCCGGCTAGGCTAAAGGAGACGGTGATCATGAGAAATGGTGGAATGAAGAAAGTGGGAGAAAATAGGAGGATCCCGAGAAAACCCAGGTACACGGTGTTTGTCCTGTAAAGCTCACTTGGGACCGAACCTAGCACCCCATGCATCCGAGGCGAACGCTCTACCACTGAGCTACCGCGCCCCGGGAGTATCTTCGTGTTCTTGTACGTAAGTTACTATGTCGCTCTCTGACATATGGTGTTGGGACACATTTTGTTCTCAAGTTCATCACTGTGTAATAGAAGAATATCATTAAACGAAAAGCACTGTCATAAAGTAGATTTGTTGAATAAATTCCATCTAGGATAAACTACTCGCTGGCCGAGATAGGAACTGTAGTTATAGCTTTAAAAAATACATAGTGAAATGAACAAAGAAAACGGTACCCAGAAATTGTTTTTATTTTGATTGATTGAGTAGAGTTTAACAGGGACAACGTCAGCCCAGCAGCAATATTATTTGTCCCCATCACGATAAGGCGAATGGCCTACACATAGTGTACCTTAGAAAAAATCATAATAAAACTTCTTTTAAAAAAAACAAAAAAAACACGTGAACTTCAAATATAAATTTGACAAAATAAGTGATTAAAACAAAATCAAAAGAACTATAAAAAAATAATAAAACAGAGTTCATAAAAACTGTAAAGCAACTATAAAATATATGATAAGAAAATAATTCAAGAATATCAGTAATATGTATATAGTATCATATAAAAGGAAACTTTTTAAAAAGAATAGCCTCAGAACATATTAACTATTGTAATATCATAAATAAAAGTGAAAATATATCACTAATTACCACATTATTCTCTCAGAACGTAAGATTTTTTAAAGTGGTTCTCTGAGATCTGTCTATTCTGGCTATTGTGCCGAATACTCAGCGGGATGATATAATCTGCACAATACGGACAATTAACACCACCAAGGGCGTTGATCTTGAGAGCTGCTACCCGCTAAATTTTGCTTTAGTCTACATATCGTCGTCTGAGATTCAATACCGCGTAAGTAACATTTCACCAATTTTACAGGAGACAGCCTCATTATACGCGGTATTACTTTGAGGGAATAACAGAGCCATTTGTCGTAATATAGGTGTACTACTTAACCAGATTGTGCGCCATCCTATTCTGATTCTAATGATATCAAAAACTCAAATTCGCCAAAATTGGAGATCCGCGGTGTTGAATCTCAGACGACGATATTTTGTATTAAAATCCTCATAGATATCTTGTTAGATGATGTAGGACAAACCTGAGTGGGTTCCCTCAAGAATTATGATGCAAAAATCAGCGCGCTACTGAACGCCACGTACTAAATAGGAATGTATGACAGAGTGTCCGATACATAAGTATGCCAGAATATTTTATTCCGAATCAATTGCATAAATAGGTTTACCCTCTTTATGTCACCATGTTGTATGAACATCCCTATGAACCCCTCGATTTTTTTTAAAGAGTTTGTTAATAGCGCAGCACTTCTGCAAAATGTCTTTTCCTTCCTTTCAGAGTAAAGACGACCAGGGAACGACATTCTGTCGAGGGAAAAGATGTTTACCACATTCCCGAATGAGCTGGTTGCATAAGTCATTCGTTCCGGTAGAAAAAGTGGTACCTCAGCCATAATCTGCAGTATGAAGAGATTGAATTTAGCCTTTCCCTCGTGTCCGGGAGGTTTCCAGATTACAGGTTGGATCCTGTTGGGTTGTGTCATACCATTAGATTCAGCACCTTGCGATGTCGGAACACTTCCTAGCACTAAAAGGGAATGTCAGTTTATCTTAAAGCTCCAACTCCTACTTGTTAGAGGTGTTTCCTGTACTAGTAGATATACCCAGGTATAACTGGCAGATGGGATTCGGTCCATTGCGTTGATGGACACATCCTATTACCATTCTGCGGAATGATTTACAGCATAAGACCTGGAATTAGATTAAAGCGAATCTCTTTCAGACTTGAACTACAAGCCAATTTAGAGTGATCACATATCTAGGACCGGCTTATCCATATAGACGAACTAGGCAGCTGTCTAGTGCGGCAAATTTTAGGGGCAGAGCGTCAAGTGATTTTATTTTTTATTTATTTATTTATTTATTTATTTGCAGAATTTTTAACATTTATAGGGTGAACAAATATTACAAGAAGCTATGTATTAAAGCTTACTATAGTATAAATAGTAGCAAGCTTCACCGCATACTTGATTGAAAGCGAAATAACATTAACTTATATTTAGGTCAGGAGAGTATTGTTTGTTTAGGTAAAGATTCTTTACTTAAACAAAAAGTGAAATACCAAAAAGTCATAAGATGCAGAAATATTTCTTGCTTAGGGTCTCAAAATAGCTAGAGACGGTTCTGCAGGCACTGGTCTTGCTCAACTCATAACAAATAAATGTGGTGCTGCCACTCCATACTGTCATAAGTAGGTGTAAATCAGTGTTAAAAGTTAGGAGAATGCTGGGAAAGCAGATTCCTCCACTTCCTAAAATAGGCAATGATAGACACGGGGAACGGCTAGACGTCATGCATCCCCGTACGTTTTCAGATACACTTTTACCCCTGATGTCAATGCAATATTGTGCAAACGTATGATAAGCACATAAGTTCCAGTATTTTCTGCATTTTAAGCATCAGGTCAATGAACTCGGATTATACAGTGTCTTTGTCGGTTTTAATAGTACGCTTAGTATGGGGCACGTGCTTGAATGAGCGTGATACATCTTACTGAGGGAAATATATTAAGCTTAGAACTAATGTACTTTACCCTTATTTTATATAGGCTACGTATTTTACACATTCTTTCATTTTCTGAACGAATCTCGCATATTCGTGCTTGTTATAGAAAGCTTACACAGATCTTAATCCTAAATTCAACATTTTGAAGCTAAGTGCATTGCTTAATTACTTTTAAAAAGTAAGGAAAAGAAAAATACATATACGGATATAATAAAAAAATCAATTTAAGAACTATTAGCAAAATTACAGTAGAACGTTGTCACTCCAAAGTAAATTATATTATACAAACGTATTGTTAAGTGCATTTATATTTTTTAATTGGCCAAACTGCAAAGAAATTATTTCCGTTTCATGTCTTCTTTTCATACTTTCTTGTCGCATTCGATTACTTATTCACTTTACAATATTGCCTTTGGGAACACGCTCATATATTTTAAATAAATTAAAAGGTAATAACTGTTTTTGACGTTTATTATATCACAAAAGAACTAATAACAAAGTTACATTATTTTACAAATTGACAAACACTGGTTCATTCATTTGGTATCATAGTCTATATTGAAACTACAATTTACATATACATGTAGACCTACAGTATTTATGTATTATGTATATATGAGGGGAGGAGATCAAAAAATGTTAGAGGAGGAGATGTGTGGTTGGAAATGTCCAGTTAGGAACGTTCAAAGGCCTTGTTAACATCTATTAACGTATTATTGTTAAAAAGAAATATTCTACTGTGGATATATATATATATATATATATGTACCGCAAATATTCCTTGCTTTTACACAAGTGAACAAAAAGTTATGCTTGGTGTGTGTGATGGTTAATGAAGTCTTTCACCTTTTTAACGCTGCTTACTGACCCTGCACTTTTTTTTAGCCTATTGATTAACAAGGAGAAGCATCTTATCTTTGAAATGGACGTGGTATTTAACTGTCTGATTTTACTGTTTTCTTTGCAAATAGATCTACTTGAATGTCTCTTGTTCTATCAAAGTTATGTTTCCTTCTATAAATAAATCTACTTGAATGTCTCTTGTTCTATCAAAGTTATGTTTTCTTCTGCAAATAAGTCTACTTGAATGTCGCTTGTTCTATCAAAGTTATGTTTTCTTCTGCAAATAAATCTACTTGAATGTTTCTTGTTTTGTCAAAGTTATGTTTCCTTCTGCAAATAAATCTACTTGAATGTCTCTTATTCTATCAAAGTTATGTTTTCTTTTGCAAATACGTCTACTTGAATGTCTCTTGTTCTATCAAAGTTGTTTTCTTCTGCATATAAGTCTACTTGAATGTCTCTTGTTTTGTCAAAGTTATGTTTCCTTCTGCAAATAAGTCTACTTGAATGTCTCTTGTTTTGTCAAAGTTATGTTTCCTTCTGCAAATAAGCCTACTTGAATGTCTCTTGTTTTGTCAAAGTTACAAGCAGAGTTGGGTAATTACACGCAAAAATAAGTTTTTCTACGTGATAAATGAAAAACAAACGTGTAAAATATTTAAAGTTGGCTACGTGAAAAATTAGAAATAAGTCTACAAACTTTTTCGAGCTGATTATTGTTTGGTTTGACACAAAGAGAAAGGATTTATAAAGATTCCTTCCAAATTTTACGGGCTCTCACTCGTAAAGTAGCCTTAGGACCTATATTAGTAACAAATAAATATCCGTTTTGCGAGCATGATTATGTTGCAAAGAACATATCAATGTTTTACTTTTTAAATTCTCTGTTTTCGACAATTTTTAAGCCAGGGTAACCAAGGTGAACCAAGGAACGATTTGTGCAATGTAACACCAATGCTTCCTTTTTTGATACCCATGCGCTTTCGAAGTCGCTGCATCTAGCCGCATTTTGCACCCATAAAACGCACTCCACTTCACACTAGCTGCCGACTGCTTTGTCTGTTTCAAGTTTTCAATGGTTTGGCCGCTCCGCAGTCTGCAACGAAGATAAAACAGAAAGAAATATTAGTTACACACTATACATGAATTTTTCCTTACTATCTCTGTTATTAACAGAAACTCTGAAACTATGTTATTAATATAACTTCAGTTGATGCAATTAGAAAGTTTGAAGAAATTGTATTTTGTAATCTGCTTTATAACGATTTTAGTTTTTTTTTAAAAGGAAAATAATTTTTTACATCTGCGTAAAAAACTGGTTTTCCACGTGACGTAAATTACTAGTAAATTACGTTAAAAAAATCTTTTCCAACCCTGATTACAAGAAGTATTTGCATAAAGAGTCACCGTTAGGAATGGGTTAGGAATGAATAACTATATATCAGATAGTTAACAGTATATTTTGCTACTTAAACTGTATGTAAATAAATAATAATTTCTTTCACAACAATAAAAATTGTAAATTATTGTGGTTGCCACATTTTTCCGCAGTAAATACACAGCGAGTGTTGTTAAAAAAATCTGAAAGATGATTTCTAAATATGCATAAGATGCATGTTATTTTATCATTTACAAATATATTAAGTTAACCCTTTTAACAGTATATTTAAGTGCTTGGCCATTTTTATTAATAGGCACTTCATGAATTTCATAAGGCCCTTTCTAACACAATTGGTAATTCACAACGGTTTTTCGTAGCGTATTTGAGGCGCTCAGAGCCCAAGGAATTCAAGTCCAAATTACCCTGAGGAAAAGAATTAGGATTAGAAATTACACTTCTGGGCTTTCGGTATCTGTGACCATGTTAGCCCGCCACGTATGAGGGATGACATCCCTCGACAATCACATTACCTGGGAAATTGGGGATGAAGAAAGAAATGAAGAAGGGAGGAAGCGGCCTGGGACGATTATGTTAAGTACCATCCAGGCATTTGCCTGGTGTGGATAATGAAAACCGAGGACAACCTCATTCAAGATAGCTGGCCTGTAAAAACTTTTACACTCTTTTGACCGAGTGTCCCCACTGGGAATCGAACCCGGGACCCTTATACCAAAGACGAGAACGTTAGCGACTACGCTACGCCGGGTTATTTGTGAGAAAAGAGACATAACATTTGTACATTCTGTTTAAATACATGGGAAAGTGGTCACTGTTTGTTCGTTTGTTTATTTCTTAAATTGTAAAAGTTATTTACGATATTTAGAGATATGTCCAAACATGACATAAACATGAAATATGTCCAAAATAACCGAAACTGGACTTTAATTTCTCTCTGCATTGAGCGCCCAATTTATTTGCTGTTGTTGCATTTCTCAACAACTGTTTGCAATGCTACTAAGCAAATAGGTACACTGCCGCTACTAGAAAGCAAATACAAGATAAACATGCGCCCTGTACAAGCTTCATACGCGAGAAGAAAATATATTGTAAAATATAGGACATTTTTGTATATTAGAGGGCGTCTGGCAACTCTATCAATTCTTATTGGCAAAGAATAACATATCTTTTTAGAGCCAAGAAAACTCGTCTTTCTTAACTAATTTTCTCAAAAACTACACATGATAATTTAACAACTAGCTATTTTGTTCAGTTTGATATCGACTTATATACGATTAATATTTTGGACAACATTTTAGTTAAAGATGGGTAACGGTTGTTCAGTGGTAGTGCTTATCTCTGGTGCGTGGGATACTTGGTTCGATATCCGCCCAAGTAAGTTTTGTGGTGAACAACATCGTGTTCGTGGATTTTCTCGGAGTACTCCCGTTTCCTCTCACATCCTCATTCCATTAATTCTGTCTACCTTAGCCTAAAGGACGTTAAATTGAAATATTTCATTTTACTTCATTTCATTTCAGTTAAACAGACGTTAAAACTTGAAAGTCAATGATTTATGGTTTATCTCATACTAAAGTTCTCGAAATTCCGAGATTTCCAACAGCCAGACTAAAGTTTCGATATTCCTGAATTCTAGTCTTTCGATATATCAGAATAAAGTTCTGAAATTTGGACCGGAGGGGGGGATTGGGGGCAATCGGTCAGCAGCAGTAAAATTTAGGAATTCTGAAATTCCAGGTCAAAATTTCGAGATTTTCCGTAATTCCGGAATAACTAAAACATTTATTCCAATTGCAGAATGGAAAATAAATCATTGCGAAGTATTTCGGAAACCGATGTATAGCCAAGGACGCCAATCGTGAGAGCTCGGGAGCCTGGACCACCCCAATACCCATGTGGGTTCCCCATGTATTTTTATGAATATGTATTTTTTATATGTATTTTTATTGTTATATGTATTTTTATGAATATACAATATTTGGCATAATTTGAATTCAATTTGTCTTAAAATCCTCACATATGTCTTTTTAGGGGTTAAATTCCAAAGTTGGGCGTCCGTTTCCAGCAAAATTTTTAAAATTTACAGGAAAGATATGGATAATTTGATCGTTTGTATGCTTAATAATATATGAGTCTCGAAAAATCTGTTTATTTGTTATATATATGCGGCTATAAACATGGGACTATACGGCGAGCGGAGGGAACTACTTGGCGCAAGGTAACCAAACAGTTGCATTGTGGGAAAGAAACGAGCATTTATGTTATCAATATGGCGAATGTACAAGGGCAATGAACTAACAGTTTTAACATTTGTGAAGCAATACGTTGATAACGAGCAAAATCTTTTAAAAGTTTGTGAAGAGCACGGATTAATGAACCTAATAACAAATTACACAAAGTGTACAGAGGAGATAACAGCGAAAAAACGTGGCGAAAGCGGACGCCCAACTTTAGAATAAATGCCCTTTTTAGACCCTTGTCTGAAACCAAACATACATCTGAAGGACTCCCTCTCCAAAGCTACGGAGAAACCGGAGCCCTTGTATATACCTACAACCAACTGGAAGCCAGCCCACGTAATCTAGTTGAACGTATATTTTTCGTGCACTGTTGCACCATTGTATGAGAATACTTGTGAAGGATTGCTTATCCAAATCATAGCTTGATTACTTCAAAAAAAATTATAGATTTTTACAGATATGTTCTTCAGTTAGGTGGCATGTTTATTGTCCACGTACCGGTACGTAAATACACGCATGACACATATCTACTAACATATATATACGTAAATGTACAGACATATACACAGATATTAAACGTAAATTGTTGTACCATAAGCGAAGAACAGTCCAAAATAAAATTGTATATACCGGATACCCCTTCTGGGACCAATTATCCATCATTATCTTGCAATGAGATAATCTTATTTCTTTTTCCACAAGAATTTAAATAATAAAATTCATATAGAAGAAGAAGAAGAAGAAGAAAGAGAAAATTAGTTTTGAAGATTGTTTAGGTATGTTTGCTTTTGGCCCTATAATAATAATGATGATGCTCCAGTATTATATATTTTCTTTAAAAGATAAAAAAAAATAAATAAATAAATATCCAGTATCACGCATTATGTACAGTGAATAGCGTAATGGTAAAGCAGATGCATAATGAAACAGATTGCCGACCATTATCTGTAGAAAATTACTAAAAGAGACACAGTAAATACGAAATGTATGTATGTCGTATGGTCCTTTTGCCATATGCTTTTGGAAGTGGTAGAAATTTAATTTGATAATAGCGGATGGTCAGTTGATTAATGACGGATATACAGTTTGAGGGCACTGTCTCAAATTGCTTACTGTCTTTTTTCTTTTTTTTAAAAAAAAGAAAGATGACGTCTCTTTGTTACATATTTCTTTGTTTTATTTATTTATCACCTTCCCCTTTTCCTCCCTTATCCGTATTCTTTTAATAGTTCAATGATGCTTTTCTCGTAACTGCTGTGCGACTATCAATTCATGTCACCGCATGGAAATCAGTTTTTAGCTGTTTTGTCATGCCGCACACCTCTTCTTACCTTCGTTCGTATATCTTCTGGACTAATTCCGCATATATTATATTGGGATCCCGTGAGGCGCCAATGCGACTGGCCCGTGTCTTCTCTACAGCACACACAATGTCGCGAAATATCCCTCTAGGGCGAAAAAGCACACCAAAGCGACAATGTCTTTATGTAGTTACTTTGTTTAGTGTGTGTGTGTGTGTGTGCGGAGAACAGCCTACAGCCTCCGAAAGGATCTTAAGCATACGGCTACTAAACACTCTCTCATGTTCCTTTTGGAGACACTCGTGAGAGCTAAAGATTGGATGCACGCAATCACGCATATTATTATACTCTATATGTGTAAGTTGTCTCCTTGGATGGGTTTGGCAGTTGGCGTTGACACTTAAGAAAAAAAAAGTTTTCTCAAGAAATAACTTCAAGGTCGTTTCAGCGTAAGCATCTTTTTATCCTTTTCGTTCCAAATAATTATTTTGTATATTTATAGGTGTTGTATATCTTAACTATTGTGCTTCCAAATTGTTGTTGCATGAATATATATGACTTAACATGAGTAATTTTGGGGAACATAGTGGCTCAGTGGTAGTGTTTATCTCCGGCACGAAGAGTTCCTAATTCGATCCCTGTTCATGCGAGTTTGTAGAGGAAATATTGTATCCGTGGGTTTTGTCAAGGTTCTTCTACATTCTCATTCCACCAATCACTCTAAAATCATTTACTTCCATTAATTCTCCATCTCCTTTAGCCTACAGAGCATAAACATTAGAGGTAAAATTAGAAATATCATTTCATTTAAAATTAGAAATTTCATTTAATTTAAAATTTGAAATGTAATTTCATTTAAAATTAGAAATTGTATTTCATTTAAAATTAGAAATTGTATTTTATTTAAAATTAGAAATTGTATTTCATTTAAAATTAGAAATGTAATTTCATTTAAAATCAGAAATGTTATTCCATTTAAAATTAGAAATTTCATTTCATATAAAATCAGGAATGTTATTTCATTTAAAAATAGAAATTTCATTTCATAAAATCAGAAATGTTATTTCATTTAAAATTAGAAATTTCATTTCACTTAAAATCAGAAATGTTATTTCATTTAAAATTAAAAATTTCATTTCATTTAAAATTAGAAATTTCATTTCATTTAAAATTAGAAATGTCATTTCATTTAAAATCAGAAATGATATTTCATTTAAAATTAGAAATTTCATTTAATTTAAAACCAGAAATGTAATTTCATTTAAAATTAGAAATTTCATTTTATATAAAATCAGAAATGTTATTTCATTTAAAATTGGAAATGTCATTTCATTTAAAATTTGAAATTTCATTTCATTTAAAATCAGAAATGTCATTTCGTTTAAAATTAGAAATTTCATTTCATTTGTAAATATTAAGTGTAGTGTCCATACTGTTTTCAATGATTATTTATTTATTTTCTAACTTACACCCTGTGAGACCAATTTACACTGGAATTAAAGAAACAACAACCATAACAACAGCAGAGACAAAAGAAGTTAAATGTAGTCGATCTGGACGTATATTAAAAAAAACACCATTCCTCAATTCGTCTGGTGGAAGTAAGGAAAGAACTTTAGTGAGGATAACCAGGGATAGTCGAAAGGGATACTTCTCAACTGCGAAGCAAGCAATCTACTTTTTTGATTAAAAAAAAAAAGTTCATAACAGGGACATTTGTCTTCATGCTTTTCCAATGATCAACATTCTACTTAATCTAAGAGACTGGGACATGAGAATACAAACTTCAAGGACAGTTATAAAAGCCCATGCTCTTCAGTGGGATTTGAACACATGATCAATTACCGAACACCTGAGACCACACAACTATTGGCAATGATAATTACTAACTTATGACTTATCGTTTTTTTGTCACAAATGTCACTATAGTAACAGTACTTTATTTTTTAAATTAATACATCCCTCTATTATTATTATTATTATTATTATTATTATTATTATTATTATTATTATTATTATTATTATTATTATTATTATTATTATTATTATTCCTGTATCTCGGTTTAAACCGCTTTCAGCTTAACAATCTGACAGCTGTATCTGGCAAGTGCAGATTATTTGGTTTTTCTTCTAAAAAAAAAAAAAAAAAAAAAAAACATTCTGACCATACGATAGGTAATGTAGTATTACTGGTTTGTCCTAATTTATTAGGAGATATTTTGCTTTTTTATATTTCAATAACTTTTTGATTTCGTCTCCCAGGTCTTTATATTTGCTTATTTTCGTACTGAATGTGATTTATTATTATTATTATTATTATTATTATTATTATTATTATTATTATTATTATTATTATTATTATTATTATTATTATTATTATTATTATTCGGTTCAAAATCTTTTATCGTCGCGAATTCTGTCGAGGAATCTGAAGCTTAAAATATACAAAACGATAATCATGCCTGTTGTTCTGTATGGTTGCGAAACATGGTCGCTCACTCTGAGGAAGAACATAGACTGTAAGTATTTGAGAACAAGATCCTGAGACGAATATTCGGACCCAAGAGGAACGGGAAAGGGGAATGGCGGAAACTTCATAACGAGGAACTACATAATTTATACGCTTTACCCAACATTGTTAGGGTCGTCAAGTCTAGGAGGCTTAGGTGGGCGGGTCATGTAGCTAGAATGGAAGAAAGTAGAAACTCTTTCAAAGTCTTGACTGGAAGACCAATCGGAAAACGACCATTAGGAAGACCTAGGCGCAGATGGGAGGATAATGTTAAGATTGATCTCGCAGAAATAGGAATACAAAGTAGAAAATGGATGCAGTTAGCTAAGGATAGAAGTCAGTGGAGAGCTTTTGTGAACGCGGCATTGAACTTCCGGGTTCCATAGGCCATAGAGTTATTATTATTATTATTATTATTATTATTATTATTATTATTATTATTATTATTATTATTATTATTATTATTATTATTACTATTATTATTATTATTATTATTATTAATCTACCGCATTTTTGGGACTTGATACTATGATTTTTTCTTCTTTCTTTTTGAAAGATAAAACAAAGAGAACTAGCAAATTATAAATATAAGCAAGGAAAGCAAAATAACGGGGTGGCCAGTGTGCTCTTGTACTATGCATTGCTAAAATTTAACAATGATGGAAGAGTAACAACATCGTCAGTGATTCGCTGTAAATTTACTACTAACTGTTAAATAGTTAGACCTTTTGCAATATCTTAAAGACAAAAGTCCATTGATGATTTATTTTACGTAGCGAAGTTATAGAAGAGACACGAATTAAGTATTATATATAACGGTACTAGAAATATAAATATCAAGCTGTAGAAATTAACAAGGGTTACTAATTGGGTGTGTGTTCCTTTATAGATAATTAATAATCTGGTAAGACGAAGATGCTTTATGTGACACTCAAATCTTTATCTTTGCTTTAAGAAAAAAGAAATTCACACACATATATATATATATTTTTAAATTTAGCAACTCTTGAAACGTTATGTTTTGATTGAGGTGAACTGTTCCAGAGGCGTGTAGTACGTACTCTGAAGGATTTGGAGTATGAACCCGAATTATGACTGAGTATGGAGAGCAAGAAATTATCTGTGATCTTGTGCTTCTATTGTAGAAAGTTCGATAAATATGAAAATCTAGTGCTAGATACGATAGTTTTGACGTAATGGACTACTAAGTATTTTGTGCAAGAGGGTAAAATTATGTAAATTTCTTCTTTCTACTAGAGTCAGCCATGATAATTTTTTCTTAATATAAAATGGTCTAAAATGATCACTGTAGTTTAAATTGAAAATAAATCTAACGCAAGCATTTTGCACTCTTTGGAAGTGCTTTGATTGATTATTGGGGAGATAAGTCGCAATAGTCAAGGTTTGGAAGCACGAATACCTTGACAAGTTTGATCTTTAGAGACATCGGCGAAAAGTTCTTAGCCGATTTAATAGATCTATATACAGTATAAGGCATCAAACGTTCTTTTAAGAACTCCACTTATTTGATCTCACTAGCAGAGATTTTGATATAGTGTGACTCTCAAATATTTGACAGTTGTAGACAATGGAATAACAGTATTTTCCATATTGAACAATTTTATATGTGGGAGCAGATAGGTACTAGTAGAAGAGAGAATTCTTGGGGAGCTAATCTGGACGCACTGGGACTTTGTTTGCATTTAATTTTAGTCCGTAAGCCGTAGACTAGTTGCTGATTTTACTTAAATAGCTATTTATTTTCTCAATCCCATTGTTAATATCTTGTTGGGGACAAAGAAGTTACAACTGAAAAACTACCTGCGTAAATATGATATTTACAATACATCAGAATTTTAAGATCATTAATGTAAACGAGAAAGAGAAGGGGACCCAGTACTCTACCTTGTGGCACTCCACCGTAGATACAATGCCATATCGATTTTTGATACTAATTGTCCACTACTCTTTGTTTACGTTGTGAATATAAGAGTGAAACCATTTAACCACTGATTAAGAAAAATTAAATAATAATGATAATTTCTGAAGCAATATGTCAAAATCAATTGTTTGAAATGTTTTACTTTAGTCAAATACAGCAGGGACCGTCAGTTTTCTGTCATCAATAACCGATCTTATACCATCCGTTACGTTCACTAGTGTAGTGCATTACTTCGAGAACCAGGCTAAAATGTATTCAACAAATTATTTGTTGTTAAATATTCCGGGATTTGATACTGTACAGTATATTCAGAAATTTTAGAAAGGGTGGGAAGGATACTAATTGAACGGTAGTATGCAATATGGTCAGCATTGTTCTTGCCTGAATGTGGTCGGACCTTAGCAAGCTTCCATATTGTAGGAAAGACATCTGTGGAAAGAGAGTAATTAAATATATCGGTGATAGGGCTAAGTATCTGTGGTAGAATTTTTCTGATGATAGCTATGGAAATATCGTCAGTACCAATGGCTTGAGATTCCATTCTTTGGATCACCTTTAATATATTCGCAGGCTGAATGTGGGCTGTAACGAAAACAGTAATTTGATTTCCGAAGTTACAGTATTATTTATTATCTGCTGTTTCATGGAGTCATGTATGATTTTGCTTTGGCAGAAAAAAATGTTCAATTCATGTGGTGTAACCTATAGTTAACTGCGTCTTTGGTTATGTTCCTCCAAATTACTAACACTTTGAGGAGTTTCCAAAGAACTGATCCTTTATTTTCGAGTATTCATACGGGAAGTGCCATTTACCCTTACACCTTGGGGGCAACAGTTTTTTTTAAAAAATTTCTATAGTTTTCGAATCATTTTTTTATAACATGCTTCTTGTATGATCTATGGGCTTTGTCCCTCTATGTCATTAATCAACGTAACTTATTAGTTAACCATGGTGATGGAGGTCGCGAAACACATTTTTTAAAACTAGTTCTGTATAAACTTATTCCAATATTTCGTTGTTCGAATAAATCTTACCGTATTTTATTATTCAAATAATTAGCTGTTCACTCGAGAACTAACTATTCGAACAGTTATATCTTTATTCAAATTATTATTTGAATAAAATAGATCTATAGATTTATATGTCTTATCTTTACACAATATTATAACAAAAATTAAAGATAATCATAATTTTAATAATAATTTAAAGTTATCATAATTAATCATAATTTTTGAGTTTATTAATCATACTGTGTATTGTCGTAATGGAAAGGTTATGGAGGATAAATTTCAGTATCAGTTTCACATTTTCGACAGAGATGACGTGGGTCAGTGAAAACTTGACCCATGACCCACCACCCACTGTGATCACTCAAACACCACCCATCATAAACTACTCTGACCCACTGTGACCCACTCTGACCCACCACCCACCAAAATCCATCGTCGTCAACTCTGATCCATGATTCACAACCTCTTCTCCACTGACTAAAAAGTTTACACTTGTGATAAAACAAGGCAGTGAAATTATCAGTAATCGGAGTTTGAATTTCTATTGTTAATCGCTCAAACAACGCTCTGTTACAATACCGATGGATCTGACCTTCACAATATAAAATGATTAAGTGTTTGTCATATGTCAAATTACGATAGATTTAAATTTAATTATCATATATAATTATTTCCTTGTTGAATTACAGATACTTTTCAGTGGAAAATAGGATGAAATTTGAGTCTGAAATAAAGGAAAAGTAGGCTGTAAAGGAAGAAGGTGTAAAATTCGACTGTCTCGAAGGTCAAATAGTAAGTTCTATTGCTATTATTACAACTACAAATATCAATATCCGACAGTGCCTGAAGTTATTTTTTCACTTAGATATGCTCATCTCAGGTAAGTGAATAGAAACAAATAAAAAGGAAAGAAAAATTGAGGTCTTGTAAGTAAAACGTACATAAATTCACCAATTTTCAGGTGTCGCTTGTCTACAATGCACTAAGCAGAGGAGTCGGTGGGTCAGAGTGGGTCATGGAGGGTAGGTGGGTCGCGTCCTGTTGATCCACGACCCACTGACCCACTCCATATCTTTTTTGTAAATGGTGTAGTTATCGTACAGCATATTTTTGTTCTCAAAGAAAATCGTTTTTCGAAAACTACACATTAGAATTTCTGTAATTATCTTCAGCTCAATCAGATCTATCAATTGATATATGTTTTATTTTGGGGGGCATTCCCGTTAATTGCTAGTAATATTGTCGAATATACACAGCAAAATCTGAAAGATGACATTCTTGGCATATAATCAATAATTCCAAGGTCGAAATATACTAAATCAGACTGGATTATGAATACGAAGCAACTCCATGCTTTTAGAAAGAATATACACCATTCAGAATATCACGTATAGAAAATTGTATTTTTTCTAAACCTCAAATTTTGCTCTGATGCAGAAAAATATCCAGTCACATAAGACTTCGTGGTAATTACTTGTACAGGAAATTATTTTACTGGACGAAAATTAGTGTAAATTTCATACTTAAGTACAGTTGTAAGACGCTTCATTATTGTAATTAAGGAAAGAATTCGGGACAGTGTGTGTGCTCGACAAACAGAGAAATGATATATCCAAAGCACTGTAAAACGTGCAAAAACAATATGTTGTACATCTCATGTTTCCGATGCATTTAAAATTCACTTTCACGATTTTTTTTTTTTTTTTAAGTAGTCCTTGCTGTTGCATAACATGTATCCGTATAGCAGCTATAGCCGTGTAAGAATAGGTGCAAATAATAATAATAATAGTAATAGAACTCACATATACAGACTAATGATGAAACCAACTCTTGCATATTTTGTATTTATTCCATACACAAGGAGATTCCATACACTTACTGAGTAGGCCTATCATATACGGTGTTCTTAGAAACATCTCAAATAACTATGTAATATATTAATTACTCACTTATCGGACTGTTGCAATGGAAATTGGAGTAAGAATGATTTCTATTGTGGGATGTGGTCTAGTAAAATTTTGTTGCTTATTTGCATCCCTGATATATATATATATATATATATATATATATATATATATATATATATATATATATATATATATATATATATATATATATATACATATATATATATATATATATATATATATATATATATATATATATATATGAGTTTCCAGTGTGTTCTCGGTAGCAGCTACTTCGGTACATTATTTTATCCAGAATTTTATAGATGGGGATAATGGAAATTTGGAACGGCAAATTAATAGTTCACAAACCGCTTGTAGAATAAATATATTCTTACCCTTGGAAAATGAAGCATCCAGTGTCAAATTTTGAGGACAGGGGATTGAGAAATATTTCGAGAGCTATGGGATGTAGATAAATATTTACCGGTATTTGCCACATACACTTTAGTAAAAATTCTTTATATCTTTGAAAGCATTTTTGTAGTTGAAGAAGGTATGAATTATTGAAGGTTCTTTAGCAAATTTGATTCAACTGCAGGAGAAGAAAACAGTACTATCGGCCATTAAATCTTGTCTTCTTATAATACAATGACTCAATTAGCGAAAAGTTTTGTGGAGTCATTATGTTGCACTTGATTAAACAAACATAACTTTATTGCTGGAAATTATTGAATATTGAATTGCAGAGAACTACCTCTTAATGTACGGTACCTTTTGAATAAATTTGTAATATGATATTTAATAGTCCCGTTGACTAGAAATTTATTGTCTAATGTTATTCTTGTTGTTGATTTGGAGTTTATAACGTCCCATTCAGCACAGAAGCTATCGGAGACGTGGACTTGCAGGTTAACATGTGATCCAAATCACATGAGCTCCCACGGGAATCGAAACAAGGTCTTCAGTGCGTGAAGGCGTATATGCTAACCATATGGTCACTAGAGTGTATTTTCTAATGCTGGGAATTCAAGTAACATATACAGAAACATTTTACATGTCACACAGCTTATGTGTGCAATTCAAGGCACCAGTATAATTAAAGTAAAAGAAACTCGATTCCTTTTCGAGGGGTCAGAGGTTCTATCCAAAATGACATAATAACTTTTGATTAATAATGTGAGTCCTACACAGGAACGTCTGCAAATGATATAAATAAATGCAGTTTTTCTCTTGTTCCTATTTCAATAAAAACATATGATACATAACGGACATACGTCTTCAAATATAGACCCCATTTATACAAGGTAGATGCAGGTAAATACGCCATGTTAAGGGTGTTGGATTTTTTATGGCCTTAATTTTCATGAAACACGAAGAACAACACATGTGCGTTGCAGAGTAGCCTTTTCCGCGTGTAGAAAAAAATGTGGGAATGATGTGACACACTTCTATTTTGTACCCAAGGTAAAAGAAAAAAGTGTTACAAAGTGGCGTATTTACCAACACGTGCAGGTAGTTACGCCAAATCTAGAATATCACTAGAAACCTGTACTAAATCTTGCAACTGCTCACATCGTCTGTATTATACGAACTCAAATATTACTACACAACATGGCTAAAGCAAAAAAAAAAAAAAAAAGAATAACCAAAGTGCAAGATGAAGATAAAAGTTTAAAATGTAAAAACGATAATCTCCAAAGTTGAAATGAAGTTCCAAACTGAAAAGTGTTAGTCCATAAGAAGATAAACAAACAGTGTCACTGTACTGTGACTTAAAAAAAAAAAAAAACTACTCCGATATTACATGAGACATGTGGGACAAATGAAAACATCTTTGTCTTCTGTAGTCAGTCCTGCACAAGCCCTGGCGTATTTCGCTGCACCATGCTTAGTATTGATTTAATGGCCATGGAATCACTAATACTGAAATTACACTTGCAAAACGAAGTGTTTCTAGACGGACACGAAATAAGGCTATATTGCTGTAAACAATCGGTAATGCTCTGAGTTAGCACGGTACTAATAATGGATTCTTACCTCTATTGAAATAATAACGTCCTTCCACGGAATCTTCCCGAAGCAAACAACACTGCACGGCGTGACGTTCTCAGCGCTGTCTCCCGGAGTACTCATCAAATCGGACTTGTCCAAGACCGTGGTACATATTGGAGGCTCATTTTAGCGGATTTCGTCGGAAACGTCCGAACACTTGGCGTAAACCTATATACGTGCAGTTACCTTATCTCTCAAAAATTTTATTATAACAATATTTAGGTATTAAGTAATTACAATATATTTAAAAAAAAATTCTAAGTGGCGAATGCTAGTTTTACGATCATAATAGGGTGGTCCCATGCCAAAAATGGACTAACTACATTTTTAATGAAATTGAGATAGAGTGAAGTGCCAAAATGAACAAAATTTGTAGCTTCTTTAGTTTGCCAAGCGATGGAGTAAGTTATTGTGATGAGTGGATTCAACGGCGAGTGAACTTTTCAGTTCTCAACGCAAATGACCCTCTATTTCAATTTCTTCAAAAATGTAATTAGTCCGTTTTGGCATGGAATCACCCATTTTTTTTTAACGGACAATATATGATTTAGTATATAAATTTTGTTCCTCAATATGTAAAAACTATTTAAGATTATAAATTCGTATTTAAAGTGTCAAACAAACAGAGGCAAGTGTCATAGCGGTAATCTATTATGAGAGGTTGCATCTGATCTTCCTGCTGAAACTTTGGAGACTGTGGCGCCACCACTCAAGGAGGTTAGCTACCACGAAGTAGTAAAAGCAAATACAAATCAAATCATGAGTCTGATAGAATTAGCCAATGATACACTTAGCTACTACCAGTAAACGAGGATGCAGTTAGTTACAACTCTAGCCGGTAGTGTCGCCGAGTTATTTTCGTTGCATTGTGGGAACGATTTGAATTTCCATTAGGAATATAGGGAGTGGTTCATCAGTGTAATCAGTGGCAAGTGTATAAAAGGCATAGTAGATGAAATTTATGCTATAGATTCCTATAGTTTGAGAGTAGAATATTTCAGGAGTTAATGGTCGACTGTTCAAAACATATAATTGTAGATGGCAGAGACATATTGTATATACAATTACTTCCGATAGTTTTCCTTTGTTGTGGAACTTCCTTCCGTACCAATAGAATGAAACAGCTTCAGATAATGGATATTTTAGTTTGGAACTAATGTTTTTAAAATTAGAATAATTCATTATTCGAATAATCAAATAATTGATTCCTTGAATATTCTTTATTGAATTTTCTAACGATATTCTTCATTGTAATAATTGTTCAAATATTTAACACGAATATTCGGATACTAGAACATTCGTATAACAGAAAAATTATTGGCATAAACAATATTAAAACAATTTTAAGATCACTTGTCAGAACCTCACTTGAAATCCTGTAAGTCTTAAGCTTACGGAAGATAACATGACATTTTAAAGCAATATTCACATATACGAGGAATGATTCAGAAGTTCGTGGCCTACCACACAAAGATGGTCCGGAGCTCAATCGTTCATGACTATTTTGCAACGTAGTTTCCTTTCAGTGTGATATAATTTTGCCAACGGTGCTGCACGTTCATAATTCCTTTGCGGTAGAATTTTCATCGTACATGTTAATAAAAAAAAAAGTTTTCTGCGGTCAGGACGTCACCATCTCATGACAAGTGGGCTCCAGCGAGGTATTGCTTGTGCTTTGGAAACGGACAAAAGCCTAAGGGAGCCAAATCTGGCGAATATGGAGGGTGAGGAAGTAGTTTGAAACCATAATACTCGATGGCAGACATTTCAATTGCCAATGGAAAGTGTCGTGTAATAGGTTAGGACACACTTCTGCAGCATTTCACGACATTTCGCTTTGATGGTCTCCCTCAAACGCTTTAATTGGGCAGCAAGATACAAGTCATTTCCTGTTTCACCCTTTCTGAGGTACTCAGTCAGGATGATACCCCTCACATCCAAAAAAACAGAGACCATCAATCAGCTGTCCATCTGACGGAACTGACTTGAACTTTTTGGTTGATAGAGGAAGGATGTTTGCATTGTTTTGACTACACCTTCAATTCTGGCTGAAAGTTGTGGATTCATGTTTCATTCATAGTACAAAACTTTCGAGAAACGCCAGAAGATATGTCTCAAGGATAGTTACATTTCTGGATGTAGTGTTTGTTTTCAACTGTCAACATTTCCGAGACCCACCGGCTTGACACCTTGTGCAATCTCCTGTTAACAACGGCTTACGCAGAATTTCATAAAAGAAGGTATTCAAGCACTCAATTTCATTTTCTTTCAAGGCAAGTGTTATCATCTGTGTATAATATGTTGCACAATGGGGGGAGGTTTAGACCTGAAAGCACCCTTGTGTACGTTACTGACTGATAGAATGTATCCAACTCGTTGTTGCTCCTGGGCGTCAACTTGGGCTTTACCACAGAAAATGGAGCTTCTCCACGCACCTTTGACCACGATGTTTTTCCATCAATCGTGATTAACTGCTTCAGAAATGGCTACGTTTGTTACATTTCAGTAGAGATTCGTAGACAGAAATTCGAGCTAGTAAATGTTTTTGAGTGAAATCATGTCGCACCCAGGCATTAAAAACTTATTTTTGCAGCCAGCTTTCTCCAAGTGGTTGATTACTGTTTGGTGATGAATGTTTAAGTCTTTGGCGATGTCATAATTGTTCACATGCCAGTGTTGCTCGATTTTTGCCAGAAAATAATCCACTTTTGGTTTGATATTTCACCTATTGCGAGAAGCATCTTGGACATTTCCAGAACGAAACCGATCGAACCATCTTTTGGCAGGTTCTGGGACTAATAAGATTTTTCGTTCTTTGTCGTTTTTCTTTTTTTCCCTTTCTTAAAGCTTTGAGTTTGGAAATATTTCTTCCACGTTTCTCGATGTTTAACTTTTTAACTCCCAATATTTTCTTCTATTTTTCAAATCATCGATCAGTGTGTTCTTCCTATTCCTCGCTTCCCTTCCATCTTCTATGGCGGTATGAAGACAATTTCTTTGTGAGATCTGTCCAATCCAATTTCTCTTCCTACGAAGGCTAAAACCGTCCTCTTCTCTAATATCCTTTTTGAAAACATCTTCGTTTGTTACTCTCTCTCTCTCTGTTTTAGCTTCTTCATCTTCCCCCAACACAACATTTCGAAGTTCTCTAAAGATTTCTTCTCTAACTTTTGTAATATCCAAGTCTCTGAACCATACAATCGAATACTCTCTCTATATAATAGCAGTTGACCAACTTTTTCCTTTGGCCAATATTTACCAAAATTGTGCTTTATATCGAAATAAAATTGTAAAATGTAGCACAATTGTGCACTCACCTTCACTACGTTATACCTTACATCTGATTCTAAGAATTCCAACAGTTTTTGCACATCCACTAATTCCACCAAATAACGTTATGCCTCACCCGCTGCGACTCATTAGACTGCCTGATATTAATATGATAATTTTCTATCTGACAACACTACAGTGAACTTGCGTCTTGAAATAAAGCAGAATGGTCACCATGAAAGAGCTTTCGAAAGATGAGTTTAAAGTTTTCTTTTTATTTTTATGATTTTTAATACAAATTATGATGTCACTTTGATTATTTTAGACTGATAAATAATCATAAAACCATCGTATAATAGTTTACTTGAAATTATATTATAGTATCCCATACTTATCTATTGAAAACCTTTATTCACTGTTATAGATATAGGACCTAATGATAAATTTTTCTCAGTTACTAAAACCTTATCTATCCGTTCATAGCATTTAGAGGTCTACATTTCTTTCTGGATGAAAAAATCCAATCCTATTTCAGCCAAAATATTTCTTGTAGGCCTTATATCTAGAGAACTATATATAGTGAAGCCAAACTCAAACTGTCACTTAAATCTGTATCATGTGCTTATTCCGTTAAAAAAAAAAAAAAAAAAAAAAAAAAAAAACGAAAACGCGATTTAGAGGCCGTTCAAAAATTTTGTTGCTCCTCATTCAAAAACTAATTATTGGCCAAGATCACGATATTTTGATGCATTTTTCTGGATAATTCCTAAAAATCTTGCCAAAATCGCAATCTTCTGATCCGTTTTTTTAAAAATAATTCCTAAAATTCTTGTTTACGTATAACTGAAAGTTCCATAAACAAAATCTTTGATTTTCTGTATTATCAAATGACTACTAACAACAATTACATAATTTATATTTGAGTTTACTTGTTCAGTTAAGTTAGTTTTTCTTTCCCCTGTAGAATCTTCCGATCCCAAGTAAGAAGTGCATACCACATTAGATATATTGATGTTTATAAATATTAATCTGGTTTGATTTAGTTTGAACTTGGTGTTTCACATATTCGGATAAAGTTATTACTATCAGAGTTACAACAAAATGTAAGAGGCGGAAACCGTCTTCAAATATGTTATTTTCAATCTAAAGTGAAGGAATTTTTTAAGTCGGACGAGCCGTTTGAGCTGTACACTCCTTATAAGCAAAATTTTAACGGAAAATGCAATGTTGCCATTTACCGGAACCCACAACATAAAGTGAATGGAGCTTGTTTGAAATGGGGGGCTGGCCATCGAAGCGTTATCGTAAAGACAGTAACCTCATTCACTTATGTTGTGGGTGCAGGTAAATGACAACGTTGCATTTGCATTTAACATTGGGCGCATAAAAAGTGTACAGCCCAAATGGCTCGTCCAACTTAAAAAAAAAAAAAAAATCCTTCACTTTAGATGGAATACATCATATTTGAGATGGTTTTCCCTTTTACATTTTTTGTAACTCTGATAATAATAGAGTTAGCCTATGTCAGGGGACTTTTGAGACACCCTATATGTTTGATTTTTTTTACTACGGGTTTTATTATAAAATTCACTATAAACAATATTTTACCAGAATAGTATAATAATGTATTTTTAAAGGTGAAAAAGGATGACCCAAGGCCTAAACAGCCTGGATACGACTTCCACAAAGCTCCACAGCAAGCTAGGTGGAGTGAATTAGGAATCCCCAACACTTCGAAGCAAGCAGAGGGAGGGGTTAAGAGTTACAGAGTTCCGAGTAAGCTCAGTGACTGAGGTTTGGAAATTTTGACAGAGCTTTGAAGCAAGCTAAGCGGGAGGAAAGGAAAAATTTTGAAGCAAATTAGAGGCTTTGGATTGGGTATCTCTTAGAGCTCCAGGCAAACTAAAGAAGGAGTAACCAATTGCAAACTGATGACTCTGTCTATGGAATCTAAATTATATAAGTGCTCCGAGAGGTGCTGCTGTTTCCTAGTTGTCATGTAATTGTAGCTGTTACAAATGTCTCTGTCATCTGCAACTTGTAGAATTTCAACGTAAAGCGTAATACTCCATAGTAAAGTGCACGTGGTTGTTGTTTATAAATAACAGCACGTGTAAAATATTTTCCAAACACAATCACATTTTGAGTGTTTATAATATGAATTTTACATTAATTTTGAATTTTATTTCGTTTCCTTGTTTCTACTTTGTGCATCAGAAAAGAATGGGAACAGTATATAATAGACCTAATTCAGTTGTACCAAAGGAGAGCTTTCAGTTATATGTTAGAAGTGCATTAAAACAGGCGATGGAAAATGCTAAAATTAAGAGATTTGAAAAATTAATTGTTTTTTTAATTCAAACATTATTGAATTATAACTTCTGTTTTATGCAGCACAACACAAGACAAAAATCTACATAGTAAAATAACTATCTTCAGAAATATTTCCATCTGTATGGTAATTAGCTAACTGAAACAAAGGAGGGTGAACCAAAAATGTTCAATGTGATAATAAGAATATATATACACTGTATATATATACAGGCAGAGATCCAAGGGGGCTATAGGGGCTACAGACCCCGTTGACGTTCAGGTATACACTGGATAAAATGGGCTTCAATCCTGCTTTACGCTGAATAAAGCGGCAAACTATGGTTCAGCCTCTCCCTTGATCATATCCTGGATCCGCCACTGTATATATATATATATATATATATATATATATATATATATATATATATATATATATATATATATATATATATATATATATATTCCCACATAACTTGCTTCATTATAATTTCTATTCTACATAACATAACTAGGACGAAAAGATATATAAAAGCATTTTCAATTCCTATATATGAAATTTCCTTAGCAAAATATTTTTCGAAGAAGGTGATTACAGAAATTTTCAAATTTCTTCATAAGTTCTAGAATTCAACTCTCTGTAAGCAATGTTCTTGGAGCTAATTAGCGTCAGAAAATTTTCAAAGATAAGATTTAGAGAAAACTTAGTATTTCTTCGTAACTAATTGCATTATAATTTCTGTTATATTTGTATCTCTAACGCCTTTCTATAATTCAAATTGAAATCTTCTTTTGTTTTAATTATCATTACTTTCCCATGATAAATTTTTATATTGGCGTTTTATTTATGATGGTATATTTCAGGTACAGCCACAAGTAACCACGGTATAGACGTTATGAGGAGGATATTGTTACTGAGCAAGAACTAGCAGCAGTAATTGAACTAATAATATTCCAGAATTTGACGAAAAAAATAAACCTCCAGGTGAAAGTGACAGGATGCAATAAAAAGATTCACATTTACTGTGTAGGCTAAAATGCTATGTTCATTTGTGTTCTGTCGAAGGAAATTATTGCTTCAAGAAATTTCATAAGTAAGGATGTTGCACCATTTGAATCCATATATCCACTGTAGAGATGGCCAATTCCAGAATTTTTACTTTCCAAAATTCGGAAAGTAAAATCGAAAAAATTCCATAATTCGGAAAAATTCCGGATTTCGGAATTCAAAAAATTTCAGAATTCAGAAAAATTATTAATTTCGGAAAAATTACGAAATTTAGATAATTCCAGAATTCAGGAAAAATATACATTTCGGAAAAATTATGGAATTTTTCCGAATTCCGGAATTTTCTAAATTCCAGAATTTTTCAGAAACCCGGAAAGAGAAATGTCCAATTTTTTTTCCGCCATCCGTAATCCACTGAAATGAACATACTGTGACAAGAACAAGAAAACAAAACTTTTTAATAAATTTCTTGTGCAATTCTCCAATTTGCAACAAAAGGAAGATCAATGAAGGAATTAGGATCAAGCTTTCATAGCATGACAACAACAGCATAACAATAAAATAAACAAGGACAGAGGTCAGTATTAACAATGAGTTAGTCGAAATTGCGGATAATTCTTGACTTACCCTCGTATTTCTCTCTTTCATCATTATACACTCATCACTAATATTCTCGTCTGTTTGTTAACAGTTTAACTTGCTTTTAAAGACTTGCGTTATTCGTAAAGTATATTGTTGTGGCACGAATTAGAATTTTATTATGAGAATCCGAATCATATCTAATCGCGCCAGGATTCGAATATAAGCTCTATGGATCGAGATTAAGAACAACTATTAATGCAAAAACGTAAACAATTAAGATTTTTTTTTCTTTCACCCTTACCTACCATAAACAAATCATTCTACAAGTCCTTGTCACACGCACTTATTTGTTACCGTCATAGACGCAACTGTTTTATTACTCTTCTTGTTGGCAAACAAAATTTTTGCGTATGAAGCGGGCGCAGCTTTATAGATATATATTTAGCTGTATTTCATACAAAATCTATCCGAAAGTTTCATGCAATACATAAACTCTTGCCTATATATACTGTATATTTGGAAGAAAACAATTTTGTACCTGTAAATTTTACGAAGATGATCTTAATTACTTTTGTAGACAATTAACAAGTAACATGTGCGTGAATTTTAGGAGTATATATGTTACAGTTAGGTTGGTATCATTCTGGTTTGCAACAATTATTTACAGAGGATATTAGTGTACATCATACGTTTGAACCAGCCCGCTGGCATGAACATTGGTATCTAAAATATTCGATAATGATGGTTAGTCTCATATCCAGGGCCCGGATCTTGTTGACCTAAAAAATTTTAAAAAGTGACCTATAAAATGACACTAAAATTCCTGTAAAACGACCCTAAAAATTACAAAAATTTACCTTAAAACTTACGTTTTCTCAAACTTTTATTTCATTAAACATTGACATTTTTAATATCCATTGGATTTTTAATTAACATTTCTCAGTCATATTCAAAAAGTATTGTTTCACTTAGTTGCAGTCCATTGATCATTTCTATTGATCAGTCCATTGTACGGCATTGTAAGTATTGAAAGCATCAATTCACTCCCGAGTTGAAACTAGGAAGCACTTTTAAACAATAAGACTTAGCAAATTTAGACTACATGAAAATAATAGATAAAAACCTTCTAATGCATTGTTAGTTGTTCACGTGATCACATTCTTTGTGGTTAATAACCCAAAACTATCTGTTTGTCCACCTACCAACCCCCACCTTTCGTTAACCAGCTACAGTTTAGTTTTCATTAGCTTGTTAAGAATGCAGTTTTTCCACTCCAATAGTCAGGAGGTAAGAAAAGAGATTATTCAACTTCGTCTTTTCCACATCCGTAAACCGTGTTCATTTAAAGATTTCCTTATGTAGAAAAAAAAAAAGAATAAAAAGACCATAAGTGACCTAAAAGCTACCTTAAAATATTAAAAAATGATCTGAAATTTCAAAACAGCAAAAAGTGACCAAAAGTTGACCCTAAAAAACTATATTTTTAGAACCTAGAGTTGATGGATAACGTTTTTATTTGAACTTGCCTTGTCCTATGCGTAACAGAAAAAAGTTGACTTGTCAACAAGATCCGGGCCCTGCTCATATCACTGTAAACAATTATGGTCACATTTACTGAACGATTACGTCAATTCTGGCTGTCAACTGATTACTCTAAAAATTTACGGTATTACTGTAAAATTTATGGTTACAGGCTATAAAGAGGCCGTACTTTTGCTCTATTTCCATAACTTTAACACTAATACCGTAAATTTTAGGATAATCGTTTGGCAACCAGAATTGACGGTAATCAGGCAGTAAATGTTATCGTAATTGTTTACAGTGTAGAATGTGGCGCGATTTGCAGTTTTTAATCGACTTTAAGAAAGAGAAAGTTATCAATTTGATCCGTTTATACTTATATACAGGGGAAGAACACATTGACACCAAGTGCAGACATCCCACGGTCGTGATAATAGCCTGTCGTACAAGAAAAATGTTTTTCGGCATTATGGCGTACTATAACAGCACAGCACTGACAGTACAAGACGGTGTCAACACATGTGGATGGCTATTAACTACTCTACAGACAGACTGTTACGAACAAACAAGAAATTTGCAAAGCATTGAGGAAACTAATGATCTATCTACGCCTGGCCATGACTTTCTGCCCTTCATACGAATCTAACAATAATCTTCAGAGCTAAACTATGAAATTTTTCAACGGTTGACACTGTTAATATCGTAATTAAGTTTAATTTAAAGATATTAGAGGAAAGGGAAACTAAAAGGAAATACCAGATTGAAGTGTCCAATATATTCTTGGTTTTAGAAGGTTTGGAATCCACTAGTGTTGAAGATGCTTGGGTTGAAATTACAGATAGCATTAAAATTTCAACAAAAGAAAAATTGGGTCACCCGGAAACACGTACATGGAACAAACCATGATTCACATAGTTATGTATTAAACTAGCAAAGAAGAGAAAACATTCCAAACTGCGTTGGCTACAAAATCAGAACGATATAAGGAAATAAAATTTCGTTGACATCAGGTGGGAAACTTCAAAAATTTTCAGAACAAGGAAACTCATTTCTCTAAAGTTAACATGAATGAACTTGAAGATAATAGTAAAAACAAAAATATTCAGGACATCTATAAGGGTATCAACGATTTTCAGAAAGACTACCAACCTCGCGCTTGTATATTAAAGAAAACCGTTGGAACAATTTTTATTGATACAGATAACATTTTGAATAGATGGAAAGATTCACTTGATGATTTACTTAACACGCAGCCAAAAACTAATGTTTGTGAAAAAAAAAAAAAAAAGAAGTGCGCACAGCAGAACAGTATAATCTAGAGCCTAGCCGAACAGAAGTAGAAATCGCTATAAAGAAATTAAAGAAACACAAATCTCCGGATGTAGATGAAATTCCGGCTGAGTTAATTTTAGCTGGAGGAGGAAACTTGTGGATCGAGATATAAATTCATTTTTTTTTCTGGAATAAGGAGGAATTGTCACAAGAGTGGAAGAAATCAGTCATTATTCCAACTCGAGAAAGGCAACAAAACTGATTGTAATAATTATCGAGGCATCTTTCTTCTGTCAACATTCTATAAAATCCTCCGAAACATTCCGTTAGTAATATTGATCCCTACGCAGATACAATTATATGAGAGTAACAGTTTAGATTTAGACGAAATCAATCAACTATCGACCAGATATTTACTATCCGACAAATACTGAAAAGAAATGAGAATACAATAACCCAGTACCTCAATTATTCATGGATTTCAAAGATCTACGACTCGGTTCGGAGGGAAATATTTCACAAAATCCGTACAGAATTTGAAATACAGAAAAAAAACTAGTTAGATTAATTAAGACATGTTTAAATAAATTCCAAAGTGAAGTCTGAGTAGGAAAATACTTGGCTACGAACTTTCACGTCGAGAATAGTCTGTAACAAAAAGATGCATAGTCGCCACTATTATTTAAGTTTTTTTCTGGAGTTGTAATCCATAAGGAAAATCAAAAAAGCGACCAGGGTCTAGAGCTAAATGGTATTGGCATACGCTGATGATATAAATCTGATACGGGATGATAGGAGAACAATAATAAGAAATGCAGAAGTTTCATTAAACGCCTGCAAAGACATGAGTTTAGAAGTAAATGCAGAGATAACTAAATACATGGAAATTCGCTTGGATCGTAATACTGCAAATTTTGGATACGTTAAAATATCAAATAATGCTTTCGAGAAAGTGGACTTTTCCAAATATTTAGGATCAATATTAACAGACAAACCCTATATCCACGAAGAAATTAAATATTGACTGAAAGTAGGGAAATCGCGTTGTTATTCAGTTTAACATCTTTTGTCATTACGAATTCTGTCGAGGAATTTGAAGCTTAAAACATATAAAACGATAATCATGCCTGTTGTTCTGTATGGTTGCGAATCATGGTCGCTTACTATGAGGGAAGAACGTACACTGAAAAAAATTCAAAACAAGATCTTGAGATGAATACTCGAACACAAGAGGAACGGGAATAAGGAATGGCTGAAATTTCCTAACTACATAATTTATACGTTTGTCAAAGTCATTATGTCATGGCAGGTCATGTAGTCAGAATGGAAGAAAGTGGGAAAACTTACAAAATTCTAACTGGAAGACTAATCGAAAAACGACCATTAGGAAGATCTAGGAGCAGATGGAAAGACAAAGACAATATTAAGATGGATCTCGCAGAAATAGGAATACAAAGTAGAAATTGTATCCAATTGGCTAAGGATAGAATTCAATGGAGAGCTTTTGTGTGAATGCAGCATTAAACATAGGCATAGAGTGAGTTATCTTCTGTCTTTTTGTATTTTATTTTCTACTTTTAGCGACGTTGTTGAAGGATTTTAGTTCTAATGCCATTTGTGCGAAAAAACGACTTGTCATTATTTTGGTTTGCGAATATTTTTTTGCAAAGGACATTAGTGCACATTGTAGGATAGGTTAGAATCAGCCTAAGGCACCTCAACTTTTTGGCAATGAATGATAATTTACCATATAACCCTATTATACAATTTGGAATGTCTTTGTACTCTTCACCGAGGTAGGGGGGCACGGTGGCTCAGTGGTAGAGCGTTCACGTCCGGTGCTTGGGGTCCCTGGTTCGATCCCAGCTCGCGCCGTGTGGACTTTGTGGTGGACAAACACCATGCTCGTGGGTTTTCTCGGGGTTCTCCCGTTTCCTCCCACTTTCTTCATTCCACCATTTCACCCATTTCTCATTATCACCGTCTCCCTTAGCCTAACCGGCATAACCGTGGAACGTTAAACTTAAAGATTTCATTTTTCATTTCTTTTAGCAATAAAGAAATTTCTATTTTCTTTCAGAGGAGTTGTCCAATTTTCGAATAAGTTTCAAATTTTATATTCATCTAAAAACTGTCAAGGGATCCATTGCTAGCGACTATGCACAGCTGTTCTTGTTGACACAAAATTAAAATTAACATTGCAATATAAGTTTTCAATTCATATAAAGTTTATTATTTTTCGCACTAGAAGATTTGTGTTTAGTTGTACACAATAATAGAGTATATGCAGTTTAGGATTGTAAAGTTATTATTATTATTATTATTATTATTATTATTATTATTATTATTATTATTATTATTATTATTATTATTATTATTATTATTATTATTATTTCACTTTATGTTTTAGTATACGTTCTCTACAAAGACATTCTCATGTCGGAAAAAACATGAATAGTTAGGAAATAATTATTTGCCTATCAACAAAATCTTTTAATGACATTTAATTAAAGTTTTCATCGCCAGCCTTCGGTCGCCATCAATCATTATTGTTCTAAAACGTAATATATTTCAAATAAAAACGGTATTTTACTATACCGTATATAAAATAAAATAGATATTAATTTGTATGAAGGGAGCGCCATTCTCAGTTCTGCAGAGGAACTCTAAAGGTTCTATCGCCATCGCTAAAGACAACCACAAGGAATCCCTCGAACACGATGTATGCCTATAGGATCGAAATGGAAATATTATATCACAGATACAAGTGACCGTAGTCAATATGTTCTGTCCTTAACGTTCTGTATGAACTTTGTCCAGGAGATAAAGTAACCCTTCTTCACCGCATAGGAAAATGAAGAAGCAATAAAAACTAATTTAGAACCAGAATTCGAACAGTAAAAAGAAAGGCTGTTGATATTCAGAAGCTGAAAAAGATGAAACGTGCGTGGAGAATTAGAAAACGCGAATCGAGGATGAAAGAAGATAAAACGAAAAGAAAAATGACACAAGATTTTTTTTTTTTAAAAAAAGAAAAGGAAATTAAAAAAAGAAATGATAGCCAGCGCGAGAGAGATTTTGTTACTGAAGTCATGTATAGGCGGGGCGACTGCCTGGTGCCATTTCTTTATGTCCGGTTCGAACGTGAATCGACTAACAACCAGCGTGTAATTTTTTCTCCCTCCGCCCCTTTCCTATCCTCTCTTCTTGTACGAAAATGTCTAATGATTCCTGATGGTCATATTCTATAGATTTCTTTCAAGACTTCACCTTCTGTTTCTTTCCCCTCTTTCATTTTCTTTATCATTGCAATATTTATTCTTTTTCTTCTTTTTTTTTAAAAAAAGAAAAAAAACTTGTATTCATATGCCGTGTCTGTGTGTTGTGTGTGAGTATAGTGAATTCTTCAATCCTTTCATCATTCTTTGTAGATTTTTTTCTTTTTCGTCTTTCTTTTCTAAAGAGGATGGACACAATCATATAAATGCAGAGTGTGCGCAAGAGAACATGGCAACAACGCCAATATGATTACTGCTACAATCAATACACAACATGCGTGCAAGTTTTTTTAAAAGACACTACTGGCCAATCGCATACCGTTGTTAACTTTTTTCTCTCTCTATTTTTCCACCTCCTCCTTCTAACCCATCCACGGAAATTACGTGACAAACTGACGGGTCCAGCACTAGAAGGTAGAATTTTGAAGATGTTGCCAAACATGGTTCTCGTTCACAAGGGCTGGCGCGGAGGGGGAGGTGGGTACAGAGAGACGAGAGGAAAATAAATGGGAAAAAGTAAAACTTGTATTGGAGAGAGAGAGAGAGAGAGAGAGAGAGAGGGAGGGAGTGAAAAAAGAGAGAGATGAATTTTCTTCTTATGTTCGTGTTTCCTCTTTCCTTTCGTTTTCTTAGTATAACATAATATGTCTGTCTGTTCCTTTCACTGTTTGAAACACGGTTACAAGATATTTTTCACTGTTGCTTCGTCGTTTTGAAAGAAAATAAGTGTATTGCTTTAAAAAAATAAAAAAAAAAATAAGCTGCACGTGCTCTAAATTATCAGTAATCTATGTGCTACAACCTTATCATTTGTATGTCTGCAGACTTATTTCTTTAACTTTATCCTTTTATTTTCGTTTCTTTACTTGCAGTTGTTGCATTATATAATTGTTAGATATAAAAATAAAAATGGTCTCTGGCGCGTAACAAAGAACTCTTAAAACAGATTAAAAAGTAGGTAACTATAGTTACTACCATATTGAAGAAGTGTAGATTTTTAAAGAAATAATAAAATAAAAACAATCACGGAGATAGACTTTTCTGAGAAGAAAGGAAACGAATAATAATAAGAAGAAAGAAAGGAAAGATAAAGGACGTCTCAGCACAGTTCAAGAATTGTACAATTGTATTTTTTAATATTACTTTAGTCAGTCATGAAGTCTTTTTGTTATTTGCACGTTTATTGTTTGGTGTAGTATAGTGCTTTTTGGCTAAATTAAAGATGCTATAAATAATATAATAAAGATTATTGTTACACCGTATTAACAGCGATTTTTAAAGAATTTATTTTTCATTGCAACCTATTTTAATATTTTCCCCGAAAGCAGGTTTTGGCCCATTGATATTTAAAAACTAATTATTAACTAATTATATGGTTTATGGAACCCGGAGGTTTAACGTCACATTCACAAAAGCTCTATTCTTAGCCAACTGGACCCAGTTCTTGCTTTGTATTTCTATTTCTATTTCTGTGAGATCCATCTTAAAATTGTCCTCACATCGGCGCCTAGGTCTTCCTAATGATCGTTTTCCGAATAGACTTCAGTTAATACTTTGAAGGCGTTTCTACTTCTTCCACCCTGGCTACATAACATGCCCACCTGAGCTTCCTAGATTTGATGACGGTAATAATGTTTGGTAAATGGGACAAATTATGTAGTTCCTTGCTATGAAGTTTCTGCCAACCTCTATTCTCGTTCCTCTTTGGTACGAATATTAGTCTCAGGATCAGGGGCGCCTATAGGATTTTAATTTTGGGTAGGCCCGCTTCCCTCGCTTGTGAATACATATACACATTTTATTGATTAATGACAGTAGGAAATTACTTTTACAGTAATGGTTCATGCTATTTGTTAAATAATTATTTACCATCAATATGTCTAAATAATTATTTACTTATAAATAGTGGAAAATATATTTACTGTGTCTTTTAACGTTTATATATTTTTCAAAATTTTTGGGTAAACCCGTGCCTACCCGGCCTACTCGCTAATGCTGTCACTGCTCAGGATCTTGTTCTCAAATACTTTCTATCTAAGTTTTTCTCCTCTTAGTAGGCGACCATGTCTCGCAACCATATAGAACAACAACCATGATTATCGTTTTATATATTTTAAGCTTTAAATTCTTTGAGAGAATTCGCAACAAAAAATTTTGAACTGAATAATAACACAAATTCCCTGCTTTCAGTCGACATTTAATTTCTTCGTGAATATTATTAATAATTCGAGATTACACGTTTCATGGCCCATAAATACGAAAAAAAAGTTATTTTTCGATATCTATCCATCTGTTCGTTTTAATGTACACTCGCAGAGGCCATATCGTTCAGCGTATCGAGATCAAATTTTGAACTTAAGGTTTTTATATGATTCTTCAGGACGAGGAGGTTCAGGGAGAGGAAGGTGAAAATAAATAATTGCAATTTCTCAAAAACAGCTCTAACGATTTCTTTTTTATATTTCAAAAAATCAATTTTTCAATAATAACTCCATACTGTGATATAAGTCATTTCTCTGGGAAAAATCGAGAAGGGGTAATTTACTCTTCGGAGTGTTTTTTTCTAACGATATTCTCGAAAACAACTCACTTGATTTTGTTCAAAGTTCATAAATAAATATTCATTAATAACTTGACAATATGGCATAAATCATTTTCATGAAAATGTTTACGAGAATTAGTTTATTTCTGTTTTTTTTTTTTTGACGATTTTTTTTAAAAATGACTCAAGCAATTTTATTAATATCTTATAAACAAATATTTTATTAATAACATAGTGCATAGTAATTTCTTATTAAGAAATCTTCAAGATATAGTTTATTTTGGGGGGCTGAGTTTTCTTTGGGAAAACGCCATATAATTTTGTTTATATTTCATAAGAAAATATTTCATCAATAACTGCAGCCCAACACGATTTAAGGAACTGAAGCGAGAAAGTTCAGTGCAGTGGCATGTAAACTTTATTTGAATTAAGAGTCTTCATCCCGGCGAAATTAAAATACTGCTAATTTTACAGTAACTATGTGAAATCTTCAAATAGATGAAAGATAATCAAAATGTGGAACACGATCGCCCTAGACAATATTATTTTGCGTGAGGTACCGTTATCACAAGTCACCAAGTGACTTTCCGTTTTCAGCTGTTAGAAACGCGAAAATAAATGCCGATTTTTAAAATGGCTCGAAATCGAAAGCAGATAAGTGAGTCGTGATGACGGTTTCTTATGTAAAATAATATTGTCTAGGGCGCCCTTGTTCCACATTTCGATTATCTTTTACCTATTTGAAGATATCACATAATTACTGTAAAATTAGCAGTATTTTAATTTCGCCGGGATGAAGACTCTTAATTCAAATAAAGTTTACATGCCACTGCACTGAACTTTCTCGCTTCAGTTCCTTAAATCGTGTTGGGCTGCAGTTATTGATGAAATATTTTCTTATGAAATATAAACAAAATTATATGGCGTTTTCCCAAAGAAAACTCAGCCCCCCAAAATAAACTATATCTTGAAAATTTTTTAATAAGAAATTACTATACACTATGTTATTAATAAAATATTTGTTTATAAGATATTAATAAAATTGCTTGAGACATTTTTGAACTCTACCTCCTAAAAACAAGTTAAATTTATTGGATTGTTTTTCAACTATATATTTCATGAAAATAGATATATTTCTCATGACGTATGTAGACGAGAAATAAGGTTTTTCTCGTTTCGTTTTGTTAATTTTGAAGAAGTCTCGTCTTGTCTTGACTCTCGAAGAATCCCTTGTCGTCTTGTCTCAATTTTCAAAACGTTCTTTCTCGTCTTGTCTAGTTTTTTTTCTTCTATACAAGACAAGATTCTAAAATTTGACACGTTACAAACAGCAACTTTGGAACCAAAGATATATATTGAGCACAGTTTGTCTTCATGTAAAGTTTGGTCAACAGCTGATAAGTTCTGTACATAGCTTACAACATCATTTTGGTGCTTTTTTTTAAAAAAAGAGAAAAAACAAATCAAGGAGGAAAATGAACTCTAAAACTTTCAATAATGGAATTCAAAGTTCATTCGTTTCAGTATCAGTTAATTATACATTTTAAAAAATAGCGAAGATCTAAGTGTATAACGAAATACGTTCTGTCATTCTTTATTCACTGTAAAGTTGTGTACTTTTTGCAGTTCAATATCAACTACTATAAGAATTTAACGTAAAAATCCTTTGAAACAATTACTTTATAATGTATACTTTGCGTTACAGAGAAACAAAGGAATCAAAATATTAAATCCATACGCACTTTTTCAATAATAATAATAGTAAAATATATATAGGGCTACTGACAGTAAACAGCATTACAGCCAGAAATGCGATGCGCCAAAGGAAAAGAAAACCTGAAAAAGTTACAAACATAGGACGCATGCAAAGAATGTAAACAGTATGTTAAAATATAAAATACAGGTACAACTGATCATACAAAACATAGATGAAATAGATTATAAAATAATAACTAAAAAATAGATGATAAAATATGAACATCTAATATCTGTTACATACTATAATAATAATAATAATAATAATAATAATAATAATAATAATAATAATAATAATAATAATAATAATAATAATAATAATAACAATAATAATAATTTGTACAAGTACACATTATCGAATCAGATAATAAAGTGGCTAGATTCGTACTTAAATAATAGGAAATTCAAAGTTAGGTAGGCCCTATAATGGCTATATTTCTTCTATTCATAATATAACATCTGGTGTACACCAAGGTTCCAATCTCGGTCCCTTGTTGTTTTTACTGTATGTTAATGACCTACCTGAGAAGTCAACTTGTAGATATTTGATGTATGCCGATGACATAAAATTTTTTAAGGAAATTAAAACATTTCATGTTCAAGTTACGTCACAGGAGAATATTGAATTAGTTGTCAAGTAGTCAGAAAATATTTTTTTGCCTTTGAATGTTACCAAAACTAAAGGTATAACTTTCTCAAGGAAAACATATCTTTTTATTACACAGTTGGTAAACAGAGAATCGATTTTGGAACCCATGTCAAGGGTTTAGGGATAATTTTAGATAACAAACTATTATTTTGTAAACATTTACAGGTAATTACGTCTAAGGCCAGGAAAGTCTTAGCAATGCTAAAATGGCTTTGCCGTAATTTTTCAAATATCAACACTCGTAAAATTCTATACATTTGCAACGTGCGTTCTCATTTGGAGTACGGCACGGTAATTTGGAATAGTGAAGCTAAGTACTTTATAAATGCCATAGAATCTGTTCAGAATATGGTATACTTATTCTAAATGTATGATAATTATACTTATATATTTTTACTATTGCTTTCTTTGTATTTTTTACTTTGTAATAGATATTGCATGTTTTGTTATTTTTTTAAGTCAATATTTTATTCATTTCACCCATTTTCGTATGATCAGTTGTATGTTGTTATATGTACCGGTATCTGCATGCGTCCTATGCTTGAATAAATCTTTTTTTTTGGGGGGGAGCACTTGTGGCTGTAATGCTGTTTGTTCCCAATAAACATTTCAAACATTATTATTATTATTATTATTATTATTATTATTATTATTATTATTAGTATTATTATTATTATTATTATTATTATTATTATTATTATTATTATTATTATTATTATTATTATTATAGTATGTTATAAAATGATAAAAGGACTACTTTTAACATGAGTACGAATATTGGTTAACTTTTTGGGGACTTCAATCTCTATCAGAAAGAAGGAAATTATTACTCATAAATATTTTGTTCAAATGATGTTCCACAACAAATACAGTAGCGATTACTGCTTGAAAAATATAGGAATAAAAGTGCCGAGTTATAGTGTAAGAAGTCAATATCGACATTTGTAGCACTAAATTCAAAACGCGAAATACTGAGAAAAGTGGTAACATCTTATTACAATGTAAAATGAACATATATACGTATATATGTTGGGAAAATTAAACTGTTTTGACTTTATGGCAAGGGACTTGATTTTATGGTTATTATGTATCTTCAAAATATCTTCAGTTATAATATTTTATTCAAAGAACCAATCTTTTATGTGGAAATATGACAACAAGAAAGCAGAATCTTGTGCATGTCAAATATGTAATTTTAACCAAGATTGACTCATTCCTTAAATCATAGTTAAATGAAGCTTTAATTTCCATAGTTATGTAAATGGCATATTATAATATTGACTGTTTCTATTTTAATCGTGTGTTCTTTTTAATGAACTTGAATCTTCTAATTTGAATATACAGTATTAATCTTCTGACAAGGGCTTTAACCTGCTAATATTCATTCTACATTACACTGATTGTATAATGGTTTTAATAAAGTGTTGTATTTTTGCCAATGAGCTATTCACTGCAATGAAAACAAAATTATTATTATTATTATTATTATTATTATTATTATTATTATTATTATTATTATTATTATTATTATTATTATTATTATTATTATTATTATTGGTGTAATTCCAACATTGTCCTCATTGGATTTGCTTTACATTTATTTCATAAGCTTTAAATTCCATGATTGATTCGTGTGCTGTATTCTCAATTCATTTCTAATACGTATAATTGAATGCATTTGTCGGAAGTGTCCCGCAGTCCAACAAGCGAGTTTAATAACAGCTTGTAAAGCCGACTAAAACCAACAAAACGGAAAACTGAGAATTACGTCTGTTATCATATTATCATCACACGATATCACATACACACACACACTTAACAGTGAAACAAAAATGAGTGGTCAATTAATTTGTATTTCGTGACACTTTGGTTTGAGTATGAGAATAAACCAATAATATTATTGTAATGCGAATAAAGGAGAGGGAGAGGGTGATTTAAAAAAAATACAGAAAAATGAACAGAAAAGAAGTAAGTTAATTACGTAAATAAGCAGGAGAAGGTAATATACTATTTTTGCTACTACAAGAATTATCGTTTCTATGAACCAATAAATGGGTTAAGTAGTGATGTAATATATGGAGTTACAACATGTTCAGGCTAATTTTTCTTCTTTTTTTTTCTCTTCTCAAGAGATTACATTATTATTATTATTATTATTATTATTATTAATATTATTACTCGGTCAAGGAAAACATAACAAAGACAACGGGAAACGATATAGCTACTGCTATAATAATACTTTTTCGCTGTTTTAGAGCTTTAAAAAATACGATAAATTCGATTAAATTAAATTAAATTAAAACTCACTATTACAGTATTGATCGGTTTGATTGGAGTATTGCATTGCGTTCAAAAGCGAAGTTATGTGAAACATTAAAAGAAATGAAATTGTTTTTTTTTTTTTCGTTTAACATCCCACCGTTATGCCTGTTCTGCTAAGGGAGACAGATGATTAAGACAAATAAATGATGATGGAAGAATAAGTGGAATGAGAGTGTGGAAGGCAACGGGAGTACCCCGAGGAAACCCACGGACCTACAGATTAACGTGGGATGTGTGTCACACAAGCTTTTACCGGTAATCGACCGTGCGACTCCCGCGTACGCTAACTATTGCACATAATTACGACAAACTTATTATTATTATTATTATTATTATTATTATTATTATTATTATTATTATTACTACTACTATCATCTTCAGGTTATAGCAACTAAAGCGAAAAGAAATTTAGCACTCATTATATGGTTGTGTAGAAATTTTAATTCAATTAATCCATGCAAGATCTTTATATTTATGTAATGTACGGTCTCCCTTAGAATATGCAACTGTTATTTGGAATTGTGAAAGTAAATATTTTGCAAACTTTATTGGATCTATTGAGAATAATTTTCTTGCGTGATTAAAATGGAAATTCAAGCAATATGACAATATGAACTTAAGGGCTATACGCGAGGATTTAAGCTTATTAACCCATGATGATAGACGCAATCCTTCCGATCTAAAATTCTCACATAATCTATTACATGGACGCTTTTATTTACATGATTTCATTTCGCTAAGAGTTCCTTATTGTAGAACCAGGAAATTTACTTCTTTTGTTTCCACTGACTAGGCTACTTCCCAAATCTTCTATTTATAACTGTATTGAGACAGTTAATAAATTCAATTCTAATTTAGATCTACTCCAATCTAAATTTCCAATTGTTCGCCATCAATTCTTAAAACTTTTTAGAAGTTGTTAGTCTTGTTCAGATGGGTTCCTTTAATATGCGTATATGTATATTTTCTTTTATTTCTAGTAATGTCTGTATTATATATATATATATATATATATATATATATATATATATATATATATATATATATATATATGTTCATTTGATTTTTATGTTCATCCATGTAATTCTACCATGTATGCATATAATTCTTCCGCACGTAATTTTTATGTATCTATTTTTTAATTGGAGACACTAAGTTTGTTTTTTATTTTTATATTAAATGCATGTTTTTTTTTTATTTCGTAGTAAGCATGTTTTTTATTTCTATGATTTTATGTATAAGCTGTTTACTTATAGTTAAGATGTAATGTAATCACTGTATTTTGTATTATTCTTGGGTCGCTAGTGGTTGTCTGGCTGTTGTTGCTTAAATAATAAACTGCTTAAATAATAATAATAATAATAATAATAATAATAATAATAATAATAGTAGTAGTAGTAGTAGTAGTAGTAGTAGTAGATTTGAAATTTTTTCATGTAATTCTGCATGGAGATTTCGCTCTGGAGAACTTTTTTTCTTTAAGAATTCCTCACAGAAACATTAAGAATTTTGTTCAGATGAGTAAATATATAATTAGGTTTTCAATATATAGAAGTATAGAAATGGCTGATAATTTTTACTCTGTTCTTGATGTGTTTCATAAGTTTCAAAAAGGTGAGTAAATTATTTGTTTTTTAATTTTTAAAATAATATATGAAATTTCTCAATGCTTTCATGTTAGTAATTAATTGTCTTAATTTTTTTGTATTTTTATTAATTATATATATATATATATATATATATATATATATATATATATATATATATATATATATATATATTACTAAGTTTTTTATCAATTGTATGAACATTATATTTTTAAAATTCTGAACAGATACACATGTTTGCTTTTTCTTTTGGTATTTCTAAGGGTCATCTTCTGTGAAATTTTACTATGCGAGTTTTGCTTTTTATGAGTGTTATTTAGAGATGCAAGGGCTCGGAAAAAAACCGGCTTTTTTGGAAAAAAACTCGGTTTTTTCTGCTTTGCTTTTTTGCTTCGGAAATTTTGGGCTTTTTTCAAAATACTGCTTTAAATTGATAAAACAGACTTTGTATCGCTTCTCTATAACACAAAAAATCATTTAATTAGTGGTTGATGCTGATAATAATATAAAACATCGAAAATAAACTATGAATTTCGAAAAAATATTTCAAACAATTTTTCTTCAACATATTTACATTATGAATTCCACAGGATTAACCAATGTATATAATAAGAATTTTTTAACCTCCTATATACAAAAGTAAGCAGAGTTGGCAAGAACCGTGGTTGTTTTTGAAAATGCCAAAAACCCGTTTTTTGGGGGATGTTTAAACCAGGCTTTTTTAGTTTAAACCAGGCTTTTTTGACTTAGATTTTTTGCTTTATGTATTTATATTACATATTCACAGAAATAGCCTAAGTTTGTTTCGCCTTGATGTTATTATGCAACAGCGGGGTTATGCCGGAAGAACTCCCATAAGCTTAAAGAAGTGCGGTCAGTAAATTTCTTAATTTGAGAATCTCCCGCCCTAGCCATTGGGAAAATCCCGTCATTACTTGAAATGTAAGACAATAACGGGAAAATCCTGTTATTGCTTTGCATGTAAAATTTAAAGGTCAAGTACCATAATCAGTACGCTAAAACTGAGGTATTAAATTACAAATTTAGTACCGGTACGTAGATATCATTGAAAGTCCAATCCAAGCTAATGTTGGAAGCTACGTAGGCAATCGATAAATTTTGCCAATTTCTATCAATATATTTAAGCAATATTGGCTTCTTTATAAAACAACACGCATTTAGGCATGTAGAAATATACAATTTGGTTTGTTTCGTATATTTAGGCTTAACATCCTTACGAAATACCGAGGTTATCAAGGAGAAGACTTTCGCTTAAACTGACATCCGAACCGCTACTTGGGTGACGCATGAAAGAAGGATTGTGGCTCGACCGAGAATTGAACATGGGACACCTTGATTAAAAGGTGAAAGGGAAATAAAACTATTGCAGATAGTTTGATCTGGAAACGTCACCATGAAGTTCACACGATTCGCATTTTTCATTCTTTTTATTTTTGTGGTTTAAACCAGTTATTAAAAAAAAAAAAAGTTGGTGTAAACCAGCCAACCCTAAAAGTAAACACTTCTTTTTAAAGAATACACAAATAACTAGCAAAATTGTATGTAGTATTTTTACTTCAAAATATTCCATACCCTCTTTTTGAAACAAAATAAAATTAAAATAAAACATAAGAGAAATACTTAGATTTATATGATACACTTAAAGGCTGCACATCTAGAGCTTTTGGTTCTGTATATTCTTGAAATTCTACAGTTAAGTTTTATAGAACCACCATCACAGTTTTCCCAATCCTCAAGTTTTCTGAATTTTTAACAAGAGGGATTCAACATATCATTACGGAACTCCCTCCGCTCCCAAAAAAAAGGACTACGGAATATATTTAAGTTAAGCTAAATACAACTGCACGACAAACATGACTGAGTGATTAGCTTTTGCGCTTCTATCGGGAAGTCCGGGATTCAACCAGCATTCGACCATTCTGACAAAGCTTTTCTTCATTCCATCTGTGAATGTAGAAATAGTGCGTGTACTGTGAGTTGGGCGACTTCCTTTTTTATTGTTTTTAAATCGTTATTATTACTAATTATCAGCAGTGACGGTTTTGCGAAGGTTAGGGGGGCGGTCTTTCGGACTGAAGCCCGTTCCCCAAAGTTACGGAATGTCTGCAACAAACGAAATATCTATTATTTATGCCTTTACTCATAAACTTTAAGCTCCCGTCAAATAAAAATTACGAATGTTTAAAAAAACTAAACATTAGTAAGAAATCCTCCCCAAAATACTTTTCTAAATCCGTCACTGATTCTCAGTATAAAATGATTTTTAAAGTTGTATCCGGAAGATTATTGCTAAACATATAAACGAAACGAAATATTAGTTATGCCTGTACTCATAAACTTCAAGCACTTCCCAAATAACATTAGGACTTTTTAGGAAACGAAACAATCAGAAAAAACCCTCCTAAAGTACTTTTCTAAATCCGCTACTGATTATTTGTATAAATTGGTATTCAAGGTTGTGTCCGGAAAATTATTGCTAAATCACTTCACAGCTACAGTATAACAGAAATGTGGAAGTACGGTTTGACGGATATATTGAAAAACGTACGCTTTGACGGATAAATAGAAAAACGGGCAAGTTTAACTTTTGCGCTAGAAGCTAGAGTACTAAAAGCTCTTAGAAATGAAACACGGATGACAAACTAGAGAAGAAAAAAGATGTCGATAACTCAAAAGTTAAAATAAAGTTAAATAGCCTCTAAAATTACCCTCAAATACTACATTCTTCATGTTAGCTTTAATTCGTAAAACATGTGCTGCATCCATCTTGATGGTGAATTTCAGAGCGAAATATCACATTCAGGTCATGGAATTTTTATCTAACTATAGAATATACTATAAGAAAGCTATTTAGATAGAAAAATCATGAAGTTGAAAAAAGCCAAAATTTCCAAAATTCTCGTTTTTTTCCCAAAAAAGCCGGCTTTTTATGTGAAAAAAACCATCGATTCAAAAAAGCCGGCTTTTTTGCATCTCTAGTGTTATTGAACAATAATTTTAGTCCATTTTCTTTGTTTTCAGCTTCATATTCAGTAATTAGAGCCATTCTGTTTTTTTTATTTATATATTGTTATCCTTTTTGTATTTCTAATACTTGTACTTCATTTGTACAGTAGACCTACTATGTATAGTACTATGATGTAATCAGTATCGCGTGCGCATTTTTTTGGCGCACTAGTGGCTGTATGCTATTATATCAGTGAATAAATAAATAAATAAATAAATAAAATTATTATTATTATTGCGCAATGTAAAAGTATAAGCTTCACTGAAAGTCATTTTTTCTCATTTTTACTAAAATAAATAATAGGCCTAGTCATATTCTAAAGCCTGTTTGATTTCCACTTTAATAATATGTCCTATCTGTTACAGCGAATTGACATACACAATAATATTCACTAACCATTGCTACACTCGAAAACTTTTGGTACATATTATGTACAGAATTTTAATTCTAGGATTACCTATTTGGTAGAGATATAGAATTTTCAATCTCTGTTTCTTTTCCTCCTTTCTCTTTCCCTTTTTCTTTTCTCTGTTCAAATCATAGTGCCGAAATCTTAACTGTTTTTCAAAATGAAAGAAATATTAAAATTTCTTTAATATTTTGAGTGTTTAATTGTTTCAATAATTTATAATTATGTACTTTTAAAGAATATTTCTGTAAAAAAAAAAAAAAGCCTGTATAGTATCAGCAATTTTCTATGCAGTCAAATACATAGTGTGAATACTTCTGTTGTGCATGGTTCCTGGTTCATTACCCAATGAAGGTCAGGATTTTCAATGTTTGATCCGACATCATGAAATTAATTGTAGATTGAATATAAAATCCATGCTAAGTCTCGAAAATGGAAAAGTTCGGTTTAATGTAAAAATGAGGCCTATGTGCCTAATCACTGTGGAAGTAGTTCAAATACTCCTCAGAAGAATGCGCGTGTCTATGTGTCCCATCATTTCTGAAGTAACATCTGGGTTGTTTACTCAATATTTTCGTTTTGGGGCTTAGCACGAATTTTATATTCAGTCTACAATTTAAACTTGTATTTTCTTCCTGTAAAGGTGCAACGAAACACTGACAATCATACTATCACTCAACCACTATTAAATTACAATAATGAAAAAGAATTACAGTTGTATTAAAATTAAGTTATGGTAGATTATTTATATTATACATCATTATTTCAATATTGTCCGCTGTTTATTTTATGTCAAGTTGCTGTTATGAACAAGAATGATAGAATAACTTTTCTGAAAATTCTTACACTGTAGGGAACGTAAGAAGTGGAATTAAGAGGTAAAGAAATTTACTCTAAGAAACCAAGAAATAATAGTAGCGCTTGAATCCGTTATTTGATCATTAACCTCTTCTAAAGGTATGTACCAACTGAGATATTCTCACGAACAGAGTTCTCAAAATTCCGTTCTCGAATAAGTAGTTAAATATTCAAAGTATAATGTCTAATGAAAATATATTTAAATTTAACTAGATTTAGGAACTACTTTTAAGATGTATCCAAGATTATTAAACAATCTACTTAATGTTGCTATAGTCGCACTTGCGCTTTGTAGTTTTTCAGAATTAACACGTCGAAAAACGTATAACATTATTGATAATAGCGTTTACAGTATAAAAAAATGGAGAAATGAATTATATATATATTGTCAAGGAACAGAGAATTATAATAGATTTGTTTAAGTTTATTGCATGTAAAATCAGTTTAAAATGAAAACAGAATAAAATTACGTTTCATCTGTGAATAGTACAAAGAAATTATGTAAACAAAAACAATTCGTTGCACGTTGGTTTTTTGTTGTTATTGATGTAACACTGTCGAGACGCGAGTCGGCAGAATGATGTAAATAATAGAGTAAGAAAAGAAAATGTAATTCTTAAATGAAGAAAGATGTTTGTATAATGACATTGTTAACAGAGACACAATTTCGGATATGACATAATAGTCAGATTTGCAGAATCTGACTGTCTGGGAATTTCAATCATGGTGTGACAATGGAGAAACGAGAGTTTGGCTAACAGTTGGGACAACAAGCAACGTTCCAGACACGAGACGGCAAATTCCATCGTCTGGAGGTTCATCATAAAAACCTAAATCCAAGATAGATCGAGTTCAGTCGGATCAGTGGAGATCAGTCCGAACCGTCAGATCAGTCGGAGACAGTCGGCGAGTAGTTCGAGAGAGTGGAGAAGGCGAGCATCTGTCGAGAAGTAGTATTCTAGCTTCGGCGCTAGAAGTTTTCGTAGTTGATTGAATAGACTGACTTATCATGGTCTATTATCCTCCTTGTACAAATTGTTAAACCAAGGAGAAGTAACACTTACCGATGATTATCGACTTACAACGAAGACAGTAGCTGGAAAGGGTATTCCATCATAAACGTCCAGAGAAGACTCCAGAGGGTGGACAGCCTAATCAACAGAACCAGCGATCCAAGACATCAGCAGGTCTGTGGTCCTCAACTGTATGATTGCCTGTGGCTAGATTGTCAGACATATTGGTACTGTGATCTGAAGGCTTATGTCATATCCACTTATACACACACGTTACATTACACATCTTTCAAATAATGAAAATACACAGAGTTTATAGAACAGTTGGAGTGTTTAATTATCCTCTCGCAAAGTAATAACCAAAACAAGGTAGAAAATCCCGTTCATTACAGATAATGAACGGAAGGGACTTCCTTGCGTCATAACGCACTCATCCCCAATTTTAAGCCAAAATGCAAGGAGGTTCTCAATATATATGCGGGTGTAATAAGGCAGGAGCAATAATATTGGATAGTTACATACATAATTATCCAAAAAAAATAAAATTAAATAAAATTCTTTAACACCATGAGAATTTTTACAAATTTAAAATATTAAATAGAGTTTTCCTCATATAGAGAAATTAAACATATCCTAGTAACAGTAAATTATTTTAAGAAGTTTTAATATTACAATGGACCATAATTCGTGTTACAGAAATATGAAATTTAGATAAAAAAAAATATCTAAAACAAATATACCATGCACTTCAGTTATGAGCAATGGTGCTATCTAGCTGATACTATTCTTGAGAATCATATACACTTTATAATGGGATAACGAGGTAGGAACAACCCACAGTACAGTATTGCATGTGTTGTCCAATGTTCTTGGTTACCGAAAAATTGCATCTCTCTGGGTACCGCACCATCTTACAGACGTTCAAAAAAGGCACAGATACTCCCTAGCCGGTGATCATTTGGCACTTTACAGACAGGAAGATTGCGTGTTAGTGGACAGGATCACTGCAAAGGATTGATGTAAAGGGCGTCCTCTTATGAGCCAGAACTTAAGCACCAATCACGTCAATGGCGCCTCTCATCATCATCTCCCCGACCCAAGAACCTGGGTGAGGAACCGGGGAGTGTGAAGGTGATGCTGATAGCGGCATACGATGTACGTGTGTCATATTATGTCATGCAGTATCTCTGAACCAGACAGTGAATGCTACGTACTACCGCAGGTTTCTGGAACATCTTAGTCCTGCATTGGGCAGGAAAGACTCAACTTTATAAGGGATCCCCCATTGTTTTGTATGACAACGTCCGTTGTCACAATGCAGTTACTGTGAGGAATCTGTTTGCACAATGGGGGTGGGAGGTTCTAGAGCATCCACCTTATTCACCAGACATGAGTCCATGTGACTGTCATCTGTTTCTTAAGATCAATGAACCACTGCGAGGGATGAGTTTTCGCACCACAGATGCCATACTTCGAGCTATAGGATGCTCTCTTGTAGGCATCTACATAGAGAGCACTTCTGTCCTACGAACTTCCCAAATCTGGAAACGGGTGCAACATGCTGCAGCGGATTACGTTGAAAGCCTGTAGATGTCTCATGACTGCAACAAATGGTTCACGATGGATTTATATGTAGCCACTTATTTATTTATATCCCGACAATTGATTGTTTTCGTGAATGTGTCTTTATTCTATTAAGTAATATGAGTTTACCGTGATAGATAATGACACTTAACATGCATGATCTCTTTGTACATGTTTCTATTTTAAGATATTACATCGTAAAGTTATTAAATGTAACTAAATAATATCATTGATATAAGTGAATAAACTGATCAAGAGTATGGTGTAGAAATAAAATAAACTTCTGATTATCCGCTGAATCGAATAAGATGCTGTGACGACACCAGCTTTAAATTCTTGGAGAAGCAAGTGGGAGCAGAGAAATGTTTACAGGGCAGTAATTTTTTGTATATCAACGATAAAATTTTTATATTACTTAACCTACATTACAACACATCTAGCGGAGCACACGATACGATCAAGGAGATACTGCCGATAAGCGAATTTCATTCCGCAAAATGGCCAAGAAGTGACACAAATCAACATGAAAACGCTTTTAATATTTTTTGGGGTATGTTTAGCAGAAGGGTCGAGAAGTACGTCAAAAATACAAAATTTACAGTAGTAATGGGTTGATGCAAGTATTTAGACCTAACATAAGGTAACCTGAATTAACCTAAACTAACTTAATATTAACAGAAACAAGCAAAATTCTATCTTTTTCGAAAATTATGTTGGACCCCTACACTAACATAATCTAACATAAACTAACCTAAAGTAATCTAAACTAACCTAAACTAACCTAATGTGAACAGAAATCACCGAAATTGTAACTTTTTTTAAAAAAAAATGGCTGGATCCCTTCTGCTAAACATATTCTTTTTTAAAAAAAAAAATACGTAGGAGGTCTACACACACACACACACACACACACACACACATATATATATATATATATATATATATATATATATATATATATATATTTAACGAAAAACAGTCATCTGTTTTAGTTTCTTTTCATGTTGAAATATCTTTTTTAATTAATGATTGAAGTTTTTAAATATCACTTTATCACTTATTCTACCTTGTATCTTTTCTTTTAATATGTTACTTTATTAAAGGAAGAAAGGAGAGGAAGACAACGGACTATCGACAATTTATTGTATAAGCAATTCTTTATCGCTGATCTGATGTCTTATATATATATTATTTGTAGAAGGACACATTTTTGTATATTATCTGAGTATAACGAAGAAAGAAAAATGTCCAAAACTGAAAAGTGTCCATTCAAATCGGTAGGCTCAGTTGATCTGACAAAATTACATCGATCACAAAACATTAACATAAATTACCATGTGCAGTTTTAGAAAATCGATATTTTTTTGTAAATTTAGAAATTAATTCATTACGATAACTACCTATTAGGGTTGAAACAGCTACTGACGAATATTTTCATCAAGGTTTCCATTACAACACTGGCAATTCAACAACACACAGTATGATTAATGAAATATATCCCTAAAATATGCACTGAGAAAATTTGCAGGTTTAAAGTAGCTAGACTTTGATTGCTAGTAGCCGAGGTGCTTCGTCACTATATGGCACGCCGAGCTCTCGGTCAGTTAATCTTTAGTTAGTTGAGCGAGTAGTTGGCAAATTCAACCGAGAGGATTAGTTAATTGACTATATATAGGCCTTTAAGACGAAGAAGAAAAGAAACATTTGAACACAATAGAGAAGTTCAAACCACCGATCGACGTGTCAGTAGTAGATTAACGCCTTAACACGTTCGCCTACCAAGCCAATTGCCATATTATTCTTCGCAAAATCATGCCATTTCTTGCTTTTGTAATAAAACCATAATACTGGGAATTTCGATCATTTCAACTCAGCTAGGACCAATTTGGTTAAAACTTGGTAGTAGTTTCGTTTCATGTTGCTTCAGTATCTTTTAGCACATTCCACACAAAACCTATCATTTTTAATAGTTTAAATAACCGAATGAATTGGTTGAATATATTTTTTTTGCCAATTTTCTCGATAGCTAGTAGCTTTTAGGGATGGGGACAAAATTCAGGTTCCGCGAGGAACCGATACTTGGAGATCCGGTTTTCAGAACCGGTTCCAGAACTGGATCTTAGGAACCGGTTCTATACCTGGATCCGAGAGCCCCCAAGGACCCGTAAAGGAGACACAAAGTTCACCATAACATTCACCTTCATAACACTGCAAAGAAAATCACGCGCTTGTGCCCTCCGCCCATACCCGCTTGTGCCCCCAGAAAGAAATTTTCGCTCCACCAGTTGGTGTTTAGCCAAATGAGTTTGCCAGTTACCCAGTTTGTTTATTCGAATGAGACAAGCGGTCGCCGCCTGGGCGCCTGCCTGTCGCTTCCACTATTTTATCTAGCACACTGTTCACAGCCTGTCAGCAGCTCGGGTTTAGCGTAGAGATGGTCCTCGAGGAACTGGTTCTTGAAGATCCGGTTTTCAGAACCGGTTCCAGACCTGGATCCGAAAAACCGGTTCCGGAACTGGATCGTCTAGAACCGGATCCACTAGAAACCGGTTCTGGCCATCCCTAATAGCTTTGACAGATTAATAGAGGAAAGTATGACAACCGAGTACTGCTCGGTTAGTAATAACCAAGAAAACTTCTTCAGAAGGGATATTTTCGGAAAGAATTTAAAAGCATTTCTTCAGAAATTCGATTACTAGCAACCGAACTTTTCATTTAACCCTCACTCAGCAAGCGAACAATTTTCTCAGTGTGAATAACTCAAATTTTAATTTTTGTTCAATTATATTTTTGTACAAAAATTAGACATTTTTGTCAATCAACCTATAGTAACATCGATCTGAAGAAAATGACAATTTGAGGGTTAATTTGAAAATTTTAAAGGGGTTTTGTTTTCCTTGCCACTTAAATATTACAGGAATAGTATATTTTATGTACATAATTTAAGGTAATTTCAAGGAAAATAATTGAAGTGTCTTTGAACAACAAAGCAGTATTTTTAAATAATTCTTCCGACGTTCAGCCAAGGGTTTATCTCGCTGGAGAATCCAGAAGGGTCTTGAAGGGAGGGTAGTTTTACATCGAAACATATATATATATATACGTATAAATATGTATAAACAATAACATAAATTCCAAACGAATAATGTAATAAATCATATCCTATATAATTTCAGGTATTTTTGTTGGTAGGTTTTATGGGTGGTATTCTTGATATAAGAATTACTTGTAGTGCTAAATATGACAATCAGTGTTCGAAGTGGGTCTAGAAAAGTAGAGGAATGCTTGTTGACTCTTTCTTTTATTAGGATTATGCAGTGAGATCAAAAGATTATGTTCTTAGTACGTCTGTCCGTTACTTCACACTATAACTCTTGAACGATTACGATTAAGATTAGGAATTAGAGTTCTGGGCTTTTGGTATCTATGACATGTTAGCCCGTCACCTATGATTGATTATGTTCTTCGGCGATCATACTGCCCGAGGAAAGGTAAGAAAGGAACCGGCCTGGGATCTATAACCTATGTTAGGTACCATCCCGGTATTTGCCTGGTATGAATGAGAAAAACGCAGGAAAACCTCACACCGAGTGTCCCCGCTGGGAATCGAATCCGGGACAGCTCGCACCAAAGATAAGAGCATTAGCGACTACGCTACGCGGAGCCACAACTCTGGAATAAAAGCGATTTTTTAAATTTTGTTGTTTTAATCCATTAAGCTCATAACTGGTAACGTTGAATTAACTGTAGCTATCCTTATTCAATATTCAGTCCATGTAAGCTAATGTTCGAGTTCTATTTTTTTATATTAACAATAGATAGGATTATCCCTGCCGAGTTCGTTAATCGAATCAATCCGTTAACATCTTAACGGGTAACGGCGACTTAACGGCGGTTATATATTTCTCATATCCGTTAAATATAAACGAATTTTTCAATATTTGCAAAGGATAGTTATATCGATTATCTCGGCGAATTCGTTAATGAAGTAAATCCGTTAACATATTAACGGGCAATGATGACTATCCATATCACATAGATTGAAGTTTCGCATGATCCTCTTTACTATCTTTCCTAGAGTTTCTTTCTGTTTATACAAGGATATAATTGCACAGAATTGGAAATAGAATGCGTACGCAAACGGCAAATTTTTAAAAGATAAAGAAACAACAATCAACCGCATTCTACCCAATTTTTGATCACTCGGGACATAAACGTTATATCAGATACAATGTGTGGCACGTATCATGTACAGGGACTCATATTCAAATACTATTAACTATCATTTTGAAGGAGGACATCTCTGAATAACGTACAACCAAGTTTGGAAGAAAAAGGTAGACTTTGGAGAGGGCGGTCGTCCTCACACACCCTCCCCGTGGATTTGCCAGTGGTTTATCTGAAATAATCTGGAACAATTGGACACTAGAACTTTTTTTAGAATTCGAATAACTTAATACCCGAGTATTCAGATAATGGATTCTTGGAGTCAACGGCGCAAATCTGTCTTCAACATTGGGGGGACGGGTAAGATCGTTCCCATATTTTTTTAAGCGATGTTCAAAATATTTATGAAGTTGAAAACAATGGTGTGGAGGATCAAGGGAGCAGAGTTGTCTTCAACAATGGGAGGCAGGCAGATTTGAGGCTTATTCTGGGGTGGGTGGGATGAGGCTCGTATTACGGTAGGTGAATCTGATTTCTGAGGTGAACCTGTTGTATATTATATATCGGGCGATGTAGATGAGGTAGTGGTACATATCAGTATTACAAATCAGTGCCGTAAACACATTCTAAAAGCCACTTATTGCAATTTGTGTCCAAGTAGCGTGAGCAGAATTAATACAGATTGATAGGATTTAAATGCGCCAGGATGCGAAATTCAGTTTGATATATTAAAGAATACGATTATTTTTAAAACCTAAACATGCCAAGAGACATCAATTTCGTCTTACTTTCTACGTTTCATCTACAAATCATCACATTTCTGGAATTTCAAATCAGATTATTGGGGGAACAGTCATCCCCATCCCCCGGGATTTGCGCCAGTGCTTGGAGTATTTGTTATATGAGTATTCGAATAAAATTCGTTATAGGAATAATGGAAAATTTTAATCAAACAATTCACTGAATACCGAATAACTCAATATATATTAGAATATTTTATCAGCCTTATTGGTCACTTAAACGGTCATTCTGATTAATTAGCCGCATAAGGAGCATTCAAAACAAAAGAGAATGAAGTCAACTATCAAAATTGTGAAAAAAAGGAGAAACTTTGTAATGTAGACTTCTGTATTTGGAAAAAATCACATTGTCCTTTACATTATAAGGATTATTTACACGCTCATCTGGACATCAATCTTTTAAATACTGAAAGAAGCTTCAGAAAGAGATCTTAAAGATAAAATACGTCAAAAATTAGCAAAAGTGTACTTGATTCCTTCGAGAACTGAACACGCCATATCAAAATTGCTCAAATACAAAAATAAGCTACAATGTTATTAATATTCTTGCCACAAGGTAGCAGCGAAACTCTTAGGGACAAAGGAAAATAACTGATCGCTTTCTAAACTAAATATTCGTATAGTTGTAAACAATGGCATTAAGTTTTAATAAGTGTTACAAGACTGTTACAATATACATGTATGATTCACTAACAACAAAATTTAAGATATAAGATAGTTTCAAGACTCACATTTACTCAATATAATATTTAAGTATTTATTTAAATTTTGCTTTACAGTCAGTAATTAACGTCCATTTAGACAGTTCCTTCACTTCCTTAAAATTGTTCGAAAATTGTATCAACCGTTTGTGCAGAAATGTGCAACACAATTTTTCATTTGTGCAACAATGAGCTAGAACAAAAATAAAGTGGGTGCTGTCTAAACGGTAGCCCCCCACCTTGTCCAAATTGGTCCAAAATGGTGTCAAACGTTTGTGCATCGTTTGTGCAGAAATGTGCAACACAATTTTCGTTTGTGCAACAATAAACAACGAGGAAGAAGAAAAACAAAATCTTGGGCTGCCTACACGATAGCCCCCAAACTTGTCAAAAATGGTGTCAATCGTTTGTGCATCGTTTGTGCAGAAATGTGAAACACAAATTTTCGTTTGTGCAACAATAAACAATAAGGAGTTGTCTAAACGGTAGACCCCAACTTGCACAAATTAATCAAAAATGGTACCAATCGTTTGTGTGTCGTTTGTGCAGAAATGTGCAACACAATTTTCATTCATACAACAATGAACAATGAGCTAGAATAAAAATAAAGTGGGGAGCTGTCTAAACGATAGCCGCAAACTTGCCCAAATTTGTTGAAAATGGTGTCAATCGTTTTTGCATCATTTGTGCAGAAATGTGGAACACAGATTTTCGTTTGTGCAACAATGAACAATGAGCTAGAAGAATAACAAAATGGAGACTGTCTAAACGGTAGCCCCAACTCGTCCAAATTGGTCGAAAATGGTGTCAATCGTTTGTGGATTATTTGTGCAGAAATATGCAACACAAATTTTCGTTTGTGCTACAATGAATAAAGAGCTAGAACGAAAGCAAAATCTTGGGCTGCGTAAACGGTAGCCCCCCACCTCGCCCAAATTATAGTCGAAAATGGTGTCAATCGTTTGTGCAGAAATATGCAACACAAGTTTTTGTTTGTGCAACAATAAACAATGTGTTAAAAAAACAAAATCTTGGGATGCCTAAATGGTAGCCTCCCCCACACTGTCAAAATTGTTCGAAACAGGTGTCAATCGTTTGTGCAGAAATGTGCAACACAGATTTTCTTTTGTGCAACAAAGAACAATGAGCTAGAACAAAAACGAAGTGGGGGCTGTCTAAAAACGGTAGTCTCCACTTTGACCAAATTGGTCGAAAATGGTGTCAATCGTTTGTGCAGAAATGTGCAACACAAATTTTCGTTTGTGCAACAATGAGCAATGAGTTAGAAGAAACAAAGTGGGGGCTGTCTAAACGGTAGTCCCCCACCTTGTCCAAATTGGTCGAAAATGTTGTGAAACGTTTGTGCATCGTTTGTACAGAAATGTGCAACACAAATTTTTTGTTTGTGCAACAATGAACAATGAGCTAGAACATAAACAAAGTGGGGCTGTCTAAACGGTAACCCCCACCTTAACAAAATTGATCGAAAATCGTTCGATCGTATGTGCATTGTTTGTGCAGAAACGTGCAACACAAATTTTCATTTGTGTAATAATGAAGAAAGAGCCAGATCAAACACAAGGTGGGGGCTATCTAAGATTTAGCCTCATCTTGTCAAAATCAGACGAAAATGGTGTCAGTCGTTTCTGCATCGTTTTTGCAGAAATGTAAACACAAATTTTTGTTTGTGCAGCAATGAATAATAGGCTAAAAAAAACAAAAAACAAGGGCTGGGCTGTCTAAACGATAGCCCTCACCCTTTCAAAATTTTCGAAATTGCTGTCAATCGTTTGTGCAGAAATGTGCAACACAAATTTTCGTTTGTGCAACAAGAAACAATGAGCTAGAACAAAAAGTGGGGGCTGTCTAAACGATAGCTCTCCCATCTTGTAAAAATCAGTCGAAATTGGTGTCAATCGTTTATGCATCGTTACTGCTGATATGTTCTCCCTTTTTAATGTTCAACAACGTTATTTACATTTCAAAATTTCTGGGTAATTTGACGTTAAGTTTTCCGGTTTTTCTATTCAGTAAATTCTAATATTGTGATTATTTGTCTTAAGTTTACGCAGGAAAGTGCTAGAGTTTCATTGTTATCGGAGTGAATTAAATGACGTTTGAAAATCCCTCTCAACTTGGCGTCAGTTTGGCCGGAACACTTTCCGAAAACAGTTTTCAATGTCAATTTATTCTTCAACGTTTGTGCTCAAAAGTGCTTGAATTTTGTCCTTTATGCAGGGAAACTATCGGCGTTATTTGATATATAACGTAAAACCTAATGGTAACATTTATAATTTCGGGCGCGTGAACTTCAATCCCTCCCCCCCACCTTCCTTCGACTTGGAGCACAAAGGATGAGTTTAGTGTCATTGGTTAGTGCTTCATTTGTGCACGAATCTCCACCGTTTCTGCCAACCTCAAGCACAAACAATGGAAATACTGTAATTTATTAGTGGATCATTTGTGCTCGTTTGTGCATGAAAACCTGTAATTTGAGGTTTATCAGTTCCGGAGATATAAGCGAAAAACTGGTATCGGGTGAAGTTCACACTTTCCCATTGACTTCAAGCACAAACAATGAAAGTATTGGCGTTCGTTAGTGCATCGATTGTGCTCGTTAGTGCACAAAACCCCCATCGTTTTTGCTTCAATAATTTGTGGTGAGTTATAAGCCAAAAACTGAAAAGAGAGGAAACTGGATACAATTTTCGATATTTCTTTTGAAATAAAATGATTGGATCCCTCCAAGATGTGATGCACAAACGATGATATTAGTGTCAATGGTTAGTGCTTCGGTTGTGCTCCTGAGCTTATAAGCGAAAAGCTTAGGTGCCTGCTTAAACTTGGATCACCGACCTCAAGTTTAAACGATGAAAATGGTGTCATTCATTAGTGCATCGTTTGTACAGGAAAGTACTTTATTAGTTTCCAAGATATAAGCGAAAACCTGGCAAGAGGTCCAAGTTCAAGCCAGTCCCCCGACTTCAAGTACGAACGATGGAAATAGATCATTGGTTAGTACATCGTTTACGTACGAAACACCCTCGTTTGTGCTTTATTAGTTCCGGAGGTATAAGCGAAAAGCTGGTAGAGGCCAAGTTTACGCTGGCCCTCCGATTTCAAGCACAAACGATGAAAGTAGTGCTGTTTGTTAGAGCATTGTTTGTGCACGAAACGCCATTGTTTGTGCTTCAATACTTCCTAAGTTATACGCCAAAAATTGAAAACAGAGTAGGAAACTACATATAAAGTTTTGCCATTTCTTTTGAAATAAAATGCTTGCATTTCCCCCATATGTGAAGCACAAACGATGGGATTAGTGACGTTGCTTAGTGCATTGCATATCCTCCTTTGTGTACGAAACTCTATCGTTTGTGCGTTATTAGTTTTGGAGATATTAGTTTTCAACTCTTTTCGGTTTTTGGCGTATTACTCACAATGAAGTATTGAAGCACAAACGATCGGGTTTCGGGCACAAACGAGCACAATCGATGCACTAACGAATGCCAATACTTTCATCGTTTGTGCTTGAAGTCGGTCGGGAAGCGTGAACTTCACCCCTCATCAGTTTCTCGCTTACATCTCCGGAACTGATAAACTTCAAACTACAGGTTTTCATGCACAAACGAGCACAAATGATCCACTAATGAATTACAGTATTTCCATCGTTTGTGCTTAAGGTCGAGGACCAGCGTGAACTTGACCCCTATCAGTTTCTCACTTATATCTACGGAACTAATAAAGCAGAAACGATGGGGTTTTATGCAGAAAAGAAATACTAACCAATGATAATAATATCAACCGTTTGCGCTCCAGGTCGGGGGGGGGGGCAATTTCAGACACCTACGATTATGAGTGTTACCACTTTCCTTCTCGTTACTTATCTAATAACGCCGTTAGTTTCCCTGCACAAACGACAATATTCAAGCACATTTGAGCACAAACGTTGAAGAATAAATTGACATTGAAAACTGTTTTCGGAAAGTGTCCTGGCCAACCTGACTCCAAGTTGACAGGGATATTTCAAATGTCATTTAATTCACTCCGATAGCAATGAAACTAAAACTTTCCTGCACAAACGTAGAACAAATAATCAGAAGATTAAAATTTACTTATCAGAAAAATATCCCGGCCAACTTGACGTCAAGTTGGCTGGGATTTTTGAAATGTAAATAACGTTATGAGTGATATTGTACAAACATTAAAACTAGAGCAAAATTCAACACTAACGAAACACAACTGATTAATGCATTTAAATATGTGCCATACTCAAATATCCCGGTCAATTTCACGTACATTATATTCGATCAACTCTGACAAGGTGGAGGAGCAACCGTTTAGACAGCCTCCCACATTATTTTGTTCTAGCTCATTGTTCATTGTTGTACAAACGAAAATTTGTGTTGCCTAATTCTGCACAAAAGATGCACAAACGATTGACATTATTTTCGACCAATTTGGACAAGATGGGGGCTACCGTTTAGACAGCAACCACATTTTGTTCTAAACTCATTGTTCATTGTTGCACATACGATAATTTGTGTTGCACAATTCTGCACAAACGATTGACACCATTTTCGACCAATTTGGGCTAGGTAGGGTGCTACTTTTTAGACAGCCCCTCCCACTTTTTTGTTCTAGCTCTTGTTCATTGTTGCACAAACGAACATTTGTGTTGCACATTTCTGCACAAATGTTGCACAAACGATTGACACCACTTTCGACCAATTTGGACAAGGTGATGGCTACTGTTTAGGCAGCCCAAGATTTTGTTTTTGTTCTATCTCATTCTTCATTGTTGCAGAAACGAAAATTTGTGTTGCACATTTCTGCTTAAATGATTAACGAACAATTAGCATCATTTTCGACCAATTTTTACGAGGTGGGAGCTACCGTTTAGACAGATCCTCATTTTGTTTTTGTTCTAACTCATTGTTCATTGTTGCACAAAAGATAATTTGAGGTGCACAATTCTGCACAAACGATTGACACCATTTTCGACCAATTTGGGTTAGATGGGGGCTACTGTTTAGACAGCCCCTCCAACTTTGGTTTTGTTCTAGCTCATTGTTCATTGTTGCACAAACGAAAATTTGTGTTGCACATTTCTGCACAAACGATGCACAAAGGAGTGACACCATTTTCGTCCAATTTGGAGAAGGTGTGGGGACTAAGGTTTAGACAGTCTTTCACTTTTTTTTTTTTTTTTTTGCTCTAGCTCATTGTTCATTGTTGCACAAACGAAAATTTGTGTTGCACATTTCTCCACAAACGATGCACAAACGATTGACACCATTTTCGTTCAATTTGGACAAGCTGGGGGACTACTGTTTAAACAGCCCCCACTTTGTTTTTGTTCTAGGTCATTGTTCATTGTTGCACAAACTAAAATTTGTGTTGCACATTTCTGCACAAACGGCTGATACCATTTTCGAACAATTTTGAGAAGGTGTGCGAGCTGTCTAAATGGACGTCAGCAATTACATGCATTAATCGAAGGCACTTTTACCCTTTATTTGTTTTAGAGAGTATGCTATAAATGAAGGGATCATAGAATGATCATCTACTAGATAGCAATCGATTGGAGCAACGTTAGCATAGTTTCTCTTTACTCATTTATGGCGATCGTTCGTCCGGATACTCCTCCGAGATGCTTAATCCGTTTTTCATCAAATTTGACATAGTGATTCGAGAGCGCAAGCTGGATGTAAACAATGGAAAATAAAATTTTCAGCATTAGAAATAGAGAGTGATGCTCTTTTCGTTTTGTTCTGCGAACACAATTTTTCAAAGTCATTATGCTTTTCGCTGATATGCTAAAATCAACTATTTGCATGTCGTGTTCGTTCACGAAAACAATTGATGCACCCAAAAGAATCCATGAATAAATAAAAAAAGGTCGATCGTTTCTCTCCAAATTTGCAATTAATGCATACCTAGTTTACTATACTACGGTGCAGTCGAATTGGCGTTTGGTGTGAACAATGAGCTTTACGACGCATTGTTGCCAAACCTCCGGTAAGAAATTGCTTCTAGCTGTCGAATATTGTGACATGTTGCTAAGCTTATCTTCTCAATTAACCCCTTCCATTACGATTTATTTTCTGAATTCTGATAATTGAAGTATAAGTTATAAAAATCTAATATAGATGGTTTATCATTATATAATTTTCAAAACATCAATATATTAACCTTACGTGAAGCTACAATAGTTTAAATTTTATAACGAGTATAGCTCGTCATTGTGCGATTTGGCACCGGGAGGCCATGACGAGCTAGACTGGTCATTTCAGTGCAAGGGGTTAAGAACATAAAGCACGCGTGTCAGATAATTCGGATTCCCAGCTTCAAATGTTGACAAAAACGGATTGATTAACACAAAAACGGATTGATTAACAGTGATCAAGGTTAAACTTCAAGTCAGCTGCCGTACATAATAAGTTTCGTTTTGCGCAAAATTCTGTTCCAAGATTTTCTTGCCTCATTATAAATTTATAAATTTCCATTGTTTCTTAAGGTTTGCTCAGCTACTAAATTTCGACGAGATTTCTGGTGTAGTTATCAATTCAGTTTCATTAGGGAAGAGATTGTATGGTTTGAGCTCTTTCTTCATGGCCTGCTTTCCTACTAAGTACTGCTATCGATTCAAATCAGGGGTAGTTGAAAGCCTATGAATAGTATACTCTGTTCTCTGTTGTAAAAGAATGTAAAGCAAAAGTCAACCTTTGTGATATGATTTACTTATGTTATATCTATCTACAGGGTGTTCGAAAACTATCTCGTCATATCATAAAGAGGTAATAGAGAGAACCGAAATTAATATTCATTTGTACAGATTATGGAGCGGAAATGGCACGTAAAAGGAAAAATGAGAATCCACATCCAATGTAAAAAAAGAAAAAAAGAAAAAAGTTTTTTCTTCGTTTTACAGTAGATGCTCGAGAAATCAACTACAAACATGAACAGAAGCCTCACACAGCGTCAGTGCATGAATGCCCTAATATGTTTCAAATTCCAGATGTGTTTCGAACCTCCCTACGCTGTAGCTAGTTTGGCAGATATGGAGCAACATTTTCTAGTGAGGTCTTTCCCAAGAAGATACCGTACGTGCGCCAATTTAAGCAACAAGATACGACGTACGACCAATCAAGTAGTCGTTTCTGGTGGCTTCATTTACGGTGGTTCTATGAGTGGTCACCTCGTTTGAACACCTGTTAAAACAGGACAAGAAAAGATTTGTTACATTATTTATGACATTTCTTTCATTTCACTTTTCATATTAATCTTCGCTGCTAACAGTTAAACATAGCCTTTCCGGACCCACATTCTAGTGCAATAAATGTTTAGTTTGGTGCCCTCTCTCACCCCTTACAATTTAACCACATAGTTTTCGGACACCCTGTATATTGGTAAAATTATATATTTCTTTCTCCTCCCTAGTATGATTGAATATAGTGTTTAATCTACAATTTACTGTCTAATATAAATAAGTCATTTCTTCAGTTCTGCAATACGACTGTAGTTGCTACGTGTGCTACACTACATCTGTAACATGAGTATACAGTATGTGTTTTAGTAGGAATAGAATGAAATGTCACTTGTGTATTAACAAAATGTTCTTAGTGCTTGTGTTGAAATATTAAGGTTGAAAGTAGGGCTAGAAAAATCCCAGGGTGCCAGCTCGTCATGGCAACCGGAAGTACGAACGAGGCATTTTTAAATTTATGGCCAAAACATGTAGACCAATGTATATCAAATTACTGTAAATTTATATTATTATGATGCTTGGTTTTCAGAACTTGTGCTGGGTCACAAGAAAATTTGCCTACCATTTATTATAACAATAACTGCATTGTAAATTCAGGTTCAAAAATACTTAAGGAATTAAATTAAACATTCGGCGGAGAAACGAGAGCAGTAACTGGAATATTGGCATCATAAAATTGATATAAATTTGATGAAATTGAAATAGCATTGAGCAGTAACTTGAAATACATAACATATACAGATTACCAGACGGGGATCCAAGGGGGGGCTATAGGGGCTATAGCCCCCCTTGACGCTTAGGTATACACAGGATAAAGTAGGCTTCAATCCTGTTTTACACTGGATAAAGCGGCAAACTATGATTTAGTCCCTCCCTAGATCATATCCTGGATCCGCCACTGTATATTACTATGATAATATCGTACCTATAACAGAAAATAAAGTACGGTTGCCGAAAATATGTCACAAAAAAAATTTGTTCAAAATTCTTCCGTTTTTCATATTTACTTTTGAGCAGCAGTAAGAGAGAAAAAAGTAAGGTTGTCGTAAAAAAAAAATCGAATTCAAGATTTCAACGGGTTTACACGTTTCATGGCCTATATGTACAGGCCCTTAGCCAGCCCCAAAATTTAGAGGGGACCGGTAGAAGTTAGGGGGAGCCCGACCCAATCATATTATACTTCATCACCATATTATAGTTTATTTGCAAGCCTCCGTGAAACTGTTAGGGGGGCCAACCAAAGCTTAGGGGGGCCCTAGCCCCCGTGGATACGGACCTGCATATATATATATATATTTTAAAAAAACGTGATATTTCAACATTTCTCTGTCTGTTCATTCGTTCGTCCTGATACACACTCACCTAGAGGGCATCCCGTTCAACGTATCTGTACCAAATGTTTAGCTTCAGGCTTTTATGTGATTCTCTAGAGGGATTATTTTTTTTTTCGAATTTTCTTCCCATCCCTAAAAATAAAGGTAGTTTAATGAAGGATGAAAAATTGTTAATTTTTCAAAAACGGCTCTAATGATTTTGTTTATATTTCATAAATAAATATTTCACTTATATTCCTATAATATTGCGTAAAACACTTCCGTGATTCTAACCACGGTTTAATATTAAAGGTATTTTTTTAACTGCTTTGTAAAATCGAAACTAGACGGGAAGCTTGCCGAGAATCGAGACGAGACGTGAACCCTTCGAGAATAGAGATTAAACGAGATTTCTATAAAAATTTACGAGACTAGACGAGACGAGAAAACCTCATTTTTCATCTCGTGTTATGGGCAATGCATATTGTGTAGAAGAATTACACAAGTTAATAACAAGCAAAACTATGTTGGCTAAATATTTTTTTCTATTTTTTTTTTTCCTTTAGATATACTCATCTGAGATATGTATGTAAATAGAAACGAATGAAAAAGAGAAAATGGAGGCTTTTAAAGTAAATCGTATACAAGTTTACTAGTGTTCAGAAGATACTGTCTAGAATGCACTGCAGAGTGTATTAATGGGTCAGAGTGGGTCATCGTGGGCCATAATGGGTCGCGGTAGTGGTGGGTCGCAATGAATCACGTCCTGTTGACCCGCGATCCATTGACGCACTCCATCTCTGCTCATAGACACAGGAGCTTTATGAGACAAGGCAAGGATAGAACAGGAAAGTTTCAGAGACTTTTTAGTTAGTATGAGACTTTCTCTGTTCCAACAGTCAGGCACATATAATGATAATATTCTATAATAAGAGTTAATTCCCGTATCCTGCTCTTGGCTCATTTATGTTGGAATGTATATGCTTCTCATTCTAAAGCTGAAAAACACACAGGCTTATAGAAATTACAAGGAGTAAATTACTTGTATTGAATACAAATCAAACTGTATGTTAATATAATAAACTATGCATTGCGCTATTTTAGAAATCTTTTTTTTGGCTTTATTGGCTTTACAGGTAGTATGCATGTTACTGTTCGGATTTTTAATCTTTTCTTTTTCGTTTCTTATAACTTTCCTAGAGATTAAATTAAACAACATTAGAGTTAAATATTTGGATTTAACGATTTTTTTAAATACCTTTCGGTAACAAGAATAAATTTTAGTTCATTGGTAATATATGAATTTAGAGACTTTTGTAATGTTGCTATTTTCAAACCCATAAAAGTTATTAAATTACTTTGGTAAGTGATTCCTCTATCGTCTATCTGAAATAATATGAAGTATGTACAAATCGAGGCAGTGAAGTTAATAGCAGAAAAATTACCACAAATAGTGAAAGCTTCACAAAGTACACAAAGCCTACAACGAGATACTTTGTATCGTTTAATAATTACCTGTACCTTGGGCAGAAAGTGCTCATACTCAAGCAATATACTTGATGTAATGTTAATTTAAAATAACAGAAGAAGAATGTTTTTAATATATGTAAAGAAATATACATTATTGTATAATTCGTTGCTATGTAGTTGTTTATAGATACTGAATCAACATGTATGTTTGCAAGACAGTTTGAGTGAAAATACGTTAAAAGAGTATCAACTAATAAACCATTTAATACCGATCATCGACTTGTAATTTCGATAGAAAAGGTGAGAATAATAGTGTATACAATTATTGAAGACATTTTTATGTGTAAACAATTATTACCACTCAAGATTTACTTATATCATTAGCCGAACCAGGTTGACGACTACCTTTGGTGAGTCGTTGTAAAATTTTTGGTGCCGAAACCCGGGAACTTTGTAAAGTCTTATCCTGAAGTATAAAGTAAGGGTGAATTTACTTCTGTAATAAGGTTCATGACTACGAACTTTACTATACTTCGAAGTGGTAAAATAATCACAAGAAAAATGATGATCGGTGAGGCAATGGAGAAAGAAACTGGTGACAGTGGTAACGAAGAACAAAATCCAGCTCCTGTTGTACCCGAAATGTTATCGTTAGAAGACAAAATCTTAATGGCTTTACAGAGACAAGAACAACGATTGGAACAAAGTTTAGCCCAGATGTCGGAAAATTTAAAGCAGACTTCCAGTAAACAGTATGAGGAATTAAAACAGACGATGGAGCGGAAATCCGAAGATTCCAGTAAACAGTACGAGGAATTAAGTAAACGATTGGAGCAGACATCCGAAGAAACGAAACAATCTATTATCCAGGCGGTGAGTGACATTACATCACAGTTCGATGAAAAGCTAAGAAGAGTATCTGAAGATTGCCAGGATAATTACAACCATACAATTCAAGAAGTCAACTGTGTAAAAAGGATTTGGAAGTAATAGAATCTTCTATACGGCAACAAAAGATTCAGGTCACGGATAATTCTACCAAAATACGTGCGAATACTCAGTTGATATCTGTATTACAAGAGGAAATCAGGATGCTACAGATTAAGGACAACGCATACCACAACAACATGGTTAATGATCATTTGGAGTTCCCTTGTTCACAGGAGATGACCTCGCATTCACCCGTAGCAGATCAATGTGGACCTCACATTATCTCATCTTCTAGTAATCCATCCGATGAGGACATTATTTTGGAAGAAATTCATCCAAGGAATACAGATGGACGTAAAAGAGATGGTGGAACTACACATCATGCAGTAGGTAGGAATTGTCACTCAACACGAACACGGAAAGGTGAAAGAAAGGTAAAGTTAAGTGTAAAGATGAGTGAAATACGTGCTATGAGTAAGTTCAGTGGTAAATGTAACGAAAATGCTACCTCTTTCCTAGAAAAATTTCAGGATGAGTGCAATATAATGTGTATAGATAAATCGCAATATATGAAACTAATCCCTCATTTATTACTCCCACCATGTTCTTTATGGTTTAAAGCAGTACGAGATCACGTCAATACATATGATGAATTTAAAGCTGCGCTGATTGCAAATTACGAAAATGACATTTTGCTTGCAAACAGAGATGCCACGATTAGAAATCAAACTTTCAATCCTCGTTTGCACAAATCTGTTGTTGATTTTGTTGTAAATACATATAACGAATTAAAAGTCGTAAATCCGTTGCAATCGGAATCTAGAGTAATTGCATCAATTCGAAATTTGCTACCGTTTAAACTACAACAGATCCTGTTTTCTACCCAGTGTATGAGTTTTAATCACTTATTAATGATTGTACAATGTTATGAAACTCAATACCACGCTCAGAATCATCAAGCAGGAGTAGGCAAAATTAAAAACAATTCAGATCACTTTGTACCTGTTCGTAATCTAAATATCCGTAATGCGAACGATACGGAACACAATCTAAATCGAGTGAATTTAAGCAATCCGAACGAGCAAAATAGGCAAAGATATGTTGGGAATCCACCTAACCTAATTAATCGTGGCAATCCTTATGTTAGACCATATAACCAAAATAGATTCAAAAATAAACGAAATACATGGCGAAATTCTAGAAATGTTATAAATCCTATGTATAGACATAATCGTAGTTCAAGAAATGTCACTTTGTATCAAAATCAAAGTCATGACACGATTCATGTACAGAATAACAATGTGAGACCTAATCACGATTGTGCAGTACAATGTACTTTATTAGAATCATATGCAAGTACGAATGTAAACTGACTGCAGTTGATGAAGTAAGAGTTAAACCCATATCAGCTATAGATTCTCATGAACATTTATCTGATTTTTATTCAATTTAATTTTCTTTAATTCTCATTAACCAATGATAATTTTCAAATGATTTTAATTCTCTCTTGTTAATGTGAAGAATTATAATTCGATTCATAATTGATTAAAAGCAAAGGTTATTTATATTATATGGATTTGTGTTGAGAATTTGTTGACAAAGATTATGTTAAGAATAAGGTTCATTCTATTAAGCCATTTATCCGACGACTGTCTTTATGCGCTACTTTATATATTACCCGAATAAGATTCTTCTATATTCTGATGCCTTATGGATACAATGTATATTTTAAAACATCATCTAACGTAGTTATCATATAATGCGCCCTGGAAAGATCAAATATTATTTTTCTTAACATCACCGTTTTAATAATGATTGAAAATGCTAATCATTGTGATTTATGTTTTTAAAAGGTAATTTGCCTCTTACGATTTTGACTGCGCACCCTTCAGTAATTATATTATTAAGCGACGACGCTTATTAATTATAATAGTATAATTGATTGATTGATTGATTGAGTTTTACGTCCCGTTCAGCAGCGAGGCTATATGAGACGTGGACCTACTGATTAACGTGGAATCCGAACCACATGAGCTCCCGCCGGGAATCGAATATAATAGTATAATTATAATAGTAGTAATTATATTATTAAGCGAAAGATTTATTATAAATGTATTTATATATATGAAGCTTAATGAAGATATATATATATATACGAGGGGCGATCAAAATGTAAAGGACATAAGTAATGTAACATCATTATTGTAAACGGACCAGTGGTTCTTAAATATAAAAGCTAAGCTCGCTTGTAACTTTTATATTCAGTCCCATCGTCGGGCGACATTTTTATACAACGAGATACTTTGTATCGTTTAATAATTATCTGTACCTTGGGCAGAAAGTGCTCATACTCAAGCAATATACTTGATGTAATGTTAATTTAAAATAACAGAAGAAGAATGTTTTTAATATATGTAAAGAAATATACATTATTGTATAATTCGTTGCTATGTAGTTGTTTATAGATACTGAATCAACATGTATGTTTGCAAGACAGTTTGAGTGAAAATACGTTAAAAGAGTATCAACTAATAAACCATTTAATACCGATCATCGACTTGTAATTTCGATAGAAAAGGTGAGAATAATAGTGTATATAATTATTGAAGATATTTTTATGTGTAAACAATTATTACCACTCAAGATTTACTTATATCATTAGCCGAACCAGGTTGACGACTACCTTTGGTGAGTCGTTGTAAGCCAATACAGTTTGTCTTATGATAGGATAACAAAAGTAAACGGGCTGATTAATTATTTTTCCAAGTGTGAACCATTGACTTTCTTGAATGTTTGTAGGGAAATTTAGGCCATGTACGAGTAAATGTAAAGACTTGAATTTTACAGTCAAAAGATAACTACGTTGATACTGAAACGAAAAACGTTGTTCAGTTGATTTTGAGTTTAACGTCCCTTTCAGCAGCGAGACTACATAAGACGTGACCTACTGATTAACGAGAAATCCGAACCTCATGAAGTCCTGCCGGGAATCGAACCTGCGTCTCTCATGCCAAAGGCGCTTACGTTAACCGCTTAGCAACGAAGGAGCTCTGAAACGAAAAACGTTAAAGCTCAGGAGATTACCATAGATAAGGATGTAAGAGGTAAATAGTCTAAATGATTACGGAACGTAAAAAACAATTCCTAACACTGGGAAGGAAGAAAAAGGTTTTCTTTGATGAATCTGATTATGGTAGCGATGGAGCATTTGAAACACTTCCAGAAGAAACTAAAGAAGAGTAATTTAAAATATTTGATTTGATGTCACTGGAGGACACACGTTAGGATGTTCCTGGATATTGATTCTTTTTTTTCACAATAGACTGGTTTAGAAGCTAGTGGAGGCAAACTACAAGATTTAATTTCATTCATCCCGTTCTTTGGCAATACTTTTTTAAAATTTCCCTTCTAGAATTTCAAGTACAGGATTGAATTTTCAAATCGTTCAATAATAATAATAATAATAATAATAATAATAATAATAATAATAATAATAATAATAATAATAATAATAATAATAATAATAATAATAATCTTACCAACTTACATTTATTTCCCGGATAACTTCTGCAAAAAAAAATGTAGTGCAGTATCATTATAATGATGTTTGTTCTTAATGAGACCACAATTCTTATTCAGTAGATACTTCGTGTTTGTTTAATACTTAATTTAAACCCTCTTTTTTTGCAACATTCGTAACATGTAACTGCGAATATACAGCAGTTTATTCTGTGAATAGCTTGTGCCCTCCCCTTTCCCCCTTGCTTGCTCCTTACGCTCGCTGTCAGGTTGGGAACCACAGGATAACGAACTCCGATTTAGAAAGCCAGTAATAGTGCCGTTGCTAGCCGATGACCTGACCACGCATCTCTTAGTTGAACGACTCGCCATAACCATTTATTTAGGGATGAGGTATACTGTGTGTATTTCATTCTTTATCCTGAAGAACACATGCGCATGAACCTTAAATTAACATATTTAATTTAATTTCATAGTACTACTGTTATAGTAGTTTTCCTTATAAAATAACATTTCTATCTAAGTAATAATGGGAAAATACATATCCTATTACCTATGAACAAATGCAATTCATAAGGTCAATTAAGTGAGTTTATGTGGAAAGCAGTCGAATTAAATAACAAAGTGCATCATTAAATGTATTGCATTGTGAATGACCGTGATTGTAGTATCTTTCAACATTAGATATCCTATCAATTTCACATTTTAAATTTGTATTCTTTTTCCTGAAATTTCGGGATCTCAATTGAATTTAATTCAATGTCAATTCCATTATTTCATTATTACATAAGCACACCAATCTATTCGTAGAATTACGTAAATCTTTTTTATTACTATTGTACATGTGTTATAATCCGAGTTAAGGCAATGTTTAGAAATCATACATTAGGGCTACTCCTGATTGGTTGGTTTGGAGTTTAGTGTCCTGTTCAGTACCGATGCTATATGAGTTGTGGACCTATAGCTTAACTTTGGATCCGGAATACATGAGCTCCCACTAAGAATCGAAACCGGATCTCTCGCGAGAAAGAGGAAGTTCGAGGTCTATTCATCTTTAGGTCAGAAGTGACATTAATTTTCTTGTTGATATGATCGCGTAACTAACCGTTTCTAAGAGCGGGTTATAAACTATACACAATCCGAAAGTTCCAAGGGTCAGGAGAAGTGTACTAATTACATCTACGTCTTTGTACGTGTTTTAACTAATAATGTTTTGATAAATTTAATACACGTAGCATCAATAAATTTAGAATATATAGATATGAAAAACAGTCTCATGTATTACAGAAAACTAACTTCAATTTTCTTTTATTGTTTATAAAAAAAAATAATTCTCTGAAGCTACAATAAAAAAAAAAAAAGCTAGAGTTGACCATAAAGCCCTCACTCAACTGGATGAGGCGTGATCAGTACATGGCTATCAACGCTAATATTTTCTAGAGTAAGCCCTTTCGTGGCTAAATGGTGAGCGTACTCACCTTTGTCATGGGAGACCTGGGTTCGATCGATTCCCGACAGAAGCTCATATGATTTGGATTCCACTCTAATCAGTAGGTCCACGTCTTACATAGCCTCGGTGCTGAATGAGACGTTAAACTCAAAATCAACTCAACTCATTTTCTAGAGCATGTTACGTCTCACATAGCCTCGCTGCTGAATGGGACGATAAACTCAAAAACAACTCAACTCATTTTCTAGAGCATGTTAACTGTTAATTCCGACAGTTTTCTCAATGCTTTACGATACAAGAGCAACATTATAATATGTCTCATATTCGGTATATCATACGCATCAAAAAGCGTTCACTCTAACTACTGTGCTATCTGTTCTACATAATATGACTTAATTTACAAAATGAACATCTACAGTACTTTAAAAGAAAAGAAAAGAAGAAACTCATATACCTTACCTTTAAGAATATTTATTAGGAAAATCATTATTTCCGAGGCTGGCCGTTCATAGTAAAACGTGTAACGTATATGTATATATGTGCACTTTACTTTGTTTCTGTGTTCAATTCCCGCTTGATAGTGTTGCCGAGGAGACGAGATGAGACTGAAAATAACGTTTTCTCGGGTTCTCGAAGAATTCTTTCTCATCTTGTCTCGTTCTGTAAATTTAGCCTAAGAACAAATTTTGTGCCCGTTTTATCCCCTTAATTTCAGCTAGAGGTGATCGGAATCGCCACGAGAGTTTCAAGAAGGGTGTAATATAACAAAACATAAACCATATCTATTATTGAAGTATGTTCTGTAACGATTTGCATATCTTTAAACCATGAAAAAATGAGTCGCCTAGTATCAAAAACCGCCCAAAAAATTTTTTTCTTACCGAAATTGAGTTATATATTGCTTGTTATATGTTTGATCTAAAGGAATTCCATGGAAACATAATTTTATTTAAAAGCTTAATATTTCATAATAATAATTTTTTAAAAATGGTTTAAATATGGGACTTTATACGCGTGTATATTTCTATGGAGCTTATACTGCACGTTTTGCGAGATTACTCGAAACTAAGCGAAATGGATCTGGCTCATTTTGATATTAGGCGCCTCAAATACTCTTAAATGTCTTCGTATAATCAATTTATCAGCCTACAGTTTTTATACTATGAATCATATAAAACTAAGACAGTGTTCGAGATCAAAGATGGGCAAACTAATTAATGTTACTTACTAGACTCGTGAAATTTTTCATCTCGTCTCGAATTTGAGCATGTTTCCCGTCTCGTTTTTGAGACGAGAAATTTTACGTCTTGTAAGCAATACTGCTGCTGGGAATACCAGCCCGGTATGAAAACCAGAGTAATAAGCAACATATACCATCTTGTTTAGCCTCGGTGGTGAAAATGAACGTTCTACCATAACTCCAATTAGCCAAAGAAAATTTGTGGCTAATTTCTTGGAAAGAAGTTATGAATCAGGATGGGAATAAGAGTTCTTATAAATTTTTATTGTCAATATGTATTTGATTTTAATACGGAATATCACATGCATTATTTTCTCTTCTTGTTTAATTGGAAAGTGAAAGAGCATGGTCCCTACATAGAAAGCATGCTATCCTTGATTTCACAGTCACTACTATTTTTGGCAAGTATATTATATTAGTAAACAAAATAAAATAAATAATATGTAAGAATACACTGCAGTTCTATTTATTAAATGTGATTGTATTTAATTACTGCAATGTAACTTGATTATAAATTAATTTTAAATTTTACAAAATGTTCTTTCAACACCAGTGCACTAATCATGTAACCATTGATTGCACATTACGCACTCATCAATGTTTAACCTCTTGCATATTAAGCATAAACCACTTGTAGAATAATACCTTTCTGAAACTCCTGTATTCAAAATAGTACATTTTTACTTTACGTAATGCAGTAATTCTCTGACTTACGACCGCTCGCATTTACGACCGATTGTAAATGTTAGGTTAGATTAGGTACATATACTTATTATTATCAACGGTCTATAATATTAATAAGAGAAATAACATAACTGCTTCTGTAAGAATCAATGAACGTAAGAAATTCGTGGAGTTCAATGTAAGAAATTCGTGAGAGTTCGTACGATGAAATTTTGTACGAATTTTGATTCAGTGCAACCGCAGCCGAAATCGATGGAAGACGATAGTCAAAATGGTATTTCATACTGTACCTGGTACTTCATACAGTAGGCATTTTACATAGATAGTAGGGTACCACCTGGCCGACTTACCATAAAATTAACTAACTACAGTACACTCATAGCCACAGTCGGTCATAAGACATTGACTAGTTGTATGTCAAAGTTTTAAATTTTTTTTTGTAGCAATAGTAAAATCAATAGGTAATACACATATAACAATTTCACATTATTCCTGTCACAGTACTTAAGTAATGAAAGGTTCTAATCCTCATAAAATCAATTAAAAGCAAATACACGTATAAATCGTTGTCTGTCATTTTTTAATATAGTGTGCGTGTATTTTGTTTAAGATTTGAGAATTGTTGTTATAACATGAGGTTGAAATCAGACGAATATATTCTACTCTTTAAATATTCCTTATTTTTCCACAAAAGTATTCGATTTCGATGAAACATAATGTGAGATTTCTTTAAGGCTAACTAATGGAGCATCCATGAAACATGAGTTTCTTTTCAGGCTAATAGAACCTATTGTTAAGAATTGAAATAATTAAATCATAAGAGGTAGAGATACCTACGAGACAAAAGGTGAAGCCATCTCGTCTCGAAAATTATATAGTATAGTGAGAGTGATGTCCCAGTCCAGAAAGTGTACACTCATGTCCAAAATGATTGCTTCATATCTATAACTGTATTCTTGTAAGAATATCATCTGATAATGATTTTGCAGGGTACTTTTAACACTGATACTATGCGCATAATCGGGAAATGTATATTTGTGGAAAATTTCATAGCAAAAGAATTATGAATACGAAAATTAGAATGAGTAAAACAAAATGTTGCTAACTGAACAAGAAAGTTTTGTTTTCGTTTTATTGTTCTTTATTTACTGCTCTTTTGACATGAAATGTGCCACACACATGTCTTTGGCAACTATACACATACTAACGTTATAAGAAATACCGGGCGAATTCGTTATCAAATTATATTCCTACAACAAGACATTTATAGACAATAATTTTGGACACGAGTGTACCTGTTTCTATTTGAAGAGTTCGTCTCATTTAGTTGATTAACTCTAGTGTTGTGCCTTAACTTTTCAGAAAAAGCGTTATCTCTTATCAGGTTATGAATCGGATTGTATTGTCTCTTATCACGATATACTGAAAAAGTATTGTCTCTTATTAGAACATAGTCAGAAAGTGTTGACTCTTATCTGAATATACTCAGAAAAGTGTTATCTCTTATCAGGATATAACTCTAAAAGTGTTATCTCCTAACATAGTGCAATATACTCACTGTGATTTGTCGTACAGGATATAACTCAGTGTTGTAAATTGACTTATCAGGATGTAAATAAAGGGCAAAAATACTTTCTTGTCTCCTGAGGAAGGGAGTAAACTCACAGCAAGAATTTAGAACTTGCTTGTTTTGTGCACGGTACCATTAACGTAAGTAGATAGTATTTGTTTTGTGGCCTTTAAACATAGTACCTTTGAAATTCAAGGATTACAGCGTACAGTATCGTATAAAGAGAAAAGAATTGAATGAAAGTGAAATTTGTAGTTTTATGTCCCACAGGTATGCCCTGTAGGCTAAAGGAGACAGATGATTAAAGATGCCGAATATTTTCGCAATCTTTGATTCTTGACTTATTGATTTTAATGGGAAATTATTTTTGTGCTTTCTTTGAGATGAACTGGAATTCTTATGATAATATTTAAAATAATAATAATAATAATTTTCCAGAAGTAAGAGATATGAAAATAAATTTGAAGGAAAGCTAAGTAAAATCAAATCATTGAAATTTCGGTTGATTATTTATTTTTCTAAGAAAAAGTAACTCCATATAAAGAGCCTAACACACTAAAAATAATACAAAATTTACCATTTTTCTTTTGACTGTTTTTCATAAGTGAAGGAGATAATAAAATGCAACTTACCACAATTATAGATAATGTTATTCTACAACAGAAAATGCGAACCTATAGAATTTTCAGTGTTGCTATCCATAGAAATTACAGTTTTGCCAAAATAACACTTCCCACACAATCTAAGTTAAGGCAGCGACTAGAAGAACGAACTCAACTGAATTTGATTACGTATCATGTTGTCTTGGTACCATGCTAACTACTTTGAAAATAACATTATTATTTAATTTTAATTACTGTATGTTAAAACTACTTTATTTATTACAAACTAAGTACAACTATTGTTTAAAAAGTAGTTAACAGAATTCAAAAATAACATGATACGTAATTAAATGCTGTTGAGTTTGTTCCTCTAGTCGCTGCCTTAACTTAGATTTTTGGGAAAATGTTATTGTGGCAACACTGTAATTTCTATGGATGGAAATATTGAACATTCTTTAGGTTCATATTTTCTGTTGTAGAATAACATTATCTACGATTGTGGTAAGTTGCATTTCATTATCTCCTTTCACTTATGAAAAACAATCAAAAGAAAAAGGGTAAATTTTGTATTATTTTAGTATGCCATGCTACAAAGATGATGCGGGCATTGAAACCGTTAGTGAAAGTGAACGTTTATGAAAGAATTGGTGGAATGCAAATGTGAGAGAAAAATTATGAATCCCAAGAAAATCTCTGGACCCAATGTTGTCCACCGGAAACTCACAAATCAGAGATTTCTCGCACACCAGAAGTGAACGCAGTACCACTAAGCCATCATGCATTTTGGTAAGACAAAGAGAGATAACAAAATACTACAAGACAAGCATTTCTTATACGTATAGTTATTTTCTTCAGCATAGAAATATAATGTGAGATTCATAAGGCAAAAGTAAGAATTATAAATAAAAAAAAAAATGTTAACATTCGAACATTGAAATCTCTGAAGATCGTAATTACTAGTGTTCACATTCTTATACTCAACACTTACTAACACATAGCCTCAACAAATCTCTAATTATCTGTTTCATTTTCGTGGGAAAACACGATAAACACCCTTTCCATTCTTACTTTCTTTAAAAAACAAAAGGTTATAGTCATTGCTATGCAAATTTTTATTTTTTTCATTTTCTAAATACGTGATTTGAATAAACTGTATATGCATGTATGTGTATGTGAATTTAATTTCTGAGGAACTGCGGACATGCAAATTCATCCGTGACAATTTTTTGGTACAATAATACTAAATACAAAGTTATACGTATAATATTATTCTCTTGCAAACCTGACATGTCGATGAATATTTTTACAATTTCTTTTTCTTTTTATTTCTTTGTCATTTATACAGAACATTTTTAATAATGAGAGACTTAATACTGGTTGTCTTTCATTTGTATTTGCCGTGATTCATTTATTATAGTTATTTTTTTTTACTTAATTATTTTTTTAAAAGTCTGCTTATTCATTATCTAATAAATATTATACATTAAATTAAAATAAGTGATGGTTATGGTTTGCTACGTAAAATGGTTTTATTTTCTTTGTTGTTAAGCCAATTATGAAAATAATGCAGTTTCCATGTATAAACTGAGGCCGCGGTGGCTCAGTGGTAGAGTGTTCACCTCTGGTGCTTGGGGTTCCGGGTTCGATCCTAGCCCCCGCCAAGTGAACTTTCTGCTGGACAAGCAACGTGTGTGTGGGTTTTCTCGGGGTTCTCCCGTTTCCTCCCACTTTCTTCATTCCACCATTTCATTCATTACTCATCATCACCGTCTCCTTTAGCCTAGTTGGCATAACCGTGGGACGTAAAACACAAATATTTCATTTTTTTCCATGTACAAACAATGTATCTTTCTAGTAAAATTATTTCTTTTTACTAGCAAATAACCTATCAGTCTTTCATTATTAAATTATAATCTTGATTTATAATGCACTTGATGTCAAAATAAAGGATGTTTGAACTGTTATTTTATGCGTTATTTTATTTTAATGTTGACAATATTTACGTATCACACTTGGATTTAGTTTATTATCATCATTATGGATACACGTTTGACAGGTTTTCCAATATTCGTTTAGTACTATCTTATTCATAAGAAAAAGCTATAGTATCTTGAAGGTGGGATGATGTCCGTGTTTTGGCCACTTATGAGAAATTTGCCAACCAACATTTTGTTATTGCTCACAGAAGTTTAATTTTTGGTCGGTAGATGTATGTAATAGTTCTGCGTCTCTGTGTTAATTTGTTTCCCCTGAATCTTGCCTTTTACGCATATGGCATGGGCTCAAATTTTTAGCACAGCCTCAAATATGTTTACAACTTTTTCTTGAAAACTATTGGAGGGATTCGTTTAATTTTTATACCACGCTTACCAAGACTAGCTGTTAATGCTACCGAACCAGGATTAGTTTTCTAGATTACATACAAACCTAATAATTATTTAAAAAAAAAATTCGAAGAATATTATTAATGTGATTTTTTTTATATTCAGCAAACAGTGATTGATAGAAATAAAGGAACTATGCTATAATTCTAGTTCAGTAAATAGAGGTACATATGAGTAAGATTTGTGTAAAATTTGGCTACTTTAGCATTAATAGTTTGTGAGAAAATGGTACATGAATGTCCTAAACTGCAATTTTGAGAAATTAAAAGTTTAAAATTTACAATAGATTTTTATCAATAACGAGGATCACAACATTCAGAAAGCGCCGTAACCATATTCTTCATCTTTGGCCGTGTCTTCTTCAACCTTTCTATATCTTCTTTTCCTCATTCTTGATTCCTAGGTAAGCTTCAAGATTGCCAACTTAGATTTCGCTATACGCTTTCTGTCCATGTCTCACAGTAGTTTGGAGGTGTACTTACAGCTTGAAATTAGCATCTTTACTTCACGGCCTCTATTAAAACACAGAAGCAGCATAATACACTGCAATTTGTACGATTTTTGACCCCTTAAACGTAGTTTTTGAGCATCGTTGCCACATCAGTAGATTGAAACTTTCATTGGGGTTCTGTGTTTTCCCATGCAAATATTTTTTCCAAAAGAGCGGGATCCGCAAGAGCTCTGTAGATAGGTTTGATAGCATCCATCACTGCAGCACGCAATGAATGCTTATGTTCATGACGTTCTTTAGTTGCTTGAGATCTGTTATACTCACACCAAAATTTTCTCCTTTGGGACCAAGCATATGCGTTGATTTCTCGTCAGTTGAATATTCATGAAAGTAAGTTGCCCACACTGTTTTCTTAGGTGCATTTCGCCAGCCCCCCCACCTTGGAGTTTCGAAAAAAAAACTATGCCAATCGTTTGTGCTACGTTTGTGCCGGAATGTACCGCAAAAATTTTCGTTTGTACCACTTCCGGTACGAAGTTATAAGGGTTTTAAAGTGGGGGGGCTGGGGAAACGGCAGCCCCCCCACCTTGGAATTTCGAAACGAAACCTATGCCAATCGTTTGTGCTACGTTTGTGCCGGAATGTACCGCAAAAATTTTCGTTTGTACCACTTCCGGTACGAAGTTATAAGGGTTTTAAAGTGGGGGGGCTGGGGAAACGGCAGCCCCCCCACCTAGGAATTTCAAAACAAAACCTATGCCAATCGTTTGTGCTACGTTTGTGCCGGAATGTACCACAAAAATTTTCGTTTGTACCACTTCCGGTACGAAGTTATAAGGGTTTTAAAGTGGGGGGGCTGGAGAAACGGCAGCCTCCAAACTTCGAATTTCGAGACAAAACCTATGCCAATCGTTCGTGCTACGTTTGTGCCGGAATGTACCGCAAAAATTTTCGTTTGTACCACTTCCGGTACGAAATTATAAGTCATTTAAAGTGGGGGGCTGGAGAAACGGCAGACTCCAAACTTGGAATTTCAAAACAAAACTTATGCCAATCGTTTGTGCTACGTCTGTGCCGGAATGTACCGCAAAAATTTTCGTTTGTACCACTTCCGGTACGAAGTTATAAGGGTTTTAAAGTGGGGGGGCTGGAGAAACGGCAGCCTCCAAACTTCGAATTTCGAAACAAAACCTATGGCAATCGTATGTGCTACGTTTGTGCCGGAATGTACCGCAAAAATTTTCGTTTGTACCACTTCCGGTACGAAATTATAAGTCATTTAAAGTGGGGGGCTGGAGAAACGGCAGCCTCCAAACTTGGAATTTCAAAACAAAACCTATGCCAATCGTATGTGCTACGTTTGTGCCGGAATGTAACGCAAAAATTTTCGTTTGTACCACTTCCGGTACGAAGTTATAAGGGTTTTAAAGTGGGAACTGGGGAAACGGAAGCCTCCACCCTTGGAATTTCGAAACAACAACTATGCCAATCGTTTGTGCTACGTTTGTGCCGGAATGTACCGCAAAAATTTTTGTTTGTACCACTTCCGGTACGAAGTTATAAGGATTTTAAAGTGGGGGGCTGGGGAAACGGCAGCCCCCACTTAGGAATTTCAAAACAAAACCTATGCCAATCGTTTGTGCTACACTTATGCCGGAATGTACCGCAAAAGTTTTCGTTTGTACCACTTCCGGTACGAAGTTATAAGGGTTTTAAAGTGGGGGCTGGAGAAACGGCAGCCTCCAAACTTGGAATTTCGAAACAAACCCTATGTCAATCGTTTGTGCTACGTTTGTGCCGGAATGTACCGCAAAAATTTTCGTTTGTACCACTTCCGGTACGAAGTTATAAGGGTTTTAAAGTGAGGGGGCTGAAGAAACGGAAGCCTCCAAACTTGGAATTTCGAAACAAAAACAATGCCAATCGTTTGTGCTACGTTTGTGCCGGAATGTACCGCAAAAATTTTCGTTTGTACCACTTCCGGTACGAAATTATAAGTCATTTAAAGTGGGGGGCTGGAGAAACGGCAGCCTCCAAACTTGGAATTTCAAAACAAAACCTATGCCAATCGTTTGTGCTACGTCTGTGCCGGAATGTACCGCAAAAATTTTCGTTTGTACCACTTCCGGTACGAAGTTATAAGGGTTTTAAAGTGGGGGGCTGGAGAAACGGCAGCCTCCAAACTTCGAATTTCGAAACAAAAACTATGCCAATCGTTTGTGCTACGTTTGTGCCGGAATGTACCGCAAAAATTTTCGTTTGTACCACTTCCGGTACGAAATTATAAGTCATTTAAAGTGGAGGGCTGGAGAAACGGCAGACTCCAAACTTGGAATTTCAAAACAAAACCTATGCCAATCGTTTGTGCTACGTTTGTGCCGGAATGTACCGCAAAAATTTTCGTTTGTACCACTTCCGGTACGAAGTTATAAGGGTTTTAAAGTGGGGGGACTGGAGAAACGGAAGCCTCCAACCTTGGAATTTTGAAACAAAAACTATGCCAATCGTTTGTGCTACGTTTGTGCCGGAATGTACCGCAAAAATTTTCGTTTGTACCACTTGCGGTACGAAGTTATAAGGGTTTTAAAGTGGGAAGCTGGAAAAACGGCAGTCCGCCACCTAGGAATTTCAAAACTAAACCTATGTCAATCGTTTGTGCTACACTTGTGCCGGAATGTACCGCAAAAATTTTCGTTTGTACCACTTCCGGTACGAAGTTATAAGGGTTTCAAAGTGGGGGGCTGGAGAAAGGGCAGCCTCCAAACTTGGAATTTCAAAACAAAACCTATGCCAATCGTTTGTGCTACGTTTGTGTTGGAATGTACCGCAAAAATTTTTGTTTGGACCACTTCCGGTACGAAGTTATAAGGGTTTTAAAGTGGGGAGCTGGAAAAACGGCAGTCCGCCACCTAGGAATTTCAAAACTAAACCTATGTCAATCGTTTGTGCTACACTTGTGCCGGAATGTACCGCAAAAATTTTCGTTTGTACCACTTCCGGTACGAAGTTATAAGGGTTTTAAAGTGGGGTGGGGGCTGGAGAAACGGCAGCCTCCAAACTTCGAATTTCGAAACAAAACCTATGCCAATCGTTTGTGCTACGTTTGTGCCTGAATGTACTGCAAAAATTTTCGTTTGTACCACTTCCAGTACGTAGTTATAAGGGTTTTAAAGTGGGGGGGGGGGCTGGAGAAACGGCAGCCTCCAACTTTGGAATTTCGATACAAAACCTATGCCAATCGTTTGTGCTACGTTTGTGCCGCAATGTACCGCAAAAATTTTCGTTTGTTCCACTTCCGGTACGAAGTTATATGAGTTTTCAAGAGGGGCTGTGGTAACGGCAACCCTGCACCCAGTAATTTCGAAATGAAACCTATGCCCACTCTTTGCACTACTTTTGAACAGGAACGTTTCGCTAAACTCTTTTCTGTACCACTTCCGGTACAAAGATTCGAGAGTTTCAAAGTACGGGGCTACCGTTTTCATACCCCCTCTGAATTTCGAAACGAGACCTATGCAAATCGTTTAACAACATTTGTGTCGGAATGTATCGCAAACATTTTTGATTGTATCACTTCCAGTACAAAAGTATGACAGTTTTAACTAGGGGGCTGCCGTTTCCAGAACCCCCCATCTTGGAATTTCGAGATAAGACTATGTCAATCTTTTGTGGTACGTTTTTACCGGAATGTACCGCAAAAAAAAAAAAAAAAAAAAAAAATACGTGCCTGAAGTTGGCCCCCCACCTCTTCCAAATTACACCAAACGTTGCACATCGTTAATGCATCGTTAGTGCACGTCAGTGCATTTAGAACTAACGTGAGTGCTATCAGCGTTTACGAGATATTGAAGATTTTGGTGGGGGACCAACTTCATATGAAGTTAGCCCCCCACCCATCTTTATGCAGACAGATTTTCACTAAACATAGCGCATCGTTAGTGCACTTAAACACACTAAGCACTACCGTAAGTGCTACCATATTTTGGGATTATTCAAGATTTTCGGTGGGGGGCCAACTTCAGAAATATTAAATTCTATACAAATAGAGGTAGAAACATGGGGTTGACGGTAATCGTTAGTGCATCGTTAGTGCACTTAAAAGCACTAAGCACTAACGTTAGTGCTACCATATTTTGGGATTTATTCAAGATCTTTGGTGGGGGCCAACTTCAAAAATATCAAATTTTATACAAATAGAGGTAGAAACATGGAGTTAACGGCAATCGTTAGAGCGTGATTAGTGCACTTAAATGCACTAAGCACTAACGTTAGTGTTACCACATTTTGATATTTATTCAAAATTTTTGGTGGGGGCCATTTTCAGAAATATCAAATTCCATACAAAGTGTCAGTATTTTCAGGAATCAGTAACGAATGCACTAATTACTTTGTTAGTGCTTGAAGAGGGCGCAAATTCACGCTGACCACCAAAGATATTTTACTTGTAGCACCTACACTAATTAAGCACTAACGTTAGGGGTTGGTGCACGAAGAAGCACTAACGATGCACTAAGGATTGTACTGGAAATGATTTTTAGTGCTTTTTAATTTTGCAGAAATTTGACACAATGAAAAACTCCCCTTAAATTTCTTATCTGAGTTTCCTGAGGTGTAACTGGATATAACTACACTAATAGTGAAGCAATAACGAAAACGGCTCTAATTTTTTCGTTATCGGTTGAAGTGGGGCGCCAAGTTCATGAAAGCTTCCAAAGTTTTTTTTTTTACTTGTAGAACCTATATTAATGAAGAACTAACGTTAGGTTTTAATGCACTAAGAAACACTAATGATTTCAGTAGAAGAGGTCATTAGTGCTTTTGATTTTGGCGGAAATTTGACGCAATGAAAAATTCCACATGAATCTCTTATGGGATTTTTGTGGCATATAATTGGCCATATCTACATCAATAGTTAAGCATTAACGGAACTATGAGTGTTTTGCAGAAGCGCTAACGATACATTAACGAATGGACTTATTTTTCGTTACTGCTTGAAGTGGGAACCAAGTTCACGCTGGCCCGCAAAGGTTTCTTACTTGTAGCACCTACACTAATGAAGCACGAAACTTAGGTGTTGGTGCACTAGGAAGCACTAATATTACAAGGAAAGAAAACTTTCGTATTTATCGTGAACTTAGCCCCCACTACAAGCACTAACGAAAAAATTAGTTTTATACGTTAGTGCATTGTTAGTACTTCTAGAAGATACAAGTAGTTTCGTTAGTGTTTCACCATTAGTGTAGAAATGGCCAATTATAAGTCTCAAAACTCCCATAAGAAACACATGGGAAATTATTCATTGTATCAAATTCCCATCTCATTCAAAAGCACTAATTACCTCTGTTAGTGCAATTGTTAGTGCATCGTAATTGCTTCTTAGAGCACAAACACCTAACGTTAGTGCTTCATTAGTGTAGGTGTTACAAGTAAAAAAAAACTATGGGGAAGTCAGCGTGAATTTCGCACCGACACTTTAAGCACTAACGGAAAAAATAGTCCAATTCGTTAGTGCTTCTATAAAGCACTAACAATTTCGTTAGTGCTTCACTATTAGTGTAGTTATGGCCAATTACATATCACGAGACTCACAAGAAATTTAGGCAAATTTTTCATTGAATCAAATTTCCGCCAAATTCACAATCACTAATGATCTCTTCTAGAGCGATCGTTAGTGCATTGTTAGTGCTTTTTAGCGCATCTACACCTAAGGTTAGTGCTTCATTAGTAAATGTGCTACAATTAAAATACCTTTTGAGGCCAGAGTGAACTTAGCGCCCCCACTTCAAGCACTAACTAAAACTTAGTGCCATTCGTTAGTGCATTGGTAGTGCTTCTGGAAAACACTAACAATTTAGTTAGAACTTCAATATTAGTTTAGTTATGGCCAATTACATGTAACGAAACACATAATAAATTTATGGGAAATTTTTCATTGCGTCAAATTTCCGTCAAATTCAAGAGTACTAACGATCTATTCTAGTGCAATCGTTAGTGCATCGTTAGTGCTTCTAGAAAACACTAACAGTTTCGTTTGTCCTTCAATATTAGTGTACTTATGGACAATTAAATTTCACTAAACTCCTATAAGACATTTATTGGGAATTTTTAATTGCATCAAATTTCCGCCATATTCAAAAGCACTAATGATATCTTCTAGTGCAATTGTTAGTGGTTCTTAGTGCACCAACCCCTAACGTTAGTACTTCATTAGTGTAGGTGCTACAGGTACAATATCTTTGGAGGGCACGGGGAACTTGCGTCAACTACAAGCACTAACAAAAAATTAATGCCATTCATTAGTGTATTGTTAGTGCTTCTAGAAAGCACTAAATGTTTGTAGAAATTTGATATTTCTGAAGTTGGTCCCACCAGAAATCTTGAATAAATCCCAAAATATGGTAATGCTAACCTTAATACTTAGTGCATTTAAGTGCACTAACGATGCAATAACGATTGTCTTTAACTGCATGTTTCTACCTCTATTTGTATAGAATTTGATATTTCTGAAGTTGGCCCCCATCTAAAATCTTGAATAAATCCCAAAATATTGTAGCACTAACGTCAGTGTTTAGTATTTTAAGTGCACTAACGATGCACTAACGATTGCCGTTAACTCTATGTTCCTATCTCTATTTGTATAGAATTTGAAATTACTGAAGTTGCCCATCCCACCAAAAATCTTGAATGAATTCCAAAATATGGTAGCACCAACGATAGTGCTTAGTACGTTTAAGTGCACTAAGGATGCACTAACGTTTGCCATTAACCCCATGTTTCTATCCCTATTTGTATAGAATTTGATATTTCTGAAGTTGACCACCCCACCAAATTTACTGAATAAATCTCAAAATATAGTAGCGCTAACGTTAGTGCTTAGTGCGAATAAGTGCACTAATGATGCACTAATGATTGTTGTTAACACTATGTTTCTACCTTTATTTGTATAGAATTTGATATTTCTGAAATTGCCCCCCCCCCCACCAAAAATCTTGAATAAATCCCAAAATATGATAGCACTAACGTTAGTGCTTAGTGCTTATAAGCGCACTAACGATTTCCGTTAACTCAATGTTTCTATCTCTATTTGTATTGAATTTGATGTTTCTGAATTTTGCCCCCCACTTTAAAACCCTTATAACTTCGTACCGGAAGTGGTACAAACGAAAATTTTTGCGGTACCTTCCGGCACAAACGTAGCACAAACGATTGGCATAGGTTTTGTTTTGAAATTCCGAGGTTGGAGGCTGCCGTTTCTCTAGCCCCCCACATTAAAACCCTTATAACTTCGTACCGGAAGTGGTACAATCCGCGGCAAAAAACCTGCAACATGAGGATGTAAGTATATTGTGAAACTACGCCTAATAGCACAGGGAATGAACATAACGTCTAAGTAGAACGAATCACGCCAGCATAAACCTCGGCCTCCTCCCGTGCACACTTATTTTGGGGCAAAAGACTTCGTCATTTCACAATTAACTTATATGCTCATGTTGCAGGTTTTTTGCCGCCTATTGTACAAACGAAAATTTTTGCGGTACATTCCGGCACAAACGTAGCACAAACGATTGGCATAGAGGTTGCTTCGAAATTTCAAGGTTGGAGGCTTCCGTTTCCCCAGCCCCCCCACTTTAAAACTATTATTACTTCGTACCGGAAGTGGTACAAACGAAAATTTTTGCGGTACATTCCGGCACAAACGTAGCACAAACGATTGGCATAGGTTTTGTTTTGAAATTCTTGGGTGGGAGGCTGCCGTTTCCCCAGCCCTCCCACTTTAAAACCCTTATAACTTCGTACCGGAAGTGGTACAAACGAAAATGTTTGCGGTATATTCCGGCACAAACGTAGCAAAAACGATTGTCATAGGTTTTGTTTCGAAATTCCAAGGAAGGGGTTGCCGTTTCCGCAGCCCTCACATTAAAACTCTTATAACTTCGTACCGGAAGTGGTACAAACGAAATTTTTTGCGGTACATTCCGGCACAAACGTAGCACAAACGATTGGCATAGGTTTTGTTTCGAAATTCCAAGGTTGGAGGCTTCAGTTTCTCCAGCCCCCCAACTTATAAACCCTTATAACTTCGTACCGGAAGTGGTACAAACGAAAATTTTTGCGGTACATTCAGGCACAAACCTAGCACAAACAATTGACATAAATTTTGCTTTGAAATTCCTAGGTGGGGGGCTGCCGTTGGCCCAGCCCGCCACTTCAAAACCCTTACAACTTCGTACCGGAAGTGGTACAAACGAAAATTTTTGCGGTACATTCCGGCACAAACGTAGCAAAAACGATTGACATAGTTTTTGTTTCGAAATTCCAAGGTTGGTTGCTTTCGTTTCTCCAGCCCCTCCACTTCAAAACCCTTATAACTTCGTACCGGAAGTGGTACAAACGAAAATTTTTGCGGTACATTCCGGCACAAACGTAGCACAAACGATTGGCATAGGTTTTGTTTTGAAATTCCTAGGTGGGGGGCTGCCGTTTCCCCAGCCCCCCCACTTTAAAACCCTTATATCTTCGTACCGGAAGTGGTACAAACGAAATTTTTTGCGGTACATTCCGGCACAAACGTAGCAAAAACGATTGACATAGTTTTTGTTTCGAAATTCCAAGGTTGGTTGCTTTCGTTTCTCCAGCCCCTCCACTTCAAAACCCTTATAACTTCGTACCGGAAGTGGTACAAACGAAAATTTTTGCGGTACATTCCGGCACAAACGTAGCACAAACGATTGGCATAGGTTTCGTTTCGAAATTCCAAGGTGGGGGGGCTGCCGTTTCCCCAGCCCCCCCACTTTAAAACTATTATAACTTCGTACCGGAAGTGGTACAAACGAAAATTTTTGCGGTACATTCCGGCACAAACGTAGCACAAACGATTGGCATAGGTTTTTTTTCGAAACTCCAAGGTGGGGGGGCTGGCGAAATGCACCTGTTTTCTTCATGCCCTGAGGTTTCAAACGTCTTCCCTGATTGCTTTGCCAGAATACACCTCTAAGTTATGAATTTCTTTGGCACTAAGTTTACTAGCAAAGACTAATAAGGGAAACAAAGAACTGTGAACTCAGAACAGTAAACAACAGTAAACAAAATGATCTGCGTATTCTTTTCGGAACGACAAAGCAAAAATATATTTACTACATCATTACTGAAGATTGGGATAATCAAACAATATGGAATGAACGTCGAAACGGAAAATAGATATATTTAAGCCTGAAAATACAACGGAAGCACACAATAATTTGCATTTCTCGAAGGGAATCTGATGTCGTATGAACATGAAACTTCCTGCAATAAAACTTCAAAGGCTGTACATTCTGAAAATGATACTTTTCAAAAATCGAAAATTTTGACCACAAACACGGACATTCCCCCTTAAGGTGGATCACTAGATGTTCTCGGTGCTATGCTAAACGCTGCTTGCATTTTGCGACGTTGTCAGATAGTATCGAGTGTTTACTGATAATAATGAAAGTAATCATGGAATTCTGCTTGGATACTTACTGCTGAAATTAGTTTTCGAACCTTACCGCAATTCACAGCTAAGTTCCGCTTCTCGAACTGCAACGCTATGATCCAGGAATTTTCTTATTGTGACTACCATAGTAAACGTACAAATTTGGCAACAATGCATTATGGCGTTCTGCGCAAATTTCCTCTTAAAAGCTATTTCCTTATATATAAATTAATATTTAAATAAAATGTGAATCATAACACGAAAGACGGTCAAACAATATATCTATTTCATAATAAGATCGTTACTTTAAAATACTTTACACATACAAATAAACATTTTACGAAACGGAGCATTTCTAGTAAGATCTAACAGTAATTGCCATCTTGTGTGCTCATTGTAAAATGAATCAAATATTATATTTTATTTGTTATCTTTCTCGATATCAGACGACACAACCAAATAGCTGAAACAGCTGTTGTAGCTGAAACATAACTCTACCTTATAATATGTAACGTTTTATTGCACAGTAGTTACGGGAACGAGCTAAAATATGTACTTATTTCTGGGTAATGATTCACCTTAAAAATCATAACTTAAATTTGTGGCACTTGCTGCAAAAGGCATCTATGTTATTTTCACTAAAATATGGAAATGCTTGGTTTTCTTCTTCTTTTGTAGAAACTTAATAGTGAACAGTAAAAAATGACAAACGGGAAGCGATATAAAAGACATATCAAGGAACACGAACTGACGAACGGACAGACGAGCACCTCAAAGTCGTTGTTCTTGGTGTGGTAGGACTACGACCTTCCGATACACAGTATTATCTTCTCTACTTGGTTGTGGAAACGCCACGAGATTCTGAAATAAGAAAAAGTGGATGAAACGTGCAATAGTTTTCGGAACTATGCACAGGGTGTCTATCGGTCACGAAAGTCACGAATGTCACGAAAAAGTCACGAAATCAGAAAACGGTCATGAAAGTCACGAAAAAGTCACGAAATTTAGCATTTGGGTCACGATTTTTTTAACTGTACAAATGTAAGTACAGATTGGAAAATTTCGTTCTATAAAACGTCAAAAATCACCACCAAAAATGTCTATTGTCGGTTACAGATGCTACCAAATCGCAAGCAAAATACGTTTCTATCGCATGGATGAAAATTTGGCCTAATTTGCACCCAAATTCGCCCTTGAAAATGCTAGGAAATTTTATGATTTTGTGAAGAAAAGGTCACGAAAAAGTCACGAAATTTTATTTTGGATTTTCAGTAGACACCCTGATGGAACTTACAAAACTATTTGTTTGTACTTTAGATTTAACTCTGGTCAGATAGTGTGAGAAGAAGGTGCTATCCATGATAGTCTATGCGATCCTAAACTACTCGAATTCAAGAGTATCCAATAGTAAGTTTCGTCACTCATAACCAGATGTTTCGTTCATAACAATGTAAAATAATATCCATTATTTTATAAAGACAAAATCAGTTGAGAAAATGAATTGTAAATTATTTAAAAATGAGGTTATTCTGCACATCAAATGACGTACAGTGGAGTCCCGGTAATCCGAACAGGTCCAGCAGGATTTTTTTTTTATTTATTTATTTTTGTAGCAAAAACGAGAAGTTTTAGGAAATTGGGTGCATGTTTTCGTAGAAAACAAAGTTAACTTTCGTTAAATACAGTTTTTTTTCTTTAATACCTGTATTTATCTAGCGTCTAGCTTATCTTTAAGAGTAAGAGTTGTATGTTTACGCTTACTCGCGATAACAATCGGCTCTTGCACTGTAATACGCAGTGGGGTGTAAGCTTGTGTGGGATTTTTAATTTTATTCTCACTTTTCCACCCCATATGCATATTCACTTTACCCCCAAGTGTGGGGTGCAGTGAATAATTTACCTTGTATGATTTATTTCTTTCTGTGCACGTTACTTCAGACGCGGTATGAACCACGCTTGTATTTTTAGAATGCAAAAGGTCTGTCCTATTCATCTATAATTGTCAATCAGCCGTGCTACCATTTCTATGTAAGTTTTTTTTTTTTTTTTGCTTTTTATGCTTACTATGTTCACTTTTCCCCGAATCACTCTATAGTGGATACAGTAACTTTCATGAAAGCGAACGGATTAAAACCAAATTTAGTTATTTCATTCATCTTCTGCTTATCCTCGCGACCCCCCAGTTGAGAAACCCTGGTCTAAGAAATATATTCTATCTCAATTCTAATCTCCCTACCAAAAGCGGAAGTGGTAAAAATCTACTACCACTTCTGGTTTCGATATTAATTGAGAAAATATCACACCATAGAAAGCAAACTTCTTACTTACACGTGACACTCTTACTTCTTATCCAATAGAATAGAATATTTAAACACCCTAAAGATGAATCTTCGTCGCATTAATGAGATCTCTTAATGTCAAATAAAATGGGTATCGCTCAACGGCGGGAAAGAAACAATGTTAAAATAAAGAAGCTAAAATTAACATATTCCTACGTTGATTAATATCGGCAGAGGAAAAGAAAAACGACGTGTGTTTTTCAGACAAAGATCAATAACTATTTGTCCAAAACTCATATATATACTACCTAATAGGGTCAGTAGTGTGTAAGCAAGCACGTGTAAGTAGTAATGGAAATAATTTACAAGAAAGAAAACGGAATGCATTATATATTTCAAAAAGCAGGTGAGAGTTGTCATGTATAGCGTTTCAAACAGAACCAAAGCAAAAAGAAAAAAAAGAAAGAAAAAGAAAAAAAGAAAAAAGAAGAAGAAAAAGAAAACCGGTCTATACTACTGTATAGATGAGATGAAATCAATCAGTGTCCAATATGGCCGAACAGCAGCAACAGGTATCAACTTCAAAGAATTGTACAACTTTGTTCCGCCTTTTCGGAAGTGGAACAGTCAACAAGTTATACCTTATCCGGTACTGTTACCGTTACTGATACCAAAGTACATTTTTCATTCTTCTTATATTATAATACTTATAATCAGTTTGATCAAATATACCTAGGTATATAGTATTTACCCGCCAAGTGACAACTTTGACTTATATGTCCGGATGGAAATTATACATTTTAAGAACCATATATTCCCACTTTCTTAAGCGTCGATGTGAAAAATAACAAAGTAGAACCGCTACATATTTTCCTAAGTGATATTTTATATATCAAGGGAACATTAAGAAAGAAAAAAGAAAGAAGTCTTTTAACTAATTATATCTCTTAATTTACAAATTGGAAAGTTCTGATCAAATATTAAAACACTTATATTTACCTGCTAAAATACGCATAGTTCTTGGTATATATAACAGCAATATTAATAATAGCAACAGCAATAGCAGCAATATTATATTATTATTTAGGAGGTCTCTGTCGTTCCTGGGCCATAATCCTATGAAGCTTATGTTAAGGATTAAAACTCCCTTCTAAAAAGAGGCAGGCATTAGAAGTTTACTCCTTCTCTATAGCCAATGATGTCTATACAGGTTGTACAATATTACAATATATCGATCAATTGTTTTTCAAATATCGAACTATAGATAAAAGTATTAGTAATCAATATATCATTTGGATTTTTATATATATCCAATATCTTAATATTTTTCGATACCCAAAAATTTTATTTTATTTTCAATATTTTTCGACGTTTCATTGTTTTCCGATATTTTGATATTTGATAATATTCTATAGGGCAAAATGTCAATATTTTTTGATATTTCGGTATTTTCGATATTTCTTATTTGATATTTCGATATTATATTTACCGAAACCAGGATCATCCATTTCGTAGGTAAGGCCTTTACGAAACACACCACACCAGCTCTTCTTTATTTCTAAGTATTCAATTAAAATTAAAAAAAAAAAAAGAACATTATTTCAAATAGATAATTGCGATTGCTGAAACTTGGTTAGTCAATAGCCACACTGATAATGAATTGTTTGATAACAGGCAGAGACGGATACAGAAGGTAAAAATTGGAAGGACATCTGGAACCCAGACTATGATAAGTATATCATGAGCTTCCTATAAACTTTAAAAAATGTATAAATAATAGCTGAAATTATTTTTAACACTCAAAAACTGAAGGCTATATCCGCTACTAATAACATACGCATAACAGACATTTGATTTCTGCTAATAAAAAAAGAAGTGGTGGTGATGTACTAATGGCGATAAAAAAAACTTTGATATTCAACCACTTTCCCCGCCAAATGCTGTCTTGAATTCTATTCTTGAAAAAATTGCTGTAAATAATATTTCTTGTCTATTTATTGGCCTTGTATATATTCCACCTGGATCTAGCAGTTCTACCTGGATCCAGTGTCTATCAGAACTACATTGATTCCTTATGTACCATTTTGAAGCAAGGAAGCTATATTCTCCTAATAGGGAATTGAAAAAAGCTACACATAATCGGAGTTCATTTTGATTTTCGTAATTCTACAAGCACTTGTCGGGAAATACACATTTTTATAAATTTCTAAAACTTAAAAACTCTAAAATAATATTAAATATAAATTAGGTAGAACGTTAGATCTGGTTTTTACAAATATAAATGATATCGAAGTAACACATGAAATCAATCATTAATAACTGAAAATATTCATCACTCTGTTTTATTTATTGATTTCCCATATAGCAAGAGAAACCATACTAAAAGTGCACTTATTAAATTAGATTACAATTTACCTAAAGTCAATTTCGAGCAATAATATAGGGAAATTGACGTCTACCAATTGAGAGATGGTTGATAACAGTTCTACGGCTGACGAAGCTGTTGACACTTCCCATAAAATAATGAATAAATGTGTACAGTGTAAGAAAATTAATTAGAAATAATGTGTTTAGTTCATGCTTGAGATAATCAAATTGATAAAGAGTAAAAAAGCATCATAGCAAAAAATGGAGACAAGGTAAACATGGGCTATATCGAAACGGGGAATTTCAAGCGCTTATGCAAAATACGTTAACAATTGCGAATCCAGTATTCTTGTAAATCCAAAATTCATTTGGAATTACATTAAAAAGGAAAAAAAAATAAATTCCGACAGCAGTACTCTAATTTATGAAGAATGCCAACTGTAAATAGGGAGATAGATGTTGCTAATTCATTTATGCAACTTTTTTAAAAGTAGAATAAGAAATGAAATATTTTAGTTTAACATCCCACAATCATGCCCTTTAGGCTAAGGGAGTAGATTAAGACAAGTGAATGATTGTGAAGAATTAGTGGAATGAGAAAGTGGGAGGAAACTGGAGTACCCAGAGAAAACGCGCTGACACGATGTTGTCTATCACACTTACTTGGCCGGGGATCAAACGAGAGACCCCCATGCACCATTGAGCCACTTTGCCCCCATTTCAAGAGTTTCAAGTCTCATATAACAGTTCTAAGTATGATCTTGAGCCTTTATCACATCACGTTATACTGTGATCTGCTTAACCACTTCAGATTTACTCATGTTGAAGAAATTGTGGATGCAAATCAAGCGGCATATGCTATTAACGATTGCTCTTAATTCCTTGAAGAGCCATTACAGACGGTATTATAATAAGTCACTGGATAGTTTTTCACTTTCCAACAAGATGAGAAATTGGTGATATTTGTCTAACTCCCAAAGCCAGCAAGAATAATTTCCGATATAAAAAGTTATAGAACAATAGCCATAATCTCTGTGCCTGCCAAAATATTTGAAATTATTATAAAGATAAAAATATATTTTCATATTTGTCCTATCATTTCACAAAGTCAGCATGGTTTAACTCAAAAGTAACTAATCTTGCTGAGTTCATTTAGTTATTAGCAACAGAAATTTTGATATTAAAAATTAAGCCTGACATAATTTATACAAACTTCAGCGAGGCGATCGATGTAATTATGATATTCTTCTTGGCAAACTAGAAACATTTAATTTTTCACATTCTCTAAGTACATTTTTGTTGTCATATCTCCGTGAACACAGACATCGTGTACGTTACGAAAACGTCCTGACTTCTGAATTTGTAGTTCATTCATGTGTCACTTAGGTTTCGGAGATAGGACTTCTGCTGTTCGCGTTATATATTAAAGACTTACTTGGTATAATAAAGTTAGAGAAAAACTGTTGTATGCAGACGACTTATAAATTTACCGGGTCGTACATTCGAAAAGGGACAATGTTACTTTGCAAGGTAACATCAATGCATTTTACAAACGTAAAGAAGTAATAAGTTACTATTGAATATTGAGAAGTCCAGTGTAATGTGTTATACAAGAGAAATTACTTGTAATTTGAATAACATATTAATGAACACAACTGCACAGAGTTGACTATATAACTGATCTTGGCCTGTCAATAAGATTAAATCTTTCATTGGATATTCATCTGATTCCGGTTCCATATGAGCATTATAAAATTTTCTGATATAATAATGAGGTTTGGAAGGAGATGCAAGAATACCCATGTAAATAAAAGTCTATATGCTGCATATATATGTCCTAAACTGGAATACACGTTCATAATATGGAATCCTAGTACACTAAAATATATATATACACCAATTAGAGTAAATTCAATTAAAATTTGCCCGTTGTTTAATATATATTAAAGACACAGTAATATATCTTCTTTATGAAAAATGGAAGGCATGTTCCTGTGTTCCCCTCCTGTATTGAAGGATACCAAATTACTCATTGCATTTTCTTGAAACAAGAAGAGCAGTTTTTTTTTTTTTCATGAAATTTTCATGAAAGATTAAGATTCGCCAATATTATTATCCGAAATCTCGTTCCATGTTCCGAACAGGGAAATGCGCTCGCGGCCACTAATATTGCACGAACCATTATAGCATACCCTACGAATGCATTAAAGCACGTGCACCATGCATAAAATTGTCCAATTAAATAATCTTACAAAAGATACATTTGAGGTACAGTAGAGCGTCGATTATCCGAAGTAATTGGGGGACATGGGTGTTCGGAAAACTGGTTTGTTCGAATAATCGAACTGTACATGTTTATTCGCCATGCGCGGAGCGGCACGCCTCAACTCTAAGCTGGCGCAGCTGTTGCTGTGAACATTTTATTTTTTTTAGGCTCAGGCCCGTCTTTCAGAACCGGTATCTGAAAATTAAAACCGGCACGGGTTATCATCATTGCCTTTTATTTCTTTAATTTATTTTATTTGCATTTTGAAACAGCAGTTGCTGTGAACAGCTTTGATACTGCCGCTACTTCTACAGCCAGTGCCAAACCGACAGAAGTGTGCTGATTGTTGAAACACAGCGACTGGCGGCTTGGCCGGTTACCAGCGCCTTATGAAGGCCCCATTAGAAGCAATGTTCCGCCAGCGGTGGCTCAGTGCGGCGACTACTGTGGGAAACTTGGTTTGGGAGTGAGGAGGATGATGGACGGTAGGGTGGGAGAGTAACAGGTGCGAGCGAGTACACAGTTCGGTAAAGCGGTCGTTCGGTTGACCGACGTTCGGATAATCGACTCTCTACTGTACATCTAAAACAATACTTTGAACATATAACTTGGCATGTAGTACAAATATCAATGAATTGTAACTAAGCATGTATACTACTCAACAACACTGTCATCAGATACACCTGTTGTGCTCAATATGCAATAAATAAATAAACACGTAGAGTTTATCTTGTTTTATCCTTTATTTAGAGTCAATTTCGATGCGCGTGCTAGCTAATGCAGTATATTGTGCTTTGGTTTAACACTAGAACGATCGGGTCGGGTCTGTGAGACCCACTACCTATATTTTAAATAAAATTTTCAACTTAAAGTTAGCGATTTGAATTGTAACTTCATATACCTTCCTGAAACGCCTGATAAAAGACGTTAGTGTCGCAAAGCAGGTTGATTTATTGTTAAGTTGCTTGTTACTTTTAGTAAAGCTCTGAACCTCTCTTGGGCCTGTCAGACTCAGCCCGACCTTTTCTTGGCTAGTGCCAAGAATCTTGTAAGAAGTTTACTTTTTTATTGTGATTACCTATTCGACATTTTCTGAGTGTGTATATACGAACAACATTTCAGTTGGTATTTTGAGTAACTTTAGAACATAATAGAACGTGAAAGTATGAAATGAAAATGAAATCTTTGAGTTTTACGTCCCACGATTATGCCGGTTAGACTAAAGGAGGCAGTGATTATGAGAAATGAATGAAATGGTGGAATGAAGAAAGTGGGAGGAAACGGGAGAACCCCGAGAAAACCCACGCACACGGTGTTTGTCCACCACAAAGTTCACTTGGCGGGAGCAGGGTTTGAACCCGGGACCCCATGCACCAGAGGTGATTTGTTTCTGTAAGTGAAATTTATAGATTTTATAAGATGATGAAAGTGAACTGGATGATTCCGATGCAGATCCTGATTTTAAATTATTTGGTGACCATGATAATTGCATAATAATGACGAAATTGACTTATAAAGTGTTGGAAAGGAGAAACCTTGCATAATAACATATTACAACAAAACCAAGTTGGTGTAAACGTTGTTGATGCTATGTATTGTGAATACACAATCGCAAGAAGAAGCAGGCGTTGGCCACTATGTCTTTTTCTCGCAGTCATGAACATTGCCGCACTGAATGGCTATCCCACTTACAGTGCAAAACAAATAATAATGGCAAGACGAGATTATTTCAAGGAGCTAATCTCTGGCAAGGTCCTACATGATGCAACGCACAAGGCAATCAAATCTCTCACATAAAACTCGGCTTCTTGCAGCAAGATTTTCTGACATTCAGGTGGACAGACCAGCTTCTCCGGAAACAGGAAAGAAGGGAAAATGCCACAGATGCGATGACAATAAAACTAAATACTACTACACAGTCTGTAAAGCATGGCTATGTTTGAACCACGCGAAAATTATGTTTAATGAATGCTAAGAAAACTAAAAAAAAACTTTACCCTCTAACATTCAGTACATTTCAACATAGGTGGTGCGTTGCTTAGGTTAATAAACGTATAAGTGTCTTTTACAATATTCCTGATCTATAACAACATGTAAGCAAGTATTACTTTTATATAATTATCTAGAAAAGCTCATATAATTTACTACAAAAATATTTAAGTAGTTTACAAATATTTTTTTTTTAAATTAAGCGAAAATATCAATTTTGACCTGAAATGCTTTTTTCTATTCTAGAAATACCTGTAATTACATAAAAGTATGTATTTATTTTTTTAAATATCATTTACAAATTAAGTATGGAGTTTTATTTTCTTGGGTCTCTCAGATCTAGCCCAACCGTTTATGAAACTTTTTCACGCCCGACCATTGTAGGGTTAAACATGATTGTTTTAAGTTTTTTTTCGGGTATACTCTCAAAACTTACAGAACTTACAAAGAATGAAAACCCAGAAAGGAATCTAGTTGTAAATCAATTAAATTTTCAGGGATCAAGTTATAAATATGTTTTTCTTTTTAATTAGATTCCTAAATTTCTACGATTAAATTTCTCAATTTCATGCTTTGTGCATACAATAATTCCTAAATTTTAAGAATTTAAGTTGTAAACATAAGTACTTCATAATCAGAGAGTTTTCTAAATTTCAAGGGATGAAGTTGTTAATAAGTTTGTTTAATATGTATTTCTTCAATTTCAAGTAGACCCTATTCAAGTTATATATAAAAAAAAAGTCTTCTAAATTAGGTATTTCCTAAGTTTTAAGGAATAAAACCATAAATAATGTTTGGTAAATACGAATTTCCTAAATTTCAAGAACTCAAGTTATAAAAATAAGTGTTTTGGAAATTAGACGTTCTCTAAATTTCAAGGAATAAACAAACCTTGAAACGTAATGCATGGTAAATGTACAGTAGATTTCCTAAATATCAAGGACGCTAAGTTCTAAATGTAAATGTTTTGTAAATTCTGTTTTTTCTAAATTTCAAGGAATGAAGCTGTAAAAATAATTCTCCGTAAGAATGAATTTTCTAAATTTTGAAGCATTGAAGCTGTAAATACAAAAGCTTTACAAATTACGTAATTCCTAATTTTTAAGGTATGAAGCTGTAAATATAATATTTCGTAAATAAATGCGTTTCTTAAATTTCACATATTCAAGCTCTACACATAAATGCTTTGTAAATTACGTGTTTTCTGAAGTTCAACGAATGAAGCTACAAATATATATGTTTACTTTTATATGTTTCCTAAATTTCAAGGATTGAAGCTGTAATTTATGCGTAAGTAATTTACATATATATATATATTTTCAAAGAGTGAAGCTTTAAATATATGTGCTTCCTACATTCAAACGTTCAAACTCTAAACAAATGCTTTGTAAATTACACGTTTCTAAATCTTAATGAATGAAGGTATACAAATAATGCTTTGTAAATGTTTTCTATTCCATATGTGTATATGTAAGTGTTGCGTATGTGTTCCGTAAATTGCAAACATTCCAGTTCTAAATATAAATACTTTTTAAACCACGTATTTCCTAAATTTTTACGGAATGAAGCTGTAAATATGAAGTTACGTAAATATATGTATTTCATAAATTTCAAGAAGTCAAGTACACAAATATAAATACTATGTAAAATTCGTGTTTCGTAAATTACACGGGGTAAATTACATGTAAATATACAAATTTCATTTTATACATGAGGCGTATAGTTTCTAAATCCGCCATCTCCTTCATAAACGGTTTCGAGAAAAACAGGAAAAACTGATAACTCAGAGATTATGTGAGATAAAATTTTCTTTTTATAAATACTTTACTGCTTTCTGGACATTCATTATAACTACCAAATGACAAAAATCACTCTCATCCCATTTCTCGGTTATTGCAGAAAGCAGTTTGGAGATGGCGGATTTTGAAAACAACTTTTGGAGATGGAGGACTTTGAAACAAAAGTACTTAAGTTTTTTCGGGTTTATTTGCTTCCAAGTCATTACTATTATAATTTCTGATAACTATTTCAGAACAGAACAGTAGATGGAGATAAACTGAATCTAAACAACGATATTAACTTATTGGGTGACATTATAATGTGCAAAATCAAGGAAAAAAATGAAGCTCTAATCATAGTACGTTAGCTACATTTACAGGTCAAGTTCCGAAGTTCCCTGCCCGTTTAGAAATATCGTCTCCTAACATAACATAAGCTAACTTAACCTCACCTCACTAACCTAATCTAACCCATTGGGACCTAACCTAACCTAACATAGCCTGACATAACAGGATGGGAACTTCGGAATAAATGCCACCTTTACCAACAAGAAAAGGATTGAAAGTGATCTTTACACTGTTTTCAGATATAGTTCTCATCAGAATCATGTTCGAAACACTGGCATTCATCCTAATCCTCATCTACACTTTCTTCTGTTGACGCAGTCAGTCTCTTTTCAGCATCAACATAAATGGCTAAGTTTGAATTAGCACGTCAATTCTTTCCGAAGTGTTTCGTTAGGAGTTGAACAACATCTTGCAACTTTTTTTCATTAACGTCAATCTTCAATTCATAGCATAGAATAGAATAGAATCGAGATGATGGGGTTTACAAACACACTGCTGAGTGGAGATGGCGGCTTTTGAAGAATACCCTGGACTTTAAAGCAGTAATTGAGGGTGGAGGTGGCGACATTTCAAACAACTCTTTTCATTATCATGTAGGGCATGGAAAGAAATACCGGTAAATCTAGTTACCTCATTTTTTTTGAAAATTGGAGATGGCGGATTTAGAAACTATACGCCTCACATATATAAATAAAATATGATTTCGCAAATTCATTCAACTCTTTACTTAACATTTTACGTGAAATTTCTTGCTGGAGCAATGTAGGTACTGCATATCTAAATTTGGGAAAGTTTCTCTTCTGATTAGTTTTCGTTCATAAGTTACAGAGCACAGAGATGGTTAATGACCTTATCTACAGAAAATTCGCGCAGTTTCGGTGCATCTCATAAACGATGCTAAACAATTTGGGTTTCTCCATTTGTTGATAATAATAATAATAATAATAATAATAATAATAATAATAATAAAAGAAATAGTATGTTCAATGTCAAATATTGTGAAGTTTAACCCATGATTATAATTCTATTCCTTATTTGTGTAGAGTTCAATCTCTCTCTCTAGCACCAAGACTCCTCATACATGTACTTACAATTTAATCTAAACTCAGAATCCATGTTCTTATAACGTGAATCGAACTCCGAACCTCATGCACAAAAGAAAACAAACCCATCATTATCTAACATGAGAAAACTGAGTATTCGGAAAAGAATTGCTACATTCTTTATAATAATAATAATAATGCACCAAAAGCTTTGTTATCCACTATTTAATTTCCTCGTCGCTTGAGAAGTATTGCGTAATTTATATAAGAAACGTTTGTATAATTTGTTTAACGTCTTTATTTCGAAATAAAAAGAAAAAATAACTTAATAATAGTTATATCATATAAAACAAACGTTAGAGCTCCTTCGTGGCTAAGCGGTTAGCGTAGCATGGGAGACCCGGGTTCGTTTCCCGGCGGAAGATCATGTGGTTCGGATTCCACATTGATCAGAAGGTCCTGTCTCATATAGCCTTGCTGTTGAAAGGGACGTTAAGCTCAAAATCAACTCAACTCTAAATGTTCAAAAAAAAAAAAACTTCTTCTTTTCTTATATGGTACGAAACTAAATTCTAAGAACACAAATATTTAGGCAATCTTAAATATTTTGACTAAAGTTTTCTTGAAATTTCGTTATCTTATTGATGAACATTAGTGAAACATGCGACACCTAGAGTTTTTTTTTTTAAGTCGAATGTATTTAATAAACAGAAATAGTATAAAAAGCTACGTATTAAGGTTGGAGGTTAACGGAATACTACTAAAATATTTTAGATCAGAATGTTAAATACTCTTTTCTTTATTCAAAAATAACTTTTCTTAAAATTTTCCCTTCCTTCCTTTCTTTTTTTCTTTTTTTTTCTTTTTTCTTTTTCTTTTTTTTTTTGTTTCTAATACGTAAAGTGTGTACAAAATGGGTGGTTCATCGGGAGTTAACAACATCTCTATTTCAAGTCCAGGGGAGATGAGCCTGCAACTTAACGCGGAGTCTGAACCACATGAGTCACCATCAGAAATCTAACCGAAATATAACAAAGGAAGAGCTCAACTAACAAAATTGCGAAATATTGTAACATTTAGATCGAAGATTTTATTTTATTTTATTTTATTTTATTTTATTTTACTTATTTATTTATTTATTTTTTGAGAATTAAGAAAAAAAGACTCATTGAAGGTTTTGCGGCACAGAAACAGAGACACTACGTAGAAGCGATGAAAAATGACGAAAGAGGACTTGGAAATATATAGGTGTGGAGAAGAATTATAAAAATTGAATAGGAGAAACGAAAAAATAGTTAAGGCCATACTAGGAGTTAAGGCCATACTAGGGTAGGAGAAAAACATTACATGTAATAAATAATATAAAATTTGATTACAATGTAGTTAGTTCCTGAGGAAATTGCATTTGGAAGAAGAAGCTAAGAGTTTTAGCGGAAGAAAGACGATGATTGAGGCTATAATTACTATGTAATATTAGAGTTAAATTATTGCAATGAGATTTTGAGGAGAATTATATTGCACAGAACACTCTCAATTTGCATGGTCAAGTTTATTTACTACTAATAACACAATAAGCTCCTCAACTTACGTGGTCAAGTTACTTGACAGTAATAACAGAATAAGTATAACAACTTACGTGGTCAAATTACTTGCAAATAATGACAGAATTAGTTTCTTAGCTTGAGTGGTCAAGTTACTAGTCATTAATGATACAAAAAGCTTCTCAATGTATGTGGTCAAGTTACTGGTTAGTAATGACAGCATAAGCTTCCCAACATACGTGGTAAAGTTATTTGCCAATAATGACAAAATAAGTTTCACAACATGCGTGATCAAATTACTTGGGAATAACGATAGAATTAGTTTCCTAACTTGCGTGGTCAAGTTACTAGTCATTAATTATATAAAAAGCTTCACAAGTTATGTGGTCAAGTTACTGGTTAGTAATGACAGCATAAGCTTCCCAACATACATGGTAAAGTTACTTGTCAGTAATGACAAAATAAGTTTCTCAGCTTATGTGGTCAAATTACTTGCCAGTAATGATTAATCTAAGAACAAGTTTTTCATCTTGCGTGTTCAAGTTACCTGGAAGTAATGACAGAATATGATAATGTGATTCACACACAGGAACATTATTTTAATACTTATTTAGAGTTCATTTAACACTTGTAAAATATATAATATCCACATACTTTGCCTGTATTACATCTTTCCCATAAACTCCCAAGGTCAAAGTGACATGAACACCTTTCGTTTTCTAGCTCATGCCGTTATTTTTACCGAGTGTCAACAACTTATGTATATGGGTGGCATTTAACATAGAAATGGGTTAGTAAAAACAGTTTTCCAGTGAAATGTAACACTGCTCTACATATATAATCTATTTCACATAAAAAAGGTTCTTTCGAAAATGCATAGTAAAGAATCCTGTCGCCCTTGAGCTAACGGGAATACTGGAAAAGGACCTTCCCAGAATTTTGTTGTTATAACACATGAAGAGGACATGTGACATTTCAGTTTGTTCCCAGAGGACCACACCCCGTCATATGGAATATATATATGTATATGTATATATATCCATACCTATAAAACTCCACCATGAAACTAAGTCACACCACACACGCAGACCTTAAAAGTTTTGGTTTAAAAAAATAAATAAAAATAAAACGAGTGAATATTCCCATGCATTTGGTAATACTCGGATGCTACAGCCGTGAAGCTACTAGCGCATGCATACGTTTTGTTTTCATTACAAAAAAGCCGAAAATATTATTACAGAAAATTGGTTTTGTCTCCGATAATGTGTATTACTTAGAGATATTGCCTTAAGTAGTTTATGGTACATATCGTGAACGTCCTTTTCATTTTTATAACAAACAATAACATTAATGACAATTAATAGGAATGTATGTGGGAGACAAACTTTTTTTTTTCTTGACAATCAGACAAAACAAAAATAGTTTACTGGGAAATTCTATATTTCAAGTAGCGCGGCGTGTTGTTGTTCCCTGGGGCCAAGTACTCGAGCCAAAAAAAAGCACGCTAAGTTAACCAAGAGCAATGAATCGTAAGTCAGCAAAATGGGACTGTTCGTTTGGAGTCTCGATGTCGTCTGTCCACTGAAGCGTTGAAGAGAAATAGCTTCTGGCAATGGCTATAGCAACCAAGAGAAGAAGATATTCACATTCACACACAAACACCATAACACGTCATATTTCGTGTGACAAGTTTTAATATCAGAAATTTTTCATTTTTCCCCCCATCCCTTTAGTTTTCATAACTGAAAAATTCATAAGTATATTAATTTTTTTTCACCTTTTTTTTCTCCAGCTTCTGAGAGAGAATTTTTCTTAAATCTTTTATGGACAAATAATTAATTTTCTCTTTCTTTCTTCCTTTTCGAGATCAGATAACTGAAAATGTTGCTCTATATAATTATAACATGCACGTCAAACCTCTGTTTCTTGCCTTCTTCTGAAAAAACAAGTTCGATTTTGAGAACAATAAGTGTTAAAAAAAACTGCTTTAAAGGAAATATACATTTAAAAAAAAAGTCTTTTCCTCGTCCTTGATTTAATTTTCCTCTAAAAAGTAACAAGAATAGTAAGTATACGAGTCATATGTGATTAGTGAAACTCATTCCATTTTGACCAAACTCGACTTTGACGAACATAGAACACATATGAGATATTTTACTGTGCAGATTTTTGATTCCCAAGTTATACGCAAAAGATTTGAGGCAATAATTTGAGGTATAAGCTTAATGATGGGACGGTTTATTACGAGGGAGTGCTGATAAATATTGAGTTTTACCAGGAAAAAAAATTAACTATTAAATTAGCAGGGTATATAGGGCAGGATCTGTATAGACTATGTTGCAAAATGTAATGTTCTATAATATTAACAACCTTTTATTTTCATTTTCATTTGTGAACATGGCTTCACCTGCAGCAAGCTTCAGTCCAGAGGAGCATAGGACAGTCATGAAATTTCTCCTCCTCCAGAGGAAAGGTGCGACGTAGATCTACAGTGAAATGAAACAAACTTTGGGGGACCGTGGGCCGTCATATGCAACTGTTAAACGCTGGGTGGCAGGCTTCAGAACTGGCTATTTTGATGCTGAAGGTGCGAAACAGGTGAAGAAGGGCAGGCCTATTTCTGTGTCTGTTCCCGAAAATGTGTAAGCAATCCAGGACATTATAATGGAAGATCGTCGAATATCAGCCAAAAGGATTGTTATATGTTTGGGGATACCACGTGAAAGAGTTGGTACCATTATTCATAATGATCTGGATATGAGGAAGATTCCAGCAAAGTGGATGTCCAAACTTCTGAGAAGAAACAAAAGCAAAGAGTGAGAACTTCGCGGACAGTTTTCTAAAATTTTGCAAGAAGTGAGGTTTCCCCCCCCCCCCTTTTTTTAAAAAAAAAAGAAACTCGTAACGGATGATGAGACGTGGATCTATTGTTATGATCCCGAGAGTAAAGAACAGTCTAAGGATGGAGGCAAAATTCTTCTCCCCGGCCAAAGAAATCCCGTGTGCAGAAGTCTGCACAGAAACAAATGGCAACAATCCTTTGGGATAAGGATGGAGTTCTGCTGGTGGATCCAGTGGGTGCAACGATTAATGCAGCATATATTACTGTGGTCTTTTGAGGAAATTGCAGGAAAATATCAAGTAACATCAAGGATAAACGTTGTGGTAAATATCTCCAAAGATTTTCTGCTATTGCACGACAATGCTTCCTCGCACACAGCATCTGAAACACAGGACACATTGGCCACCCTAGGCTTTCAAATGTTGCCTCATTCTCCTTATTCGCCTGACCTAGCTAGATCCGATTATTATCTGTTCCCGAATCTCAAAGGTCACCGTTTTCAGAGTGCTGAAGTGGCAACTGATGCTACAGATGAGTGGTTACAGCAGCAGACAAAAGACTTCTATTTACAAGGAAATAAAAAGTAAATACTTTTTACTTTTACTTTTGAGACCTCAAAAATTACATTTTTTAAAAAATTATACTTAAATTTTGAAACAACATTCATAAAATTGCCTTTACAAATGTCAAATGTTTTTTTGCCAAGGACACTTCGAAAACTTTTTCTCTGAAAACTTTTCTTTGTACTTCAGAAAGAAACCAGTAACTTTTCTGTTAATCTTTTACAGTATATTTTAAGGAGCAGCGGATGTTTGTACTGCAATATTAAACTAGAGGGGACAAGTAAACGGTGTACTTTAATTTAATATTTGAGAGGTAAAATACCTTTTCAATACTGGAATTGGTAATGGCGAAATCAAAATAATTACGAGATAATTACCCAAGAAAGCTGAAAATTTAATACGATTTCATAATTTCTAGATGTTTCAGATTTTTTCGTTTATTCCGTTGCTATAGTGTGGGTAATTCTTCATATTTGTTACCGTTATGTCCTTCAGTGTGTATGCGTTGAAAGTTTAACGTAATTTTGCATATTTTAAACACTGTCTATTTCTTAGAAGCTCTTCCAGAGGTTTTCTCTCAATCGTTTCAAAGCAAACAGAGATTTTGTTGTTACCTTTACAGGTAACTTTTTTGATGATTTTCCAAAAATTATCCTCCCGCTATTGAAACTTTATACTTCCGATGTAAATTGGCTACATAGTTGCGCTATAAGAATTTCAGTAAAATTAAAGTTATTGATTGCGAAAAATCTCCATTTGATTGCTATTAAATGAAAAAAAAATGAACAGAAATCTTTCAATTTTACATCCTATGATCTTTAGACTAGAGGAGGACAGATAATCAATAAAAATTAGTAATTGTGAAAGAACTAGTAAAATCAGAATATAGGACAAAACGGGAGAAGCCCTAGAAAACCCATATTGTCCATCACAAATTTACATTGCCTTTGCCTGAGATCGAACAAGGAACCTCTGAAACCAGAAGTGAGCTCTCTACCACTAAGCCAATATGCGCCTCTTCCTCTTGCTGTTAAGGGGGCAGACTACTAAATATTTTTGAAAAGCTAAGAAATATTCTTTTGCCCGTTTTTCGAAAGTGAAAAGAGATAATGAAATGTAACTTATCACAATAATCTGCAAAAAATGAGCTAGTGTAGATAATGGCATTCTACATCCGAAAATACGAATCGGAAGAATTATCAGTGTTGCCATCCATAGAAATTACAGTGTGTCCAAAATTTGAATTACCCAAAAATCCAGGTTAAGGCAGCGACTAGAAAAATGAACTCAACGGTAGTTGATTACTTATCATGTTATCTTGGTTCCTTGTTTACTACTTTTTAAATAATGTTTGTATTTATTTTGTAATAATTTATTTATTTTGTAATAACTTCTGCAAGTTATTACAAAATAAATACAAACATGATTTAAAAAGTAGTAAACAAGAAACCAAGACAACATGACAAGTAATCAACTACCGTTGAGTTTATTTATTTAGTCGCTGCCTTAACATAGATTATTGGGTAATTCAAATTTTGGACACACTGTAATTTCTATGGATAGCAACACTGATAATTCTTCCGATTCATATTTTTGGATGTAGAATAACATGATCTATTATTGTGGTAAGTTACATTTCATTTCTCTTTTCACTTACGAAAAAAGGGCTAAAGAAACTTTGTTAGCTTTTCAAAAATATTTAGTAGTCTGCCCCCTTAAATGACAGACTAATGCAACACAAGGGTCGTGGTTGAAGTGAAAATAAGTGGTAGATGAACATTATTATTAATATTACTATTTGTAGCCATTCAAATATTAGCCATTTGTTTTTATATGAAGCATATTCCTAATGATTGTTGTAGTTTAACAAACATAGAGTGACGTTTATCAGGAATACGCTGTATTTCCACTGATAAATCTTAGTAATCTAACAAGTAAGTAAATAATACACAATTAGGCACTTTCTTGTCATGTAAAAATAACGGAGTAAAACATAATTAAATTAATAAACATGCTTTACATTAGGATGCTTTAAGCTACATTTTTTTTTAAAGAGAGAGTTCTATGAGTTTTCTTGTAGAATATTTATCTGCATTTCTTAAAGGGGGCACGGTGGCTCAGTGATGGAGCGCTTACTCTGGTGTGTGTGGTCTGTGGTTCGATTCCCGGCCAAGTAACTTTGAGGTGGACAACATCGTGTCCGTGAGTTTTTTCGGAGTACTCCCGTTTCCTTCTACTTTACCATTCCGCCAGTTCTTCCATCATCATTAATTTGCTTTAATCATCTTCTCCCTTGGAGTAAAGGGTATAATCGTGAGATATTAAACTGAAATATTACATTTCATTACGTCTGTATTTCTTTTGTATTTTTTACAATAAAGAAGTGAATTCCTCATTGCGCTAAAATATGCATAGTTGCATCTTAATAATAGGCGTATAAGTGATACACGAATCATATGAAACAACTGTGCGTATTAAGTACTTGTATATAGAAGAAATTCCCTTTGTAACAAGAATCTGGGTTGTTGATATTGAAGTTTTGAAGAAACATCAACTGACAAATGTTAGTAAAAACTTGTATTATACAACCATCATAGATAATTAGCAAGAACCTGCCATCGGGCAGAACTCTTCTGTAATATACGAATAAGTAGCTGTGTCACGCGTATACCACGTAAAGGAGTTTGGTTTGTATGGAGTGATATTTTCTCAAATAATATTGAAGTCGGAAGTGGTAGTAGATTTGAACCAGTTAGGGTTTTAGTAGAGATATTAGAATGGAGATGGAATATATATTCTTAGGATGATTAATTAATTACAGAAAACATCTCGCTATATCCATTACGGTTTTTCATTGTATGACGATCAACATTAAAACCAATGTTCTTGATTTCTGCCACTTGCAGTTTGAATAGAGGATTAAATGAAATGAAAAGGAACATTTCAGTTTAACATCTCACCATTATGCCCTTTAGGCTAAGAGAGTGAATGATAATGGATGAATGGGTGGAGTGAGGACGTGGTAGGCAACGGAAGTACCCCAGAGAAATTCTAAGGATACGATATTGGAATAGAGGATGAATAGAGAAGAAGGAAAATATTCTTAGAATGTTAAATCGATTTTTTTTAAATCTCACAATCTCTTACCGTTTTTGCTCTATGTACATGCATGTCCAAAATTATTGTCGCATGTCTATAAATATGTTCTTGTAGGAATTACGAATTCGCCCGGTATTTCTTATAATGTTAGTATTTGTATAATCTTCAAAGACTTGTATGTAGTAAAATTCATGTCAAAAGAGCAGTAAATAAGAACAATAAAACGAAAATAAAACTTTCTTGTTCATTTAGCAACATTTTAATTTGCTCATTCTAATTTTCGTATTTGTAATTCTTTTCTTATGAAATTTACCACAAATATACATTTCCCGATTATACGCATAGTATCAGTATTAAAAGTACCCTGCAAAATCATTATTAAATTATATTCTTACAAAAAGACAGTTATAGATATGCGACAATCATTTTGGACATGAGTGTAGATGCTTTTAAACCGAAAGTTGTAGTGGATTGATATCACTTTAGGTTTCAGTAGAGAATTAAAGATAGAGATAAAACATATCCTTGAAACTCTTGATTGATTTGCAGGAAACCGTTTCTCCCTATCTATTATTAATCTTGCACTATGGGGATCAAAATTAAAGCGGGAAATGTTGGATATTTATCACTTTAAGTTTCCATATCACCTTCTTCATCTAATTTGATTTGTAACATTTAACGGGAGGCACGGTAACTCAGTGATAGAACGCTTACCTCTGTTATGTGGGGTCCCTAGCTCGATATCCGGCCAAGTAAGTTTGTGATGCAAAACATTGTGTCCGTAGGTTTTCTCGGTGTACTCCCATTTTTTTTTCACATTCTTATTCCAACAATTTTTGCATCCTCATTGACATGCATCATTGATCGTCTCCCTTCGCCTAACGGAGGGAATATCATGGGACGTTAAATCTAAAAAAAAAATAAATAAATAAATAAATAATTTCAATTTCATTTTTAACATTTGACTCCTTACATCTTGGCCAAAATTGATGGTGACCCATGATGTCCTTCTTGAGATCTTTTGTATACCGAACGAATGGACATGTGGACAAAGTAAATATGGTAAGTTTTGATACACCAAAATTCTTTTAAAATCTAGAAAAAAGTTTATTTCGTAGCTATTCATAATAATTATAATAAAAACGTATTTATGCATGTTCAGATGTTTTATATGAAATAAATGGAGTATTATCAGAGTTTTCGAAAGTTCAGATGTTTCCTATCAGAACATCTTTTAATACAAAGAACTTCCTGATGGTTAAGCAGTTAGCGTACACGCCTGTGGCGTGGCGGATTTGTTTCCTACCAGGACCTCATATGGTTCGAATCCCACGTTAAGCTTTATGTCCACGTCTCATATAGCCTTGCTGCTGAATGTGAAGCTAAGCTTCAAATCAAATCTATTATATCAAAAAATTCTTTGCAAATTTAACATATGCATTGTCGCATAAGAATGCTTATATCGAATAGCACCAAAACAAATGAGTTATCTTACATACGTAATACGTAAAAATAGTTCTTATGATTTTCATTTTACCCTTAATAATAATAATAATAATAATAATAATAATAATAATAATAATAATAATAATAATAATAATAATAATAATAATAATAATTGTATGTCTCAATATTTAAGGTACAACCTAAGAAATAATCGTTAATAGGTTAATAAGGTTAAAAGTACATACCATTGACAAAAAATCTTGATTAAATCATGCGATGCAATGATGAAAAGTAGCATTTAATGTCCAATGATTACTGTGCTTAAGCGTTTAACCCACAATTATAGCATTTGCCATAATAACAACTTTTCCCAGATATAAAGAATACTATCCATTGACTAATAAAGAGGACAAAATGACACGCATCTTATCAGCGACTCATATCATAAACAAAAAATGACTTCCATTTAAAATATAATTAATTTCCAGTTATTCCTAAGCTTTTTTTTTTTATTACAGTGCGTGGGTGAGCTTATTACAAGGGGAGTAAGTAATTGAGGAAAATTACTAATCTTTTAGAAAGGAGAGGAGGAAAAAGAGGAGATAATCCATATTGATTAGAAAGAGTATAATTTCCATCTCCCCATAGTTTCATAAACAACAAACGGAAAAATAGATTATTGTAACGAACTAGCTACTCGTTGGGGAACTAATTTTATGCAATTATAGATTATAAATATTCGTTTCTTGCTTCATATTGTATAGTGCTTTCTTTTTGTTTTTTTAATCTTTCTTTTCCTTTCTAAGCAAAAAAAAAAAAAAAAAAAAAAAGGTACAAAGATGTATCGTGTCTCTGAAACTAAAGTATATGGTACTTCTAAAAGGCAGACGTTGAAAAGAACTTTAATATGTGTTATTTTAAGTATTTTTTAACCTTACTCTCCATTTTTATAACCGGAAAAATCGATTAGATGTCTAGCAAACCAAGAAAGATATGTGCGTGTACACTAATTTCTTGAAAATTATGATGTAATAATTATTACGCTTAATTAAATGAAGATTTGCTAAGACTTGACTAATTTTTTTTAAAAAAATAATGAATCAAGAGTTTGATGATGATGTGATAAAATTTAATTTAATTTGTTACTTTTTGAAACAAATATTAAGAAATAGATGTGTATATATATATATCAAGAGATTTATTCTTAACTAACAGAATACACGTTCTTCGCACGATACAAATACGTTTCATTTTGGATATAAAAGGGCTGAATTTGGATTTAAACTGCATCAGAAGTGTCACTACTCGTCTCAGTGACCCCGGAAACTATGGATTCGGAACTAATATCGGTCATTTTTGATTTTATATATATATATATATATATATATGGGGCATGGCCGGATTTAGGACACTATCTAAAATGAGAAGGAGTGAAAATAGCAACACTTTCCGAAACTTTCTGCCATTATTTTTCCGTTTGGGGCTCAAGAGCAATAGTTTAAGTCAGTTTTCTTAACGTAGAAGGAAAAGGATTCACCAAGCAAATGAATATAATAATTGTTTTGAAGGGTTTCAGTGTGATTGATTATTTTGGTAATTATTGGGACACCCTCTCAGAAAATCCTGGATCCGGCCCTGATCCCCTCTCTTCTCCTCAGCTGCACCGTCAAAGTGAAATGACAAAAATCATTCCAGTCTTGAACCTCATCTACATTGAAAATTTGATCGAAATCGATCGGGTGGTTCAAGAGTTATTAAGTTTTATTTATTTTTAAATATCTCCTCCTCCTCTTCCTCCCCTGCATTGTACCGTCAAAGTAAAATGATAAAAACCGTCCATAAAAACCGGGAGGCATATACGGTATACCAAGGTAGAAGTTCTATGAACATTGTGTACTACCTACTAATCAGATAAAATATGATAACATATTTATTAAAACGTCTTTAATATTATTGAAAAAAAAATATTAGGTTGATAAAAATTTCCTAAACCACTCTTGAATATATATATTTTTTAAATCAAGAGATTGATTATGAAAATTTGCTAAACTTTTTCATATTTTTGTAAAAGATATTGAAATGTGGATTGTGATTTATTAGACCCTCTTTGATAATATAAAAAAATTATCAAGATTGATAAAGATTTGGTAAACCTCCTTGATATTTTTGAAAAATAAAAATTGAGATAGAGGAAGACTCCCTAAAGTTTGCTTGATATTTTTGAGAAAAAAAAAAGTATTAGAGAGTTTTCTGATACTTCACAATGTCAGTTGTCGTATGCTATGTTAGAAGTTGGAAGATGATTCTCTTTATATATCCATTCAGCACAGCAAGAAAACTAAATGAACTATCTCCAACACCAGCTAACCAAATTGAGTCAATTTTATTAATGGAAATATACAATACGGGAGGCATATACGGTATACCAAGGTAGAAGTTCTATGAACATTGTGTACTACCTACTAATCAGATAAAATATAATAGAATATCATTTAATATTTTATTGCTGCATTGTAGCACCACAATTTAAAGTTTGCATTTTTTTAGTTCCGTTATTACATTGCATATTTTTCTTCTTAACTATTAACATTCTTTTAAACTTACGTGTGTTTAAGTGATGTAACACATAGTTTGAAGTTTCTAAGTAATATTAGGAGTAAAATTAAATAATTTGGCAGATTATATATATTTCCAATGAGGGAGCATTACAGGCAGTATTGATTTCTTGACTTTAAAAAATCAAGTAATTAAACTATAATGTTATATTTTAGGCAGTTTTTTCCTTATACATCGCCTTACTTATATTTACAAGTTATTTTCATAAATCCATTAAATTTATTTCTATTTTATACAGGGAATTACAATTAAGAGCAAGCACTGAAGCTTTATATACAATGAACATACATCGGTGAAGTTGTAGAGGACCAGTAGACATCGTGTAAATACACAGAAGATTGTTCGCTGAATATCCGACCATTTTCGATTCTGTCCTGCCACCTGGCGTATCATACTGAAACTATGGGTTTGCTCCTGGGAGTAGTGCTGTCTTACCTTGTAGATCTGTGAGTGTTGGTAGTGCTATCAAACAACACCGAAAATCAACCGGTATTTGGAAGGTTACGTAATGGCCCTTTTCCATGCTAAGTTTTCGTCCGTACGCATTGTAAAACAGTCGCCTGAACATCACTACCGGTACGTTTTTATCAGGAAATGGCAGAGGAATTAGGAATTCGTGTCATTCCGTTTGAAAACATTCCGGATGAATTTGTGAAAAGCCCAGATGGATTTTTGCGCATTTGGATTATTAAAACGTCGTCTTCAACATCACCGCCTGCGCACCCTGGATGATCTCTGGAAAGCTTGCAGACTGGAGTGGAACAGAATTCCCATGCTTTTTCTGCGTCAGAGCTTGCTGCAATGGAAACTGTGATGTCATGTGATAGACCACAATGCTGAGGGTTCAATAGAGCATGATCGGTGGTAGCGGTGCTGTATCTCTCAAGGTAAGTACCCGTAAAAATGGTCGGATATAAAAAGAATAAAACGAACAACCTTCTGTACTCGTAGTAAACTAATGGTGGCCCATAATTGCTAATTTAATTTCAGGACGATGAAACGATAGACGATAATCAAGGGCTCCTAAAAGCAACTGTGATTATCGGGAAAATAATAATTATTAAATTTCCCTGAAATGGAAATATCCCTTTTTGCGAAGATTAGGCAGAACAGGAATTCCTTTTTTGACTAAAGAAAAGATTATATAAAAAATATGCTACCTAGTGTTGGAGAGTCATTAGGCACAACAAAAAGACACCATTTAGAAGTTCGTATTTCACAAGGTAAAACCCAATTCAGTTTTATTTTTTCTGAAGCTTAATGAAAATAATAAGCTTTTTTAGAGATTGGTTTCAAACAGCACGCTTCATAGTTCATGCCTTTAATTCGTACTATTAATCATGTTCTAAACTGGTTACCTAATAATATTAACTATTCATTACATGTTAATTATGTACGATGAAGCACGATCATACTCCTAGAGAGATGCAATTTTGGAAACGATGTACCTACAAGACTCTGATTAATTAATTAATTAAATACTTTTATCTTGCTTGATCTCCCTTGTTGCTGTATGATTAACGTACACCCCTTCAGTGCGGAAGACCTGAGTTTGATTTCCAGTGGTAGCTTGTGTGGTTCAGGTCTCACATTAAGCAACAGATTCAGGTATCATATTACCTCAGTGTTGTAAAAGTAACATTGAACTAACTAGGAAATTTATCGTTCCAATTCTGATTCTAGTGGTACGGTTGATCTAGTAATTGAACACTCAAAATGAATTAAATTAAAATTGGTTCTTATGCTACAACCACGCCTCTCCATCGCAGTCCAACCAGGAACAACAGTCAACCAGACCAAATACAACGATGATTTTTAGACTAAAGTTGATTTTATTAGGTTCAGAATGTCGCTGTCACACTTTCCAGATCTCTGGTTGCAGTCCGCCGCAGGCCCGAATCCACGGGGGGCAAGAGGGGGCCGCCCCCCCTAAACTTTGGCTGGCCTAACTTCTACCGGACCCCCTAAATTTCTGGGCTGGCTACGGGCCTGGTCCGCCGTATGCCATTGGTGTACTGTAATTCGAGGATTGCTATGGAAATCCTGCACCTTCAGAGACTTTGTTGTTGGACGCAGGGGCGGATCCAGGACGGACTTCTGGGGGGAGCGGTTGTAATACTGCTACTTAGAGCTACTTTTAAGAACTCCAAACTATGGAATGGGTTTTATTTATATATAAAATAAGAAAGTTTCCTCTTCTGGGGGGAAGGCCGATCGCCCCGATTGCCTCCCTTGGATCCGCCCCTGGATGGAGTAATTTATAAATAGGCTAAAAATGCAATGAAGGTAGACACGAGCGAAACACTTCAACTACTATTATCATCCCAGGTAAACGTTTACATCTTGAGTCACACACGTGATTCATTTTAGCCAGGGACCTTCACATTAGATTCCCCGTAATGATAGTCAACTACATGCTCGACAATGCAAATATCTAAGTGCGTCCCTTCAATGTCAACATCACCGTGACTAGCAGAAAATAGCATCGACCTGAACACAAACACAAGTAAACTACTTGCCAACATCAGACGTCCTACTCTTCAGAAATTTATAAATAGGGCTACAAGCAGGGGGAATGCGGGAGGACGCCGTCCCCCCACTTAAAGAAAAATATGTAGAGCGTTCCCCCAGTTCCTAAAAAAATACGATGGAACAGAGAGGCAGGGGGACGGCGCGACGCCATGCCACTACCTACTGTTCCCCTACCTTTTCAGATCTACTTTTACCCCTGGCTACAAGTAAGCAATTAAGATACTGTAACTTCATTAAGCATAGTTAATCTCGGAGTGTGATATTAACACTCCTATAAACTTTGTGACCAACATATGCAAATGTAGAACAATAACATAACTCAGAAACTAATTGACAAGGTATGGAGAGTTTCAGCAGCCTTAAAATTTATTCGTACATGTTTCTCGTCGTGCGAAACGTTTCAGAACTACTTGTTGCAAACTTCTAAATTAATAGAGATAAATTATTATTTCTGTCTATAATCCGTAAATCATATATTCTGTAAAAAAAAAAAAAAAAAAAAAAAATCAAAAATACAGAAAGAACAGCTACTACATAACGTACTTATTAAAATCTGATAATGACACTTTTTTTATTAGACAACATATACATATATTCAGTTTATCAATATATGTAATTGTGATTACTAATATTTATTTTTCTGTCCTGTGCATGTAAAATTCAAAATTTTATAAAGCATATATTTGTAATACTACATCATTCAGAACATTGCCCTTGTTAAAATACAATAATTAATAATTCTATATTTAAAACGGTTTATAGAAGAAAGATTTGGTCAAAATTACTTAAATATTTGAATTCCATAAAATCTAAGGTTGTACAGCGTTATCTTATGTCCTTTCTTTGCATAAATAAACTCTTATAATCGCTGACAACTGAAAATATTGAATCTTTTATGACCAAATGACCCAATAATATTTTCTTATTCTCCGGGATGGAGCTACTAAAACAGATATCAGAGTTTATTTGTTTTTCTGAAACGGTATAAGACCAACATTGGTCCGTTACACTTTTTGAAATGAATGTTTTTATATTAACTAAAGCAGTAGCAGAAATCCATTATTTAACTCATTTTAAATTCGCGCTAATCCTAATGACAAACAGATGCGCTAATACAGCGTGTTTCAAATTGAATTTCGGGGTTTTAAGGCTTTGTGGTATTTATTACAATCAACTTACAGTTAAAAATAATACATCAAATGAGAAAGCAAGTAAAACAGTTTTGTATGCATGCATACGTATGAACTGTTTCCTCTGTTTGCCGTTAGAAAGCGCTAGTAGCAAAGATGGCGATTGGTGAGCTGAACGCTTTTTTGTGTTTTAGATTTTGCAAAAACTCAACCTGTAGTTACAGTGTAACCGTCTGTGTAGAGAATTTAAAGGGGACTCTTACCACTACGTCCTTATCGTTTGCAGTTGCTACAATCTTTAAAGAGTACAGAGTACGGTTTACGTGACAATTTTGCAAATGAAATGTTGCTGTATGAAAATTAAGATTTTCTGAATCGTGTAGTATGAATAGGCATTTTACCTAAGTAGCGATGTGAACACTCATAATGTTCGCATCTGGGTTTCAGTAAATCTTTACGAGATGCTACAGTAGAACGAGACCCCCCCTATACTGAATATGTTTTGTGCCATATCCCGGCGGAAATTTTATGGGCCTTTCTCGTCTATCGACTCAATGTGTGACCTGTGACAAATGGTGCTCACATTGAACACTTGTTGCAAAAACTGTTTAAGTTGCTCTTTCATTTGATGTATTGTTTTCAATTGTACGTTAAATACAATAAATACTACAAAGCTATTAGTAGTAGCTTTGATTTTGAAACACCTTGTATATGTCGCTACCTGCACTAAAGGGTGTTAAACTAGCAGGCAATTCGCCAATTATAAATTTAACTGCTTATCGTTTTTACGTTTATTATTTACTAGTTGAACATACCCAAGCTTCGCACGGGGGCTGCATTTGGAAGTCAACGCCTGAGGGAGTATCACCATTCATCTCAGCGACAGCGAAAACTATGGATTTGATACTAATATCGGTCATTTTCTATTACTTTTACATGTCCCGGTAAACGCGTCCCTGAGACCCCCTTGGTTCGAATTTCGACAAAAACGTTTAACTCTGGTCTGGAGCCTGGACCAACGTATTCGTGACTAAAATTTGCTAACTCTCGGTCTATTTCTCTAGTTCCCAAGCCGGTTCCGGTAAACGCACCCCTAAGACACCCCCTGGTTCGAAATTTGAAAAAAGGGTTTCATCTTGATATGGGGCCTGGGCCAAGGTACTCCTGATCAAAATTTGGTAATTCTCGGTCCACTCCACTGGTCCCCAGGCCGCACAGAGACAGACAGACTGACAGACAGACAAACACACAAACAAACTCTTTATTTTATTTATATTAGATTAGGTTTGTGAGGATTTAATTGCTATTTAAAAACTGCATTCTTTCCATTTATTTATTTCAAAATAGGACATCCATATTTGGATTTCAGCATTAATATTTGAATTACTACATGGTTAGTCATCTAATAACTTACTTGTATGTTGCATTTTCTTGAATTACATCTCCAGACAGTATTAAAATGAATATCACATGATTAACCTCATCACAGTGTTGTATATAACAAAATTCTTGAATAACTGGATCAGGAGCGCACCCACGGGGGATCCACTGGGTCTGACCCCCCTCCCCCCAAAAAAGAAATGTTCGTAGCTGGACTAATATTTGTAGACTTTCTTAACAAAACTAAAGTCGTTAATAGAGAAATGATTGAAGTAGCATAAAGATTTGATTTTACATCTCATGTGAACTTTTTTCTTATAAAAATAATCTAGTTCTACCATATATTTTTTTTCTAAAAATATAGATGACAGTAATTAACAATTACTTATCGTCTTTTCGGATGCAGAACAAGATAGATTCAATATTACATACACGTATTGGGCCCACTATTTCTTTTAGAAAAAATGTTCCGGGAGGTCGCACTTAATATTTGGAAGGGTACATATTTTCACATACTACTATTCTATTTATTATTATATTATATATGTATTATTTTGGACTCCTCCGCGGAGCAGTGCCCCTCAAAGAAAAATGGATCAAACCTGAAAGAAACGCAGATTAGACCCCTCCCCAAAAAATACTTCGGACCCCTTCCAGCAAACATTTCTGGGCTGAACAGCATCGTTTTGAAATGGAGTTTACAGTGATTGATGGGTTAACTAAAATAAATAAATAAATAAATAGCTAGTAACCAATAAGATATTTTAATTAAGCATGATTTCAACATAACATACCTAATACTAGTTTACCGCATTAATACTACGCTGAGGAGTACGATGGCTCAGTGGTAGAGCGCTTGTCTCTAGTGTGTGGGGTCCTTGGTTCGATTCCGGCCAAATAAGTTTGTTATGTTTTTTTCTCTCACGGAACGGGGTACTCCCGTTTTCTCCCACCTCCTGATTCCACTAGCTCTTCTATCATAATTCACTTATCTTAATCATTGTCTCCCTTAGCCTGAAGGGCATATTCGTGAGACATTGAACTCGAAAATTTCATTAATACTATTCCTGAACAAAAAAATCATTCAAAAGGATTACTAATAGACAGTGGCGTATTTAGGGGGGCTTCCGGGCTTAAGCCTCCCCCCGAAATCTTACTTACTATAGTAAAGTATATGAAATATCGTGTTGAATTTTCACATTTTCAGGCAAAGCTTCCCCCTCCGAAAGTTAGCAAAGCCCCCCCCGAAACAAAATTGTAAATACGCCACTGCTAATAGATGTAGTATATTCAAGTTACAGGAGAAAAATAACGTATTCGAATTTAGAAGACTGGTCTTTATTATTCTTGTATTTACTTTATTTTATTTTATAACATAAATTGAAGCTAAGTTTTTCATACACAAGACTATTAAATTGTAAACCCTCAAATGTCTTTCCTTTTTAAACTATACAAACTAGCCGCATCTATATAGACTTCTTCCGAGAAAACTATAAATAGTATTATTTGCAAGCTACTTATGCTACAGCTGTATGCTACAGCTGTATATATTTCTTTTATATTTTTGGGCATTTTTTGTTAATAAAATAAGCAACCAAGCATGAAGACAATATTGCTATGAATTTTAAATTTTTACACATGTTATCACGAACGTTTAAGTCCCTGACTTCTCACGCAGATTTTTTACGTATTCTTAGGAACAACAAATATCACATATCAATGCCATATACTGTGTATTGTATCAAACATATTCGGCATGGAACATTCCTCAATAGAGAATACTGCACGTGCCAAAATATGGACACTCCTTTGGTTTTATTATGTTTTATTTTGTGTATTCTCGTAAGCACTTTCAAATACTTGTAGCTATAAGAATTCTTTTCTCAGTTGAACGGAAAAATTCCATTGCAACCCAACTTAGAATTTACAATTTCAACAAGAAAGAAACGAAAAGGTTGGGGGGGGGGAAGTGTTCTGCGTCGTAATACACGAAATGCCAAATACGGATGGTAGGAGTCTTATTGTTTTATTGAACACACTAAAAATGTTGAATGTTCAAAAAAAAAAAAAAATCGTGAAAGAAGTGTTCTTTGTATTTACAGAAATGTATTCCTTTCGTGTATATTTCATTGCTGTTGTTAAGTTTTTCTTTGTTTTACAAAAGGAAGAATATAAATTAATGTGTCTCATAAAATACTTCGTATTCTTTTAAAAGGACCGGAGAAGCTAAGTACTTCCTACATTTGTTGAGACAAAGAAACGTACACTCATGTCCAAAATAACTGTCTTGTTGTAAGAATATAATTTGATAATGATTTTGCAGGGTATTTTAATACTTATACTATTTGTATAATCGGGAAATGTATATTTGTGGTAAATTTCATAGGAAAAGAATTATAAATACGAAAATTAGAATGAGTAAAACAAAATGTTGCTAAATGGACAAGAAAGTTTTATTTTCGTTTTATTGTTCTTATTTACTGCTCTTTTGACATGAAATTTGCCACATACATGTCTTTGTCGATTGTATACATACTAACATTATAAGAAATACCGGGTGAATTCGGTATCAAATTATATTGCTACAACACATATTTATAGACATGCGACAATAATTTTGGACATGAGTGTACATACAAGACATTTTTTTAAGTATCGCCCCATGATATGCACCGAGACTAAGAGAGACGGTGAAGTTGTCTCCCTTCAACGTCTCTCATCACTTTCACCGGCTTCATGAATGAAATAGAGCAATGAAGAAATTGGAATGGAGCGGAAGTAGCCCGATAAAACCCCACATACATGGCGCTTGTCCAGCTCAAACCCTATTTGACGTGAGTTGGGATCGAACCACGGTAACTCACGCACAAAAGGTGAGACAATAGCACAGAACTATCAAGTCTCATACAAATACAATAAATGAAAATTCGGACATTTGTCTGGGCCCTTGCAGGATTTTTTACTAGGAAATTAAAATTGAACATGCTAAGAGCCATCCATTTAGAGAAGAGATCTGAAATATGCAATTCCTACGCCTCAGGTCAAAATAAAAAGGGAGGGTCCTACCAAAGTAAAAAAAATGAAATAAAGCAATAATAAATTTTAATCGCATACAGTATTATCTTCACATAATCTACTCCGAAGCAAGGAATATTTAAAAATTTTAATAAGGTCTAACGATTTTTTTTAAATAGCTGTCAATCATTCAATCCAATTAAAATAGAGTCTTTTGAATAAAATGATTCTATACTAATTCTTATCATAAATAAATTCTACCTTGAAAACGGTAAGATGCTTATTCGAAAAAAAAAAAAAAAAAAAAAAAAGATCTGAAAACTTTTTAAAACGATATATATCGCCGGATTTAGGGGGTGCACCAGAGCACATGCACCTCCTTTCACTATAAATATCCACTATCTAAAATGAGAACCTAGCAGTGAAAAAGCAACATTTTCCGAAGCTTTGTGCTGTCATGTGTCCGTTTGAGGCTCAAAAAAACTTAGTTTTGCAAAAGCAATAGTTTAAGTCCATTTTCTGAAGGTTGAAGGAAAGGGGTTCACTGAACAAAGTAATATTCCTCATTCACATCACAGATGCCTAAAGGCATTTAAAAATTTAAAAATTTAAATTAAATAAAGTGGTAGTTATTGGTGTACTTCCCTTCAAGAAATCCTGGATCAGGCCCTGTATATATATAGCTACATATTTCATTTTTGTGATAGATCTACTTTTTATCCTGCATTTGGTTCTTCTAAAAATAAATATATAAATAAATAAAATCAATCAGAAGGATGACAGTGCATACAATATATTATACACAACGTACAGATCTCTTCCTATTATGACCAAACTCGGCATGTTTCCTACTCATAGTCATATTTTATCAAAACAAAAGAAGAAAGAAAGAAAACGAAATAAATAAATAAAAGAAAATAATAAATAAAAGAAAAAAGATGAAATTAAGGAAAGAAAAATGTATAAAGAAAAGAAACAGGAATTTTAGAAATGATAAAAAAAATTCATAAAAAAATTGCGATCTTGCCCAATCAGGGGTCACAAAATTTTTGAACGGCCCCTGAATCGAGTTTTACGGAATAGGCACATTATACTGAGTTAAGTTGGATTTGGCCAAGATATAAGGTGTACAAGAACATTTTTGATTGAAATGTAATGGATCTTTTGATTTACTTTTGGATCAGGTGCCTCAACATTTTTGAACGGCGCCTAAATTGAGTTTTCGATCTTTTTGCGGAATAAGCACATCATACTGAGTTAAATGATAGTTTGGGTTCGGCTACACTATATGTAGTTCTCAAGATAAAAGACCTACAAGAAAATGTCTGCCTGTAATATATTGGATCTTTTGATCCAAAAAGAAAAGTGACTATTTGTGCTTAGAACAAGGATTAAAGGAAAATACACGAAACAAACCTCTTGAACTTTAATTTAAAGTTCATTCAATTCTAGGTAAATATAATGTTTACTTTCAGTTCAGATTTATTAAAATCGATTAAATAGGAACTCTTTTTCGCAATTGACAGTCTCACTACTAGTTCATTTTTAAAATAATTATTTTATTATATTATCTTCTTTAAATTTTTAATTAGCAGACCTTGAGTGTATCACGTGGATGACATGAACAGAATATAGCTACAATACATGATGTTACTAGCTGAAATGCCCGTTCTTCGCACGGAAGGAATAAATTTATGGAAAATAATTAAATGGTATATTTGGTAACTTTTTTCTTCCCTCTTAGAATGCGTATCTGAATCGAGATGAAATCCTAGAAGCACGTGCTAACTATGTTTAAAAAAATTCATTTTAAATGGTTCAACGGTTTTCTCACTTTCACCAATTTTAGGAATACAAAGTAGAAAATAAAAATATTATAAAAAACACCTTTCGACATCGCTGGTATACGTGTCAATTTCTCAAACTTGGGGAGCTTATGAGATACTCTATCTTTAGCACAAATTTTAAGTCCCCGTTCCATCCCAAGAATATGCATTTTAACTCTCCTATGGCCTTGCGGTCAATATGACCCCAAGGGACAACTATTTCTTAAATCATTTCTTTGTAAGGTGTTTTCAGTTGCTGATTCTTTAAGTATTCCTCGGCCTAGTCTAATTCTTTATATAATCCAAATATTAAAAGTTAACTATTTTAAATAATATTATTAAATAAACTGATAACGCATCAGACCTTGGGGTCATATTTACCCCAGTGTCTAATATTATATTTTTCCTATTATTCGTTATTATTGTTATTATTATTATTAGTAATAATAATAATAATAATAATAATAATAATAATAATAATAATAATAATAATAATAATAATAATAATAATAATAATAATAATAAGCCACCTCAAGACACTAGATGAATTATTATTTAGTCTATTCTTCATGTTTGCATGCTCATATGAGATATTAAATAATTGGGGTGAAATAGACCCCAAGGACGGGCGTGTGTGTAGATTTGAAGGGTCATAGCAGGGTTAATAAAAAAATATAATATCATAAGAACACAGTTTGAGATAAGTGCTATCTCCAAAACTTCGTTTCAAATTATTCACCTGTTTTCTCATGATAAAAAGACGACTTGAATCTGGAGAAAAAAGTAGAATTTTTCCTTTTGCCCTTAAAAGCGGAATTTTCGAAAAAGATTAAATAGTGTCCTCTTTGTTTTAATAAGAAGCTTAGACTACACACCAAATTTCATCTCCCTTACTTGAGGGGCGCATTAAGATACTTTTTGGCACAAATTTCGAAACCTCTTCGCCCCTGTGACTAGATGCCAAGAGTCAAGAAATAACTAAGGAAACGTTTCACCCACACTATGTAGTATGACGAAATTCAGAGAAATGCGGAGTAAAATAGGAAGCAATTACCCAAGATAGATAGTTGAGGAGAGACATTCATTCTTCAGCGGATCAACAATAGTGAATTACGATGATAATATCATTTTCTGTCATTAGTCTAATTTTTATTTTACAGCAGAACCTCTCTAATCCGTCATCTTTGGGACTGGGGCATGGTCAGAACACAAAAAAGGTCGGATTACCAGAAAATACAGAAAAATATGGATTTATGTACAGTAAAATATATAATCTCTGAAGTCAAAAATGGGTGAATTGCTCTATATAGTAAAAACTTGCAAACACCGCGCAAAAGGGTTATTATTATTGTAAAGAGAAATGCCTACTGTATGTACAGTATTTACATGGTAAAAATAGTAAATAGCCAATAGTAAATCATAAAAGTACTAGCCAATAGTAAAAAAATTACTTAGAAAAAATCAGTTATAGATTTTTGTTTCGGCTCGAGCACGGTAGGAGCGGAGTGGCGGATCAGCCGAGGGCGGACGAGAGGGGTTCTACTGTAGATAATACGGTATTTTAAATTGATTGGCCTTACTAATGTTATTGTGTTTTGATGTGGGTTTCCTGGTTCACTCTCCCTCAAGTAAGTTTGTGGTAGACAACATCGTGTTCGTGGGTTTTCTCCGGATACTCCAGTTTCCTTCCACTTTCTCATTCCACCAACTCCTCCATCATCATTCACTTTACATAATCAGCATCTCTCTTAGCTTAGAGGACATAATCGTGGGACGTTAAACTGAAATATTTCATTTTTGCATAGCTAGTAATTTTACACTTGTACTCATGTAGTTTCCTATCACCATCCTTTCTCGCCTCTCATCCCCCCAACCAAGCCGGTAGCCAGCCCAAAAGTGTAGGGGGGGCCCGGCTGAAGTTAGGAGGGCGATCCAACCATATTATAGTTTATCATCGTATTATATATAGTTCATTTGCAAGCCTACCGTGAAAATTTTAGGGGGGCAGCGAAAATTTGGGGGGCGGCCCCCCTTAAATCCCCTTGGATACAGGCCTGCCGCCAACCTTCCATCCTACACACGCACACGTCTGGAACGAATGACACTTTGAATTTAAAAAATTGCGATGAAACGAAAATAAAAATAAAGAAATTGCTAACTAGCAATTATAATAAAATAAATTGTTTGCGAATTGGTTTACACAACCAAGTGTATATTGACCGTTTATCTATTTGCAGATATTGCAAATTAACGGGAAGTTGCGTGGACTTCGCTAATGATAGGTATTGCTGGGTAATTCTCTCATTTTGAATTATTTAGTAGTAATATTGTGTGTTTTATAACAGTTGCATAATTGTGTATATATTATTGTCAATATAACGAATGTTACCCAACCCAAAGGATGATAATATGACCTTCCCATCATGAAAACAAACATTTTAAAATTCCTCCAAGTTAAGAACAAGTCTTCTGCAATAAATAATTATTGACACTTCAGTTGGTGGACTTCTCTACCAACCTTGGATTTTTTTTTTTTTTCGTGACAATTTCTATGCTAAACATATTGAATTATACAATTGTCTGCTTCATTTTTTAAAGGGTATCCAATTTCCTTAATCTTGCTACACTTGATCTGTTTTTTTTTCTCATTCTGCATATGAAAAATGTCTTTTGGTCTATTACCGTTTCGCCTACTAACCTATTTACCGATGTATATTATTAGCATTATCTCATATTCGATGGGGTAAAATGTGTATTCCCGTTTCGCGTATTCTGGCTCAACAAGGAATATTTAATATGTGTTTTCTTACAAAGATTCATTTCTCAGCGTGGACAATTGCAGCAACAACAGAAATGATTGGCTGTATGAAATTTTGAAATGAAATCTTTCAGTTTATAAAGTCCCACGTTATGCCCGTTAGGCTAAGGAGATAGATCAAGTGAATGATGGTTGACGAATAGGTGAAATGAGAAGGTAGGGGAAAACCCCAAGAAAACCCACGGATACGATGTGGTCCACCACGAACTTACTTGGCCGGGGGTCGAACCAAGGACCCAATACACCAGAGGTAGGCGCTCTACCACTGAGCCACCATGTCCAAATTTTAAGATATGCTCATTGGTTATCCCAACGACGAGCATCAGTCAAGAGACCACCGGAGGCGGATCAAGAAGATAAAAACTACGGGGGGGGGGAGGCAACCGAACCCAGACTATGATAGGTTTATCATGAGTTTACTATAAACTTTCAAAAATATATAAATAATAGCTTCAATTATTTTGTCAGCCAAAAAATTGCGGAAGCCTAGGGCCCCCCGGCCCTGGCTAGTTCCGCCACTGGAGACCACATTGAGCTGAACTAATTAACATTGTGTTTAGGGCAAATTCTCATGCACAATTTTCGAGGAATACAAACAAAATGAACGAAAACGGGGGAAAAATGTAGTTTGTTGCTATGGTATGTTGGTATGTAGCATTTATTCTCTTGGAACAATTGTCGTACTCTAGTATGTGTAGCAAAACACACTGTTCACTGCTAATTAACAGGCGATATCAGTTGTTTGTCTTTTCGTAACATGGTGACTACAGCTGCTTCTCATTTATTGTTTCGTAGCGCTACATGGCGAAAGTTGATTCTCTGAAGGACTAGAACAGTTTCAGACACAATTATTGTAAAGCCTATCATTTAAATGGTGTTCTTTGTCTTCGTACCTGTTGTCAATATAGTATAGAAATTTGCATAGCAAAAGTATTTCAACTGTTATACTGTATCAGCTGAAAGAACATACGCGCCGCGACATTTTCTGTTGGAATTCAATGGACACTTGTTAACATTGTCGCAGGTGATGATAACCAAAGAAATAGGCCTACAATTTAAAACTACAATCGTTGCTATAATAGCTGTGGTCGAGGGGGAGGGGGGTAAACTAAACTTGTATGAAGCTGTCACAAAGTTGCAATTTCATTTCTAACTACAGATTAACTTATTATTCTAATAACAGACACACGACGACAACGCATGCTTAATATTGTTCTCTATATTTCAAGTTGAGATTTTTTTCTAAATAAATTTACTGGTACTTAGGTATACATGACTTTCCATTTAATATATTTAGTTGTATTAAGTTAAAAATTAAAGGCTTGGGCACATTGACGATTGAGATTATGCATTATCAGCTGCAGTAAAGCATATTAAAACCCTACCTTCGAAATGCCAAATTGTGTTAATATATTGGTAAGCATCTATTTTCTTTGTTCCGTCAAGAATCGAGTCACGGACCTCGTGTATAGGGTTTCCAGATTTTTTTTTTGACTATGAAAATTTTCAGTATAGCCATAGTATTACACTTGCTTCTTGCTGAAATATCAAAAATAGGTCTAGTTAAATAACCGGGCAACACTGACCAAAAGTGTGTAAAAAGAATAGATTATTTCCAATGAGTATCAATCATTATTAACGCGATTTTTTTTTCTCAAATATTGTACGAATAATGTTAACTTTTGTTTTGGAGAAAAAGAAAGAAACTGGGAGCCCCACTCGTGTATCAAACGTACACGCAATAATCACTAGAACAGATATATAGCAAAATTTTAGCTCAAATTTAGGATCTTATGGAAAATTGCTATCTTGACTCATGAAGCAATCACATTCTTCTTGACTCACGGAGCAAATTAGTTTTTTTTGGGGGGGGGGGACTCCTTGCATTTCTTTCTTTTAAAATGTAGTTTATTTGACATGCCTGAGAAAGATGTACTTACTATATGTAGGTTCAAATATTCATTTTGTCTTTTGTCATGATAGTAATTACATGTTCGACACAATTATAGGTTAGATAATATTTTTTTGCCTTCTAAAACAATTCTTAACGTGGTTGTGCCTCAAATATTATGAATGTAATTATTTTTTTTCTTGGAAATTTGTGTACCCCACCTTGGATTAAGAGACAAATAAACGAAAATAAAAAAAAAAAAAGAAAATTAAACATTGTCACAGTAAAGTGAGATTTGTCAGCACATACGAATAATGGGAATTTACATGATGGGGTTCAGTTACAACAATACCTCCCCGTTTGTCAATGTTTCTTTAATTTATTTTTTAAGAAGAAGAATTCATGTTAATGTTAGCAAGAATACCGTAGTTCGTCACGAATACTATTGGAGAATCTCACGCATGGCGTATGAATTGTGAATGTTAGGTGGCCACTCTCGAGGCACCGTGTCTACTGTGGTATTGTCAATATCGAAAGTAACCCGCCTTCCAAACACGATCAGAAGGTAGTTCTGGAAGCAAAGAGGTTTTTTGGTTGGACGCAAGCGTGGGAGTTTTGTGCCGAAAGGAAAGATCCCTTCTTATGCTTACGTGCAAGTGTAAGTGTGTGTGTGTGTGTGTGTGTGTGTGTGTATCTTCATGTTATGTGCTAGAGACAGAAAGAAAATGGCGCCCGTAGATCTTAACCAGGGTGGGGTGACAATATATTTATATATTAGCGCCAAGGTCGGAAAGAACATGTTTTGACATTGACAAGTGTGTACAGGAAAAAAAGAAATATATTTTCCAAAAGGTTGTAAAAATATATTGGTTATATATTAAACAATTTTTCTTTCTTTGTGTACGAAGATGCTAATAGGGAAAAAAAAATTGTACTCCTTTGTGCTATAAAATCTTCACATGTATTGTCCTTGCTCGTTTTGAAAGCAAAGTCAGTATTTGCTCGGAGACAAAGCCATCACGTGGAAGAAAAACATGACTTTTGGAAGGAGTCCATGTTGAATGTATGTGCCCGAGGTACCGGATTTAATATCAAAATTACTGTTCTAAAGATACTGACGGGAGACTGTAGTCTTGAAGCTTTAGCGTGTGTTATAATTTCCCAATTATTCTGTCTGCCAATCCCAAATGCTTACGACCGGCTGACTTTTACTGTTTTTCTTAGAATTACTATTATGTATTTCGAGGATTGCGATAGCTTAGATATTCACTTCGTACAATGCAGCTTCAGACGAAAAATGGCGTTTCTAGTGACAATTCAAACTGAAACGTTTCATTAATGATATATTTAAATTTAAAATTAGACAGAAATAAATAAATAAATAAAATAAAAGTGGCTCCCGGTATATTAGTCTAACTGTGGCGCGTGGATATTTCCTACGTGACACATATTAATATGTATATACAGTAACATATGTATCAACGCTTTATTTAAGTGGTATTGTATCGCAATTTTGCTACACAAACTCACAGAAGTGTGATGCAAACGAGAAATTGAATAGCAAAATTCGATGCATCTATGATCATACTTTATTTGCGAAGTGGGTTATTTTTGCGACAGAAACCGTGATATTGCTTTTCCTTCCTGCTAGAATGAATTTGCCCGGATCTCACATATAATATTGTAAGAAATTTCTCCCAGAAAAACCCGATCTTACCTTTCAGGTATCTCTTAGGTTCTCAATAGCGCATACCAATGCACTATGGAGCACACATCATATTACTGGAGGCACCTGTGCATTTCGACATTTTATAGGATTGGAAATAAAGCGTTTCTATTTACTCTCAAATTGCAAGACCTCAGCTAACTAGATTTCGGGAATTAGGTGACTAGAGAAAACATGAAACTTTTGTAGTACCGCAAACTGGAGCTACTTTGCAAACGGTTTGCGGTTCTTTCTAATTATTAAGAAATTTGTGCAGTCGAGAGGCTTAGATTTTACATTATTGATAGTTCATTGCTAACTAAATTCAATGATTTCATTTGAAAAGGGTACATTTTTCTAAATGTTTGTTTTAAAATTTTGCCTAGTTATCACATGATTCGCCTAACTTTGCACAATTATATTTCTTTTGGAGATAGTTACAAACTCTTCTTAGTGCACGCGGGGAACATAAACTGCAAAAAGTTTATTCACTATATATTATTGTCAAAATAATTTGAATACAAGTACTGTATTGTCCAAGATACACAGTAAATGAAAGAAAGAAACAATGGTTACAGCTTTGAACCAATAATATTACAATAGCCTACAGTCTAAAACAAATATAAAGTTCGAAATAAACAATCATCAAAAATATTAAAATATCAAACAGAAAAGAAATCACTACCAATACGCATCTACTCCGCTGAAAATTATTTCTTTTCAGAAACATCATAAAGACCTATTCTGGATTTCATAACTGATTCTTGAATTTGTGTCGGGATGATATAAAATCCATTGAGAAAGCCACTTCCACATGTTTCTTCTCTTCATGGCACATTGGGAAACACGGGTTTGATTCCCGGATGGAGCTCATGTGGTGCGGATTCCACGTTAATCAGTAGACCTACGTCTCATATTGCCTCACTGCTGGAACAGACATTAATCACCTCAACTCAACTCTTCATTGCGCATACTACTACTTCGTTTTTGATTACATTTGAAACAAGATTTGGATAGAGTGGTGTTAGTTTTCTCAAATCATTATCGCTATAGTGTGTTCCAGAATGAAAATCGCAAAAATAGGTTTTGAGATAGCATTTTCTTCTCCAAGACTGATGGCAGTTGGAATCATGAAATGAAAGTTCGGACATACTTTCGAAGGTGGTATTCTCATCTTCACTCTGGATTCACTCTGGGTCGTTGTCTGTTGCCCTTCAGTTAGAAGAACCACCTGTAGATATCTCTGCAGCACTGACATCCTCATAAGAAATATTTTACCCTGATAGTACATCCAGATTTCTTTTCTTTTTCCTGGTCGTCTCGTTTACCTTCTTAATCATAAAATCTAAAATCACGGCTCGGTACACTGGCTACAATGTGTCACTTCATTAATTTCACTTTTGTTCTTTCACATATGTTTGCTGCTTTATGATTTATGTATAATTTTAATTAGCATTAAATATACAATGAACACACAGATAATGCAGAAGATTAAAATGCTAACTCACCGATTTTCTGATCAATAAAACTAAACTGTGAAATTCACTTTCTTATTAAAGTTTTGTTTTCTTCCTATGACTCTTGCCCACATACCTTGCCATCATTTTTTTTTCAAACCGGTCTCCCCAAATAGCAGAATTGATAGCACAGAGTCGTGAAGCTTGATCTAGCTCTACCATTTCATCACCCAATTGAAAGCGAGGATGTGACCCGGTCGTCAACCCCTTATCCATGAAATTTTTTCAGTGTCGTTTCTTGCGCTGCACAGTGGTCCGAATAGCGAAAAAGGTGGACAAAAAGGAAGGAGTTCTTGAAATGTTTTGAAATTGTGTATATAATGGTTTGTAAGGTTGACGATTACGAACTTGATATCAAAAATGAAAAATTCAAAATGGCGGATCCAATATGGCGGACCAAAAGGTGACAGATTCATAGTATGGATCTCAAATTGGGCACAGAGGGTTTTACACTGTCACATATTACGAAGTTTGATAATAAAATTGTAAACTTCAAAATGGCGAATCCAATATTGAAAGAAAACGTCTGCCCGTTGCCATAGAAACCGCCGTTTCCAGGGCAACAGATCCTGTCACGGTTAGCCAATATTTGAAAGAAAACAAAAATTAACGAAGATAAAAGAGCTAATGTAGAGTTGGAGAGGAGTCGCTAAAATTAATTTTCTTTAACGAGGACGATTACGAAAGATCACTTACTGATTGAAATCCAGATTATTTTCCAATAGAGTAACTTCCAATAAACCTTTTGTTATTGTTAATTATTCCATATCGGACTCCCGAAGAAAACTCATCGAAACAACTTATTGACCGTGTCAATAGCGACTACTCTCAATCATGACTCCGTTTTCTTTCATTTAGAAATAGGAAAGAAAGAGAAGAAAGTAGAAGGGTAAAAGAAGGAGGTAGGTAAAGAAGAAAGAGAAAAAAATAGGGTATTTTAATGAGAAACAGATTACTGGATAATTCCGGAAATATAGTAAAAGGTCGGGAAAGTCGTTGAAAGATGAATCATTCTAAATGTTATTAACAACTAATCAATTTTGGAATGCTTCGGAATAGACACATGTTCCCTCATACCACCCAGACCTAGCTCCAGGCACCACGATCATGGGGTTGCCCAGACCTAGACCTGGAAATGAGAAAAGTGAAATTTAATTCTTTGTAAAGTTATTCCAACCGGTGATTGATAACTATCCAGCACCTGAACTTTGTTCTCTAGGATCGACCACACATATGAATTAGCCAAGAGAAAAAAAAACCAAACTTATTAACTCAATATAAATTTAGGTATCGTATCAATAAAAAGTTCGACTTCCTGGAAGAAAGATGTCGTATTTAGGCTTATCCTGCTATTTTTGCTTCACTCCTCGAGCCGATTTAAACCGTTAGTGACGGTCCTTCATGACCTAGGTTATTTACCTTAACACATATATTAAAACATGACACATATATTACAGATGTTAATATGACAAATGATATCACTAGAATTGCTTATATTAAATCTATCATGCATTCACTCGCTCACTCACTCAGGACAGTGTATATATGGTTAAAGGAAACCAACTAACTACAAGGGTACAAATAGTTTATTACATTCATAGTGAAAAAAGAAAGACAAACATATAATTATGAAGAAAATATTAAAAGCACAAGTTCTTGGTTATATATTAATAGAGTACATAGTATTATATTTTAGTAATTTTTTATATATTCAATCATATTGACAAATGAAAAAGAAAGAAAAAAAATAATTACATGTATCATATCTTAGGCATGCTAAAGCAAAATGATGATTTGCGACATACGCAAAAAAAAAACACTTATTTCACTTAAAAAAAAATTGGACAAAGAGGAAAGAAAAAAAAACTTTTTGGTGTATTAGAACTTATATGAGTCTCTACCTCACGTCGAGATATTAAAATATTAATAATTTCGAGCGTCCAAATCACAACTCACGCACTAGTCGTAGTGTCCAAAACGTTTCGCTCCATTTAACTTAATTTGTGTTTATACATATATATATATATATCTATATATATATATCTAGTGGTTTACGAAAAAAAACATTCATCGACTATATTTGGTTTATAACTCTTAACAGATTGTATCTGCAATCGCACACTGCTACGTTTATATCCATCTAGGGATTTCGAGAAAATCACTTTCACTAGAGGAAGTTTCTCCTCTTAGACGGTCTATTTCCAAACTTATTAATCGAATAATTTCAAGTTATTTATCCAACACTGGGACACTTCACGAGACCTTTCATTAGGATCACTTTCGTATATGTTTATATATGGTTCGGATTTTAAAAAAAAATGATCTTCCACAGGTGTACGGAGTATGATGGTTCAAATTGAGGATAAAAAAAAAACTGGTCAAGTCACAGGATACATATGAAGGTGAGACGGATTCAAGGTACACTTTCCACAATGGTTTTAGGTTAATTGCTCAGGGATAATATTTGTTATGATGTGGGTTACGTTTAGACCTGCCGATATTTTTTCAATGCATGCCATTATATAAGTACAGAGGTTATCACTTACATTGATTCAGAAGAAAAGGAAAATTACTTAATTGCACGGCGGTATTCTTAACAAAATCTACATTCTTAAATTCGTCGGAAGACTTCTGGTAAACTATAGCAACCAATACACGTCTAGGGGGACAGACACGAGCGCTCTTACATATATTCATAATACATTTAATATCATACTTTTACTTTAACATCATATTCACATACTAATTACACATACATTTCGAAGTATTTATTTCTCTCTATATATATATATATTTATAATAAATGCGCACACATTTAAATTAATCATCCCCAACAATAAAATTTTACAAGGTTGCAACATTGTCCAAGAAAACAAATGACTTCCAACATTACATTTGGAAACAAATTAAATTTTATCTGATACCGCGCGTCTATAAATTTTTAACTTTTATATAATCAATTCGTGTTTAAATCATGAAGGAGAAAAAAAACTTTGTGAGGCAGGCACGTAACACAGAGCATTTCTAGATATAACTAGGTAAATCAAAATACAATTTCTGGGCCCAGATTAACTACAAAGTAATCGAAAACCAAAACAGAAAGGAAAGTGACCAATGGATTAAAAAGAAACTTAAGAGGAACGACGGTGAAAGAACGTAATCGAAGTGTCGTCAAATACTAAGTCTTTGTTCATTTCAGCGATAGGTCAAAATGTGATGGAGGACCCAATCATTATCTACTCCATTCATGAATCGTGTCTTGCAACGTCTCAGCTGGTAATTTCAGATCAGAGTTGTATGTTAAATAAATCGTAAGTAACAAGTTCAAAATCTTGGGGGGGGGGGAAGGTTGAAAAAATTAAAAAAAAACTTGAAGAAATGAAGACAGAGAGAGAGATAGAGAAGAAGGAAGACTAAGAATAGGGGCGCCAAAGACTTAAGTGAGAAATAACTAACGCTACAAAGTTAGAAGTCGAATTTCGCTCTCAACAAAATCCATAGCCAAAATATTCTTAACATGCCAAAAGGGTGGTCTACTCAAATACGTAGACTCAAGGGGCGCCCTGCTGCCAAGGATGCAAGTTCTGTGTCCATCAGATCCCAATCCCACAAGAGTTTGCTTGTAAGATTGAAATCCGATCCCCGTATCCGGCCCAGACCAGCAGGATAAAAGGAGAGGGGGAAAGGGACCAGGTAACTGCGTCCCCAATTTTGAAATCTCTAAGTAAAAAAAAAATATTCGACCCCTTAGAAAAACTAAGAAGGTTCGAGGACAGTAATGAAACTAGAATAGAAGTATTATCTAAGATATCCCTAACTAATGATTTGCCGAAATAAAAAAAAAAAAATAAATAAACTGAATTTTGGATCGGTGATTTCTATGCCAAACCTCACCGATAGCTACCCTGCGCAGACACGCCACAGTCTGGGATGTCGTTAATTTCCCTCGTCTAATTAAACTAAGAAAAGAAACGAAAATACTTAAAGTGACTAGGGGTCGACATCCGGGTACGCGAAAATAAATTTCAATAACTAATTGTTTTGATTCTGGACCCTTTCAGAGCTGTCGCCTCCATGAACATTGTAAGCTAGCCCGAGTAGGTAACGTGGGGAAAAAAAAATCTCACGGAGCAGGATATTCTATTTTAAAAAACCGACCAGAAAATATAATTCACTACAGCCCTGTTGTATAACTGCTACTGTCTTTTCATAATTTATTATTCAATATGTCTAGTCTGCGATTATATGATGCTACCCATTCTATCAGATGGTATTACTATGGTTGATTATTACTATAACACATTAAACTACAAAGTATTACCATAGTCCGACTATATATCGCCCTCCGGTCCGCGTGATATTATGGTGCAGGGGTCAGAACCTGAGATGTTTGTAGTTACACGTATCTATTCAATATCTATATATCAACACGCGGCGAAGTATTCACTGGGCTACTATATATTTAACTATATGGGTGTCCTATATTCTATATTCATTTACTACAATATTCATATACTTATTAATATTCATATTCACATTAATATTCATTTGCCACGACGCTATATTCTACAAACACCCTGTTTCCTCTATCTACGCCCAGCCTATTTACACATTTCATCATAATACTTTAAAATCTATAATCACTACAAACATTTCCCGCTCCGATCACCGCACGACAACCTCACTCGAACCCAAGACTCTTTCATCCCACACACAATACTATGTAATACCTGGTAGCTTTATTAAGAACGAAAAAAAAATCCTACGTATGTTCACTGAAACTAGAATTATCCGCGATAATATTTAATGTTTACGAAATTTCTGCAGCAACAATTGACTTCTGCAGCCACGAAGAAAAATGAACATCTAATATAATTCCAAAGCGAAGAACTAGCATCATATCGCCCGACTTCTGTTAAAAATTTACGTATTGTTTATTTATTTAAATATCTCGATTTCTAGACTATGCAGAATGTTGAAACTTTCAGAATATATTAATTTTGGGTCACTTGACCTAACTGTACATTCATATGGGCTGTGAATTATACCTTCTAGGTTTTATTTCGGAAAGAAAGGTCAATTTCATGAAAACTAAATCACTAAGCACCTCGACGGAAGAATGGCGGTTAGTACTGACTTTTGACACTAGGGCTAGCGACGATATAATCAACCCTTGAACAACGGAATGTGACCTTGTACACGGAATTATTATACTATATTACGTTCACTTAATGACGGAGTAATAAAAATTTATCGCATAGTAAATACTACACTGTCCGTATTTAATTATCTCACACACTCTTTCATCACTTAACTACCACTACCACTGATACTACATTACAAATATACACATACTACTCAAACTACAAGACACATCATGCCAATACACACCAATTATCACTACCATTAATACATGTTGTACTGATAAATACACACAGAAAACATTCATATTTTACCATTTTAAATCGTCTCGAAAGGAAAAGGAAAGAAAGTGACAGGGCCAACTGGCCCTTGTTTCACTGAATCACATTCTTAAGTGTTTAATCAACGCCCCCGAGGGGACGTATCGAAGTATTAGCTAACAATAGGACCCCTGCCCTGAAGGGGCAGGAACCCGGAAACAAACTAAATGTTTAACTCATCCCGCTGGAAGCCGTACTCCCAATTTGGGAGTCAGATAGGAGCCCTTACTGATAATTCACACGTGCATTGTGATCACTATCCTAACTACAAAGAAATTAAATACCGCCATGTTATTACTAAATAAGTACAAAAGAAATCACATTTACTACATACACGAACACAAACGGCAGTGGGGCAGGCCTAACGTAACTCTAAAAGGAGTAATTTTCAGGATGAGAATATTTTAAGGGAGAAACACTACTCTTCCGAAACTGTTTATAGATTTTTTTTTTCTTTCTAAGAACAACTAGCAAACTGATGCACTTCACAGAACCTGTCCACCACTAATTATATCAGCAAAACATGGCGTTACCGAGTTGACTTCCTATTTCTGCTCTACAGTCCGGTTTTTTACTATAAAAATTGGCAAATTTATGGCTCCTTAGCTTCCAGAGATTTTCTATACGTTAATAACGTCACAATATTACCTTTATTTTTAGTTTCTCTCAGTCCTTTCGACTTTTAAGTTAGACGAACAAAAACCAGTGTCTTCTGTAGCACTTTCCGGCGTGGAATGGAATAATTGCGCCCTAATATCATAGCGTGGGTTTATCAGCCAATCAAAACTAAGCATTTTGGCGGTGGGGCTTTGAAACGAATAAAATTTGGTAAAATCTGGATTAAACTAGATTTTAGAAGGACCTAGGTATCTAAAAGAGAGGTGAAGGGTGGTCCTGAAAATTCTGTCGAATTTTAGATTGGTTATTTGATCTGGAAAGTTCCGTCCAATAGTGGATCTATATTTTCGGATAGCACTGACACCGTAAGAATTGTAATAATCCATTTACATATACATATACAAGACTTATAACTAATTTAAAATATAAATAAAGATATTGATTCCCAAAACTATAATTCCCAATGAAATTTTTTACAGTTTCTCCATGTTAATTTGAAATAGAATAATGAACAATATTACGAATTATATGAACAGCCAGAAATTTTTTGTTAAACGTCAGGTACAGTCGGTGCAAAAAATTTCGGGCACCCTCCTATTAAAAACATAATATCATTAGACTGTAATGGCATATTACAATATGGCGGAAAATGTAAGAAAATGCATGTTACGGAGCTGAAATTGGTATGAGGCAAATACGAATTTCATATTAGGAGTAAAATTAAATATAGAGTATCTAATATAGCGGAGCAAAAGGAGAAGTAGTTGATTATGCTAATGAGCACTGACCTGGTTACAAGCCTAACTCGTCTTCTGACGAAGTATTTGCAGCTTCGTCATTTTGTGCGGTTATTTTCAGTAGCGCAATCACATCCTAAGGCAGTTTATGGCTTTTCTTCTTTGAGAGTCCTACCAAGGTGGAAATTACTGGATCCGAACTCAACAACAGCCTTTGAAAGAGATCCAAATTACTGGCTACTCTTGATGTTTTTCGAGTGTTGTTCTCTGTATTTCCGCACATCCTTGTGTCTAGATTCAAGTGCCTCCTCTGAAAGCTCCCCAATCGGTAAAAGAGCTGCCTGCACAATTACTGACCCGTGAATGAGAACTTTGTGCACGGTGGGTGGCATGTAGTACCAGGGATATAATCGCACAAATAACTAAGCAGTTTCGATGCAGTACGTGTTGAATTTTGCAACATGATGTCATGTTCAGAGGAAATTGTTGTCAAGATATTTCCGAAACGCGTGATTAACTGCTGATCTACTCCTGTTATCTCTGAAGCAATTTGAGGAGCTGCAAAGAACCTGCGGGCGGTATTACCGTCATTGGTAGTTCCATAGCCAGGTTTGGGAATATCCACACTGAGGCCTAGTATGCATCTGAACCTCTCTTGAATAATTTGTTTTCTGCTTTCGAACATTTGACGAGTTCCATCTTTCGTACTCGCTTTCCACTTTTGAAAATCTAATCTATAGGAGATATGAAGGATACACTCAAAAAATCGAATATGTGCATGGAGGATGGAAAGTCCGAACTCCCAATGGGATAGATCTTGTGGCACATTTGTCATTCTCTTAAGATCATTCATTTGTGAAATTTTCGCTCCACAGATGTAACATTTCAGGTTTGATGTGTTGGTGATGGCATTGCATATTTTGCCATCAACCATTGATAGTATAAGGGAGTAGTGTACAGTCAGGGTATTGTTTCTTAATGGCTGTAAGCTTTCTATCTGTTTGTTCATATAATCTCTTTCTTCCTGGGCAACAGTAGTGGTTTCGTGAATCCAACGGAGATGAATAGGTCTGCAGAAACGTCTTGATGATGGTCTTTCATTTCTCCACACGCACTCTCCTGTTTCATTATCAACCAATCGCAAGGGAACGATCGCTGTCATAAATAAACTTGCGTCACTCATGCCACTTTCAGTCCATGTCTGTTTATGTTGTGAGTGACCAGAACTCCAGTCAAAACCCCACTTGCAATGCAATATATACGTTTTGTCTCTTAACGATGACCCATTGTCCGACAAAAGTTTCAAAATTCGGTTTGCAGTATGGTCTAGTAACTCTTGAACTTTTGTCTCACATTCACTTTCACTTACATTTATATTTTTCGGATATGTTGCTTCTTTTGCTTGCAGAATAGCGTAGTAGCTCCGATATAGCGCGTGACCATGTTTAATTACCGTGGTTCTAATTGCCTGATATTGATGTTTACTTAAGTTCGTAGAGACAATCATCGATAACGCTTTCTCGTCTGATAGCTTCGTTGCTTCTTGTCGTTCCTTTATCCAAGTGTCACGAATTCTTTTGCCCCTGGTCGGTGTTGTTGTGGTTACTTCTTGCAACAATTTTGCGGCTTGTTCATCCCCGTCAGATCGCAACTTCATCACCGTAGCATATGCAAGTTCAGGCGTACTTGTATTACTTCTTAACGATTGCATTTATCGTCTTTTAGTTCTGTCATACACTTCGTGAAATTCTTTGGAAGGACGTCCAGTTGTTGCCGACGACGGAGTGGAAGGAATATATGTGATTGTAAGTTGTACTTCTTGCTTCAACCAGCCCGAATATTTACATAGAAAATAACTTTCGTTACTCCGACACTTATTCCAGCGCCTATAATACGGAATAAAGAAATGCAACCCCATTGCATGATACAGCGATTTTGTGGCTTCGCTATCTATATCTAATCCAAACTTGTTTTACACATATTGCACAACACTTTCTTCTTGCTGCACACGGGTCTTCCTTCTGGTTTCTTGTATTTTATCATGCAACTCCAGACGCGATATATGTATATCCATTGTTTACTTCCCCACACTACACAATGCTGAAACACACACTGCAAACACTCGATAGCTTTGTGATAACTACCGTACACACGGCTCTGTCGTTTTCAACTAACACCGGGTGCTTGCACTGTCAAACAAACGCTATAACTTACGTGCTTATCTTGTGCTCGTCTCGGCACCTCAAGCGGACACCTTCAATATCATAATTCCAAGGTCATATTTCCTGCAGTAGACGGAAGTAGACAATGAAACTTATACAGTTTATTGACAACTATCGACTGTTATCCATGTTTAAATTTCGTGGTATACATGTGTATCCATTTTTTTTAAACTCTACAAGAAGACTGTAGTACTCCAATACATACGAGTACTAATATATGTATTTATTATAATTACTACGATGCAATACACATTGCTCATTCTAACTGTATCATGTACATAATACTATACCAAGTGCATAATAATTACAATATGGCCCCTCATTCTCATGGCTGCTCGGAAAACAATTTCCCAAACTCAAGTCACACATTTGTTAATTTCCTGCAACGAAGCTTCTGCCATTTTGGGACGTCTATAATTACCGGTACTAAGAGATAATTCAGTTAATACCATGTTATTCTCATGAACTGACTCTCGATGATGACTGTTACACCTCTTTTGCGTCTGTAACTTCAACTTCATAAAATGACTTTTGTCCACCTTTTTCGCTATTCGGACCACTGTGCGCTGTACGGAGAACATCTCCCGAGGGTATACAGTGTTGTCGGATTCCCGCTAAGTTTCGTTTTGTTTATTTTTGTTGTTATTGTTTTATATTTTTTGCTATTATTATTGTTACGTTGAATTAGAATAATTGTTAGTGTTCGTGTTATATTTCTTCAAGTCTTTTTTTTTTTTTCGCTTGATCACCATGTCTTCTAAGTTTCGTAACATTGTTAGTGCACTTATGCTATTTCACGTTTTCTCAAGTGTGAGTTCGGAAGGTAGCTCTACGAATCGTACCGAATTTCCCCGATGTATCACACGTAAGGTGAAGCAGTTCTATGATTGATGTAGAGTCGAGGCTTCACGAGCCCTCGCGATCACTATAAAAATTCACCGATTCCGTCCTTCTGTTTGCAAAAGCTTAGTCTTCACAAGAGTTCCAAGAGAAAGAAAGGACTATTTGTGCAATGCCCCCCCCCCCCATCAGGTGCAAAGTTCCTCCAATTTATAACAAAATACTTTGGCTTGTGTACGTTAATTTCATATTAACAAAAGAAGAATGTTTTTAATATATGTATGAGATTATTATGGGATAGTTGTTGATATGGACATGTTTTATGGTTACCTAGTCAGTGAATTTGTGTACTTAACAGTTTTAAGAAAAGGATATTTAAGTTATATCAAATAATAAACCAGTTTAACACTGTTTATGGACATTGTCATTTTTATTAAAAAGGTGAGATTAATGGCATTAAAATATCGAAGCTAATATTTTTATGCCAAAGAATTACTACCACTTCGGATTTTTATCTCAGCAAACGAACCAGGTTTACGACTATCTTATTGATAAGTCGTTATAAAAATTTGGTTTACCTCACCCGGGACTTTGTAAATTCAGTTCCCGAAGAAGAAGAGTAAGGTTGAATTTACTTTTATATTACAGTTAATGAATCCGAACTTAACCATATTGCGAAGTGGTAAAGTAATCATAAGAAAAATGGACAACGAAACAATGCAGCAGGAATCAAATACTAATGACCAAGGTGAAACTAGTGTAACGCCCGGTTTGTCATCAGAGGATCGACTCTTGTTAGCTGTACAGCGACAATTAATGCAGATGTCTACCGAGATAAAGAAGCAAAATGAAGAATTAAAGCAGACCATGGAACAGAAATTCAACGAATCTAACAAGACCATGGAACAGAAGATAGAACTGAAGTTTGACGAAATGGAACAGAAGTTCGACCAAGCTAACAAGCTAAATGAAGAATTAAGTAGACGAATGGACCATAAGTTCGACGAATCTAATAAGCAATATGAAGAATTAAGTAGACGGATAGAACAGAAATCAGATGAAACAAAACAGACAATTGTCCAGGTGGTGAACGACATATCCTCACAGTTCGAGGAAAAGTTAAAAAGGATATCCGATGATTGTCAAGAAAAGCACAATCACCAAAATCAAGAAATCTGTGCTGTAAAAAAAGATTTAGAAGTAATAGAATCTTCCATTAAACAGCAAAAGATCCAGGTCAGCAACAACTCTAATAACATACGTGTAAATACACAGTTGTTAGCTACTATTCAAGAAGAGATTAGAACGTTACAGGCGAAAGACAACATTTACCGTAATAACTTGGGTAGTGATCGCTTTGAATTTCCTCACTCACCAGAGATGAACTCGCCTTCGCCGGGGTCTGATGAAGATATTATACTAGAAGAAAGTTGTCCTAAGAGTACTGATGAGCGAAACATAGATGGTGTGACGACACAGCATGCCACGGATAGGAACTATCACTCAACAAGAACAAGGAATGAGCAAAAGAAGGTCAAATTAAGTGTTAAAATGAGTGAAATTCGAGCTATGAGCAAATTCAGTGGTAAGTGTAATGAGAATGCTACTTCTTTCTTAGAGAAATTCCAAGACGAATGCAATATAATGTCTATCGATCGATCACAATATATGAAATTAATACCCCATGTATTACTCCCACCTTGTTCCTTATGGTTTAAGGCAATATGTGATCACATTAGTACATATGAGGAATTCAAATCGGCCTTAATCGCAAATTATGAAAATGAATTTTGCTGGCAAATAGAGATGCCACCATTAGAAATCAACACTTCAATCCTCGATTGCACAAATCTGTTGTAGAATTTGTTGTAAATGTCTACAACGAATTAAAGGTCGTTAATCCTTTGCAATCGGAATCGAGAATAATAGCATCGATTCGAAATTTGCTTCCATTTAAATTGCAACAGATCTTATTTTCCACACAGTGTATGAGTTTCAGCCATTTATTGATGCTTGTCCAATGCTACGAAACTCAATATCATGCCATGAATCCACAATCAGGAATAGGTAAAAATAAGAATAATTCAGATCATTTGGTGCCTGTTCGGAATTTAAATATTCGGAGTGTGAATAATACAGAACCTAACCTAAGCCGAGTATACTCTAGCAATCCGAATGAACAAAATAGACAAGGTTATGTAGAGAATCCGCCTAACCTAACTAATCATGGTAATTATGATGTCAGATCACCCAACAGCAGTAGATATAAAAATAGTCGAAGTACTGAGCGAAATTCCAGAAACACAGCGAACTACGTGTATAGACGTAATTGGAGATCAAGAGATGGGACTTCATACCAAAATCAAAATCACTATGAAAGACGTGTACGACATGATGTAGAACCTAATCATGATAGCGCAGTACAGTGTACGTTATTAGAACCGTATGCAAGTTCGAATGTAACCTGATCACCGTTACTGAAATTAGGTTAAATTCATGTTAGTTATAGATTCTTGTAAATTTCATTTTAAAGTTTATGTGTTAATATCAATAATGAAAACGATTCTTAAAAATACTTGAAATGCTTAAATAGAGTTTTAAGTAGACTGGAAAATTGATTTTCAAATGATTTTTATTCAATTTAATTCTCTTTAATTCTCATTAATCAAAATTAATTTTCAAATGATTTTTATTCTTTCTTGTTAATATGAGGAATTATAATTCGATTTATAATTAATTAAAAGCAAAGATTATTTATATTAGATTGATTTGTGTTGAAAACTTAATTGTCAAAGATTATGTTAAAAAGAAGATCTATTCTATAAAATCAATTATCCAACGATTACCTTGAAGGAAATTTTTCTTTATTATAACATCTTAGTGCTACTATGTATATCTTTAAATGCAACATCTAACTTGTTTATCATATAATGCGCTCTGATTGTTTATAACCCACGTTTGTCCTTTACATTTTTTGAAATCGCACTCTCCGACGACTAATTAAATAAGCGACGATATTTTAATAAGAAGATATATTAATAATATAGTGGATAATAATGAAATAAATATAATTAATGTAATTAAAGATAAATATTGATGAAATGAAAGAATTGTTATGAATGTATTTATATATATATATATATATATACGTGAAATGTAATGAATAGATATACAAGGTGCGATCAAAATATGATGGACATATGTTATGTAAGAACAATAATGTAAACGGACCAGTGGTTCTTGAAGATAAAAGCCAAGCCTACTCATGACTTTTATATTCAGTCCCTTTGTCGAGCGACATTTTTATATAACAAAATACTTTGGCTTGTGTAATATTTACCTGTACCTTGGGCAGAAAGTACTCATACATATGCACTATACTTAGTAGAACGTTAATTTCATATTAACAAAAGAAGAATGTTTTTAATATATGTATGAGATTATTATGGGATAGTTGTTGATATGGACATGTTTTATGGTTACCTAGTCAGTGAGTTTGTGTAGTTAACAGTTTTAAGAAAAGGATATTTAAGTTATATCAAATAATAAACCAGTTTAACACTGTTTATGGACATTGTCATTTTTATTAAAAAGGTGAGATTAATGGCATTAAAATATCGAAGCTAATATTTTTATGCCAAAGAATTACTACCACTTCGGATTTTTATCTCAGCAAACGAACCAGGTTTACGACTATCTTATTGATAAGTCGTTATAAATTTACAGAACACCCTTTCCTGTCGTATTGTTTCAAGGTCTGGTAAGGGGTTCAGAAATGATACAATACATAGGTCCTACTTCCTAGCAATGAGTTGGCCGAGAAATATTCTTTTGTTATTTCCTTTTGTTTTTCATTAAAACAGCGAAAGAACAGGAGTGTTCGAGTTCCAACTTTAATAATAATAATAATAATAATAATAATAATAATAATAATGGAGAAACGAGTCGGATCAACCCACCTAGATACCTGGCTACAATGTGTCTAGGTGGTGTTGGTTAGAGTGAAGTGAAGTTGTACTCCCTCTCTTCTTTTTTTTTGTGTTTCTTTTTTTCTGGAAACAATTTTTTCTTCAAAATAGTCAGTAACAAACGAAAAACAAACAGCTTTGTTTTGGATATAAATTTGAAGAGAGGGATGAGCAGTGTGAAATTGCTCTCTTCAATTTCGTTTGACAAATATTTCTTCAATCAAAGGACTTTTTTTTCTTTCTTTCTTGTACGAGATAATCAATACCGAAGATAAGTAAATCATTCATATAGACTTCCTATTTAAATTTGAAACCAAGGCCAAACTTCATACAAATGCGTGTGATTAGTTCTATCCTTCTATCAATAGCGACAGTCTATACGGTTTGCTACTTACAGTTAAGTGCAAACAGCTTCCGTAAACTTCGCTTTAAAAAGTTTTAATAAAAAATCATCACAACATTCTCATTGTGTAATTTTAATAAAATCATTAAACATGTGAGTGTTTCATTCTTAAAATTGATCAGTTACTCAAATTAGATAATTAATGAACGTAGATGTAATAGTATTACTTCTAAATGGTACAATTTCACCTAAAAGCTTTTATTGCTTAATTTTCTGTCTGGTTCATTTATAATCTGGAACCAGATATTAAAATATTTGAATACATATTACTTTGACTGACAATCGAGTCATCTGTTGAGCTAGTAGCAAACTTTGTTCAACTATAACGAGTTAAGATTCTCCTATGCGTTCTGTGTATAAGTAGGCCTATTTCACTATAGTATACAGGATCGTAACTTATGGGGGGCAACTGCTCCTCCAGGGAAGCTCACGGCTGTTCGAGGGGGGGGGCATTTTAAGACAAAATTTTCTTACTCCATATACGATACGAACGTGAAATAAAACAAGTTCACTACATTACATCAACAAAATAGCACACAAAAGGTCAATAAAACAAAAATGACTCTTGGTAGGGATGCGCACGAGACGAGTCGAGACAGGATTTTCCTGACAAAATTTCTTCATGTTCTTCCAATAAAGAAATATACATTTTTCGAGCCGAGACATCACTTTTACAGCACATTTTCGAGACAAGATAGCCACAAATCTTGTCTCGTTCGCATCCCTAACTCTTGGGCCCATTTCAGTAAAAAAAAAAAAAAAAAGAAAAGAAAAAAAAAGTCTACTATTAGGGGCCCTAGAAATAATATTTATTGGTATGGCTCAGAAATTTGTCAATGTTGTCCCCTTAATTAATTTGTTATGTATGGAACGGACCCAGAGACGTAACTTACGTTACGGCCTCGTAGACCTTGTCGTACAAGAGGGCCTACAGGCTCCGGGGGGTCCATAAAGAGTAAGAGAAAAATGGAAAGAGGGGTCCCAAGAATTAGAAAAACAACTTTTCTAGGGGGCCCAAACACGCGTATTAATGCTTGCCCCCCCCCCCCCCCCCGCAGTACCAAGAGGCAGGGTATGATGTAGTTCAAAGTCTCTATACTAATGTTTAAATTTGGTCTAAACAATGTCTAAATTAGATCGAAAACGAGACGAGAAGTTCATGTCCAAAATTGAAACATGAGATAAATTATAATTGTCGTCTCGGTTTCGAGATAGAAATTTCTCGACTCTCATTGAGAACACTTGTTCTTCTAAGTCTTATATCTCAAACATTGCTTTTTTTTAAATGTTAAGTCAGTCATAATATTAGAAATTATTGTACGTAATGGCGGGAAGAACTGAAATTGAAGTGTTATGATCTCTACGTAGGGTTGCCAGATTTTGTAAACGAAAAACCGGGACACCAATTTCAGCTATATGCAAGGTCGTGTTCCTGTCATTTGATCAGAATCAATTAATTAGGCCTACCTGTCTTTTCCAGGTTACTACTCACAATTATCCAGACAGTTAACACAAATGAAGCTCCACTAGAGATGTACAAAGAATGTGAAAAGATAAGAAGAACTGCCTGGTGTCCCTTATTCCGAATTCCAATTTGTTGTGTTTAATAGGTCCTAAATATTGCGCCAATTACGACACACCCTCTCATTTATGATTGAAGACATACTTTTTTCTTCGTTGGGTCATCACCTACGTCATAAACACTACCATAAAAGAAATACAAATTTAGCATTTAGAAAGAAATAATACATTTACGCTAAATTCAGAACGATAAACAAAAACTAAATCTCTGCAAAAAGTTTGGCAGAAAACAAAATCTAGTATCAAAATTGAACAAGACACATACCTTTATGTGTTTAACTGTAACTTATTTTGCTAGAGTAAGTTATTACGGAAGTTTAGCCTGAAAATTACTGAAAATTTTATCAGATAAAGGAAAACATATAAATCTAAAACTATTAAATGCGTGCACAGCATCTTTAGAAATATTTCTCCACAATAGTGATGGCAACCTGAAACAATATGAAGTCCCATGTCGAGAGGCAAAAAATCCCATTTTACGTGTGCATTAATAATTAAAAGTATGCTATAATATTAAAAATTAAATTTCTCTGTGTTAGTCACTTTTTACAATATCTAAATGAATAAGCCGTAAATTTCGATCTTTTTGAAAAATCCCATACATGCTACTTATTATCCCTTTCCGAGAAAATAAGGTCAAAAACTCCCACGACATGGGATTTTTACCACAGGTTGGCATCACTGATCCACACATGGAAAAATATATTAAAAACAATTCAGCCCTCATAAGAAATCGTCATAAGAAATTGTTCCGCCTAAGAATCCGGAAGACAGAAGGAAATAGGCAGTTTGAATGCGGTTAACATGCAGTGACTGAGAGCAGTGTCAGAATTGTTGATTAAAGTTCCAACAATTAAGTAGTTCTGCACTGCAGATTGAAGCATAAAATAAATGGCAATTAAAGCCCGTTACAAGGAAGAAAAAACGTTTTTTTTTTTTATTGAAAGCGATATTCAAGAAATTATTTACATAACATATGCCCTCTCTTGAGTATTCTTAAAAGTCATTTTTTTCCACTCTGGAAGCTAAACAATCCATTGCATGAAAGAATGGATGTGATTTCAAACTCCCTGTTGTTTGTTTAGTATAATTAATGAGCTACACAAATCTTCCGAAAACATTTCGTAGTTCATGCAGATTGATTTTTTTTAATCTGAAGGAAAATCGGGACAAACAGGCATCCCGAAAGCCTTTTTCGGGACAGTTAATTCTTTCATTGAAAACCGGGACGTCTGGCAACACTATCTCTACGTACAAAGAAATACATATGCATAGAGACCTAGCTAGCTAGCATACTTTTTAACATCATTCGTACGATATTTAAATTATCCCGCTTTTATGAGTCATCGGTTTTCAACTAATAGAAATATTCTTCTCTCTGTGACTCACTTTTGGTGAATGTTGATCTATTATTTAATTAATTTTAATATTTCAACAAAATAGAAAAATGAAATGAAATCTTTGAGTTTTACGTGCCACATTTAGGCTAAAGGAGACGGTGATGACGAGTAATGAATGAAATGGTGGAATGAGGAAAGTGGGAGGAAACGGGAGAACCCCGAGAAAACCCCCACACACGGTGTTTGTTCACCACAAAGTTCACTTGGCGGGGGCTGGGATCGAACCCGGGATCCCAAGCACCAGAGGTGAACGCTCTACCACTGAACCACCGCGGCCCCTTCAACAAAATAGAGTGCACGACTATAAATATCCTGTAAATTTTCATAGGGCGTCCTGGTTATTGTAGTCTAAAAATCTGGGAGCCCTAGTTATGTAGCCTTAATCCTTAGTAACTGGTCTTAATAAGCTTAATATTAGATGAATACGGTGTATATGAAACATGCAGAGGTGGACAATCCGAAGTAAACAACCAATACCATCCAAGGCCCTATACAGTTACAATAATGTGAATAGACTTTGGGGAAAAAGGCTGAAATTCAGCTCAAATGCAGAAGAGACACTGTAGATTCTATACTTCAAAAGCAAATTGTCCTCAAGTGGATGGGACATAGTAAAAAAAAAAAAAAAAAAAAAAAAAAAAAAAAAAAAAAAAAAAAAAAACATTAAAGTCAGTGGAAAATCAATGAAAGAAATGAAGTCGTTCACATACGGTATCTCGAAAACTATAATAAGGAGACGTCTAATTGCAAGTTTATTCCAAACACATAATGAAAAGCTTAAAAACGATGTATAGCACGTGAGGTAAATGTGGATATAACATTTTCAAAAGTCAAGTTGTTTGAGTAAAATTAATAATAAGGGTAAAGTATAATGTATTTTCTTCGAATTACCCAGGGCGCCCTACGCGGAGGCTACGTGCTTGAAATATCTCACATCTTGATTTAGAATTTCCAGATTTGAAATGAAATGAAATCTCTGAGTTTTACGTCCAACGGTTTTGCCGGTTAAGCTAAAGGAGACTTGTAACCTGATCACGTGACACACTCTGGTCCTTATGACAAACCGGATAGGCTCTTTACTCCTAGTCATAAGCGCCAACTACATGGGTTACTCAAGGCTCAAGCACCCATTGAATTTTTATGTTGGAATTAATTTCGAACACACTTTCACGCCGTGAATTAAATAAATAAATAAATAAAAACTAGTGCATGTGAGCCCAAGTTAAATTTCATTTAGGGATCCATTTGTGTTGAATAATCACTTATCAATACCTATTTTTGACTCTTCAGGTTTACTACATATCGAGGATCGAGCGATATAATAGTACAACGGTAATAATAAACCGTATCCACAAGCGAGTGTGATTTTGTACAGTATAATATTATTCCTTTAAAAAAAATGGAGTTTGATATTGTTATTTTATGTTTTAAAATACATATGTAAAATGCCTTTATATAAATTACAAGACATTTTGAACTTTTACCCAAATTATTCTCAAATTATCCTCACGAAGAAATTAAATGTCGACTACAAGCAGGGAATTCGTGTTATTATTCAGTTCAAAATCTCTTGTCGTCGCGAATTCTGTCGAGGAATTTGAAGCTTAAAATATATAAAACCATAATCATGCCTGTTGTTCTATATGGTTGCGAAACATGGTCGCTTATTTTGAAAGAAGAACATAGACTGAAAGTATTTGAGAACAAGATCCTGAGACGAATATTCGGACCCAAGAGGAACGGGAATGGGGAATGGCGGAAACTTCATAACGAGGAACTACGTAAATTATACGGCTTATCAAACTTGTTAGGGTCGTCAAGTCTAGGAGGCTTAGGTGGGCGGGTCATGTAGTTAGAATGGAAGAAAGTAGAAACGCTTTCAAAGTCTTGACTGGATGACCAATCGGAAAACAACCATTAGGAAGACCTAGGCGCAGGTGGGAGGACTATATTAAGATGGATCTCGCAGAGATTGGAATACAAAGTAGAAACTGGATGCAGTTAGCTAAGGATAGAAGTCAATGGAGAGCTTTTGTGAACGCGGCATTGAACCTTCGGGTTCCATAGGCCATAGTTAGTTAGTTAGTTATCCTCACTGGCTCAGTGGTAGAGCGTTCGCCTCTGGTGCATGGGGTCTCGGGTTCAAACCCTACTCCCGCCAAGTCAACTTTGTTGTGGACAAACACTGTGTGCTCGGGGTTCTCCCGTTTCCTTCCACTTTCTTCATTCCACCATTTCATTCATTTCTCATAATCACCGTCTCCTTTAGCCTAACCGGCATAATCGTGGGACGTAAAACTCGAAGCGATTTCGAAAGAAGAAGCGCTTTAGTCCACAGTGGAAACCATTTTTTTTAACCATGGCAATTTGCATAAAAATGATTTTTCTTATACAGCATTCGATGAATGTAATTTTTATATATACGGGAAAAAATGGTGCATCTTGCTTTTATAGTTTCAAAACTTCAATGCTTTTCTTATCTTTCTCAAAACTAAGTTTGTTTGACTGAAACCTTTTTCCTTTACAAGATCCTCCAATCAGGGCCGGATCTAGGGGGGGTCAATTCGGGGCATTCGTCCCGGGGCGCAGTTGGTTGAGAGTATGTACGAAGCGCCATTTCGATGCAAAATTGGAAGGAAGGAGGTCAGATATATGTCTTTGCCCCGGGCGCAATATTTCGTAGATCTGGCCCTGCCTCCAATTATCATTCAAATTTCTACAAGTAGGCCCATATAGCACGAAAGGTTTCAAAAATAACTGCAAACTGTTTCATGTCATAGCAGTAATAAAAGCAGACATAGTTCACTTAATAGAATTATATATATTATCAACGTCCCGCTTTCGAAAATTCTTTTATTTTCTCTTGGCATATATTTGCAAAATACAAGAAAGAAAATAAAGGTACTAGAGACCGTAGTGAGGGTCTACAGTTTTTATTATTATTATTATTATTATTATTATTATTATTATTATTATTATTATTATTATTAATAATAATAATAATAATAATAATAATAATAATAATTTTTGGTGTAGCCTGGTTCGCATTGTCTCGGGTTCTATTTCTGACAAGGATACAAAGTAGTTAGTGATAATGCAGCAAACGTAATACAATTGCAGAGCGGTCTATCTGTATTAAAAGGTTATTAGGAACTGCACTGAGGAGAGAGCCCAAGGAGAATGAGGGATGGACCAATTTTAATAGACCCCCCCCCCCCGACGAAATCGCTCGGTTGAAAGCTTAAAGACCATTGGTCTCAAATATTTATAGGTATAAAAACAACACGTATTAAGTAGCAATAATTTTGACAGTATTATGAAATTATGAGATATGAATTGTTTTATTGGGTATTGGCTGCTCTCTCCACATATATCACATACACAGTATTCGTTTAATATTAAACTTATTAAGGGCAATTGCTAAGATAAGGCTACATATCTAGGGCTCCTATAACTAATTAAGTATTAAGTGTATATCCATCATGCATGACTGCCAGAAGTAGATTATTTCTGTTAGTTAAATATCGATAACTAATAAAGGTAGGGTTCTTTTTTTAATATCGCATGAATGATACTAACTTATATTTTAGAGGGAAACTGAAATATTTCGAGATTTGAACTTTTTTTTTTTTTTTTTGTGAGGGGGACAGATGAAATCCAGAACTGTCCCAACTAATAGAGATATCTGGGAGCCCTATGCATACCGGTAATTTAAGCTTTGCTTTCGCATCAAGGTAACATTTGATCGATCCCCTCCCCTCTCCCCGATGGTAACTCCTGGAGGTAATGGACCATGATCTTAAAAAGCCAGAAATGAATTTGTATTTCCTGTACTTTAGCCTACCATGTATTACTTACAAGGAATCCCTTGAGTGCGAGGTCGCGAGTGCAACCTCTAGTAAGGCTCATTTGAAAGTGTAGTGTGAGCAATGATGACAACAAATATATTAGCTGCTAATGACTTAACATGTGTATCAGGAGGGCGACAGAAAATGCGTGTCTGGGAGGAGCAGAGATCAGTTTTCTATGGGATGTATGTATTACACCTCACAACATGGAAATCGTCGACATTCACGCAGGCCCGTGCTGGCCCACCGGGACACCGGGACGTGTCCCGGTGCGCCCTCCGAAATATCACAGTATAAATAAAGGTACAAGTTTTTAGTAATAATTTCTTACAGTTTTATTGGTAAAGAACCCGTGAAAGGTGCAGTGCGCCCTTTACATTAGGCGCCCTTCCGAGACCACATCAAAGATGAACGATGTTATTTACAATTCTGTATAGCACAGCTCTGTACAATAAATACACACCGTTACTGTTGGCGAAGAACCCTTGAAAGGTACAGTGCGCCCTTTACATAAGGCGCCCTACGAAAGATCACATTATAGATAAGTTGTTTTAGTTATCCTGTATACCAGCTTTGTTTAATAAATTCAAATACTGACTGGTAGTACAGAACCTGTGAAGAATACAAGGCGCCCTTTACATAAGATGCCCTGAGAAATATCACATTATTTTTTTATTTTATTCTTCTGTATTTCAGTTTTGTATTATAAATTCATACAATTGCTATTGGCAGAGAACAGGTAAAGAATATAATCTAACTAACTAACTAACTCTATGGCCTATGGAACCCGGAGGTTCAATGCCACGTTCAGAAAATCTCTCCACTGACTTCTATCCTTAGCTAACTGCATCCAGTTTCTACTTTCTATTCCAATCTTTGCGAGATCCATCTTAATATTGTCCTCCCATCTGCACCTAGGTTTTCCTAATGGTCGTTTTCCAATTGGTCTTCCAGTCAAGACTTTGAAAGCGTTTCTACTTTCTTCCATTCTAGCTACATGACCTGCCCATCTAAGCCTCCTAGACTTGACGACCCTAACAATGTTGGGTAAACCATAGGCCTATAAATTATGTAGTTCCTCGTTACATAATTTCCTCCATTCCCCATTCCCGTTCCTCTTGGGTCCGAATATTCGTCTCAGGATCTTGTTCTCAAATACTTTCAGAAAGTTATATAGCTATAAAACGAAACAATGTGATACATCAAGAATAGTTCGGATAGTCAAACGTACACATTTATGTAATACTACACTGACACTAGTCTCTAATTTACGATTTTTACAGCATCGAAGCTTTCACAGTCTTAATATGCATCCATATATCCGAGCATATTGATTGTTCCTGTGTGTTTTAAAGCAGTGTTCGGATAATCAGTACCTGTTGTATTTCTGAAATAAAGCTGTATTAATTTCCGTAAAATGTGGTCTTCCTGTCACCACGGCACGGCGCGTCCTTAGGTTGTGGATCGAGGAGAAGGCCTCTGGGATATAGAGGTTAGCTGCGAATATACTGAGTTAAGCAGTCACGGACAGACAAGGGGTGATAATCCAGCTTGAGAATTTGGTGTGAGGCTAACAACCTCATCCATTTAAAAAAAGATTTTTCAGATAAGTTCGCAGAATCCTCTGATCAGAACTGATAACTTGGCACGAACTCCGCAAAGTAAAATCGACATGAGATTTGGAACATTGAATATAAGAAGTCTCTATAGGACAGGCGCGTTAAAATTTGTAAAAAATGAGTTTAGAAGTAGAGGTTGGAACTAGTGGGACATCAGGAAGTTAGATGACAAGGAAATGGAGGAGTCAAGTCGGGAAATTTTACGTTCTTTTACGGGGAACAAATTAGAAATTACCAACTAGAAACAGGGCTTTCCGTTCACAAACGAATACGTAATATCAGCAATTACATAGGTTGAATTTGTTAATGATAGATTTTTCTTTTACTTCTCTTAAGGGTCGGTGGTGTAATATTATTATTTTAAATGCACATGCCCCAACAGAAAATAAGGATGGCGATTTAAAAAATACAGTTTTTACGAAAGAATAGAACGGGTATTTGATCATCTCCTGCAATACCATATGAACATTCTGTTAGGCGGTTTCAATGCGAATGTAGGACCAGAGGGTATTTTCAAACCGATTATAGGGAATAAATGTTTGCATAAGGAAGGTTGTGACAACGGCGTTAGACTCGTGAACTGTGCAACATCCAGAAACCTTATCGTGAAGACTACAAAATTCCAACATCGCGACATTCATAAATATACTTGGACCTCATGAGATGGAAAAAGCACATATTCAAACTGATCATGTTTTAGTAGACAGAAAAGAACAGTCTAGCACAACTGATGTTCGGTCGTTCAGAGGAGTTGATTGTGATAGTAAGAGAGAGACTATCGTTGAATAAAGGAAATATTCAATATCTGAAAACGGGGCGGTATTTTTTTTAAATAGAGGAGAGTCAGGTGAGAGGGGGGCCAGATTGAAGTGTCGAATAGATTTTTGGCTTTAGAAGGTTCGGAGTACACTAGTGTCCAAGATACTTGGTTGAAATTAGAGATAACATTAAAATTTCAGCAAAATAAATATTGGAGCACGCAGAAATACGTAGGAACAAACCATGGTTCAACCAGGAATGTACTAAAGTAGCAGAGAAGAGAAAACAGAAGAAACTGCGTTGGCTACAAAATCCGAACGAAATATTGTATAAAATTTCATTGTCATCTGGCAAAAAACTTCTAAAACTTTTAGAACAAAGAAACGCTACTTTTGAAAGTTAAAATTAATTAACTTGAAGATAATAGTTAGAACAAAAACATTCGGGACATGTATAAATGCATCAACGAACTTATGAAGGGCTATCAACTTCGTGCTTATATATTAAAGAAACCTAAAGGAACAGTTCTCACTGATACAGATAGCATCTTAAATAGATGGAAAGATTTCTTTGACGATTTGCTTAACACATAGCCAAAAACTAATGCGCGTGGAGAAAGTGAAATGCATGCAGCATAACCGTATATTCCAGAACCTAAGCAGGCAGAAATAGAAATCGCTATTTTTTTAAAAAAATAAACACACATCTCCGGGTGTAGACGAAATTCTGGTTGACTTAATTTTAGCTGGAGGGGAAAAATTGTAGAGCAAGATACATAAACCCATTCTCATTATCTGGAACAAGGAGGAATTACCACAAGAGTGAAGAGAATCAATCGTTCTTCCAGTTCAGAAGAAAAGCAACAAAACAGATCTAATAATTATCGAGGTATTTCTCTTCTGTCAACATCCAATAAATCCTCTTACACATTGTATTAGGAAGATTGACTCCATACGAAGATGAAATTATTGGAGATTATCAGTGCGGATTTAGTCGAAATCGATCAACTATCGACCAAATATTTACCATTCGACTAATACTTGGAAAGAAATGAGAGAATACAACATCCTGGCACATCAATTATTGACTTTAGACTCTGGTAGGAGGGAAGCATTGTACAACATGCTTACAGAATTTGCAATACCGAAAAAGGTAGATTAATTAAGATATGTTTAAATGAATCCCGAAGTAAGGTTCGAGTAGAGAAATTCTTGTTCACGAGCTTTCACGTTGAGAATGACCTAAAACAAGGAGATGCGTTGTCGTCATAATTATTTAACTTTGTTCTGGAGAACACTATAAGGAAAATCAAAGACAGCAATCAGGTACTAGAGCTGAATTGTATTTGCCAGGTTATGGCGTATGCTGATGATGTAAATTTAATAGGGAATGATAGAACAATAGAAAGGAATGCAGAAATCTTAACGCTTGCACGGATATAGGCTTAAAAATAAACGCAGAGAAAACTAAATAAATGGAAGTTTGTCGGGATCATAATACTGCATTTTATGATGCGTTAAAATACCAAATAATATTTTCTTTCGACAAAGTGGATACTTTCAAATATCTAGGATCATTATTAACACACCAAAACCATAATCACTAAAAAAATTGATGTCAGCTGAAAGCAGGGATTTCGTGCTATTATTCAGTTAAAAATCTTTTGTTGTCTCTAATTCTGTTGAGGAATTTGTAGCTCAAAATATAAAACGATAATCATGTCTGTTGTGTTGTATGGTTGCGAAACATGGTCGCTGACTCTGAGGGAAAATCGCAAACTGAAAGTGTTTGAAAACAAGATTCTTAAACCAATATTCGAACTCCAAAAGGAACAGGAATGAGAAAAGACGGAAACTTCCTAACGATGAACTGCATAATTTTATACCGTTTACCAAACATTGTTAGGGTCATCAACTCTAGGAGGCTCAAATGGTCAGGTTATGTAGCCAGAATGGAAGAAATTAGAAACGCTTTCGAAGTTGTTACTGGAAATCCAAATAGGAAAATGACGGTTAGGAAGACCGAGGCGCAGATGGGAGGACAATATTAAAATGGTTCTCGCAGAGATTGAAATATAAAGTAGAAACTGGGTTCAGTTTTCTAAGGACAGAAATCAATGGAGCGCTTTTGTAAACGCGGCAATGAGCCTCCTGCGTCCATAGGCGTGCTATATTAAGTTGTTGATACATTTAGCTTCTTTTCATTTGACAGAAATGTTATTACAGAAACTAAAATGTTTTTCTGTAGTAAAGAGGATTTCGATTCGAGGTTAGCTATTTACGTTAATACTAAAACAAATTTGGTGGTGATTTTCATATAAAATGGCACCCATACTTTCTTTCAAAGTCTCTCTCTCTCTCTCTCTCTCTCTCTATATATATATATATATATATATATATATATATATATATATATATATATATATATACACTCCCGTTTGTATGGGCGCCCTTTTAGTAGACTTGTCCACCGCCCTCATTAGTATCCCAGCACGGCCCTGCATTCACGGAATGTTTAAAATAAACCATTAACTTGCATAATGAACACTGAATGAAAAATGACGCACCACAGTGGTCACACACGTTCGCACCATCAAGACCGAAGGCGAACTTCTTGGGAGTTACAAACTGTTCAGGGCGTTCAATTAGGTCTCCACTTTTAAAGATTGCATAAAGAATCATATTGGTATAATGAGAAGATGAGAACGTGATGTACTCCTTACACCAAGTCAACAGTAATTTTCATAATCATAGTACAAGCCGTTAAAACGAAAACAATTGCTAATGTTCGTTTTATTTACCTGGTTCGTGTCATTTAATTAATCAAACCTCATTTTTTGTAGACAAGAAAACATTTATATTTTCATCTCAATTTCAGCTTTCCTTCTTAAGTATCTGTATAAACAAGTAAGTAATACATTATCAACTATTTCTTTTCTTTTTCTTCTTTTCTTGGGACAGTGCATACATTAAAGCACTCTCTGCCCAAGTATATATGATGTTATCGTTGTATATGGTTCCCGAACAATGGGAATTACATAAATTGTATTGCAGGTACAATTTGTGTAAGAATCCTGGACCGTTAAATTGAACCATACTATATAAAATATAGGACTTTGCTTATTGCAACAAAGAGATTACACCTCGTATAATTAATAAATTTGACACTTCATCTTTTAAATGTATTTATACACAATATAATTGCCTTTGCTATATATTTTTAGAGAATCTTTTGTAATAAATATTTGACATTATATATATATATATATTTAATTCATTTTATATCTGTTTACTTTCATTTCACATTAAACATTATTAAGAAGGTCAAACAATCAATTCTTCTTAAAATAGTAGTGCAAGGCAATATATATATGTGTAAAATTTAAGATTTTGTATATATTATCAGCAAATTAGTTGTTCACTTATATGTTGTAATACACGTAAATGCAAATCATTACATAAGCAACGATAGCGATTAGTTATAAGTTAATCGCTTATATGGACACAGGGAATAAAATTACATATAATGTTCGGAACCTAATATATGATATACATATTTCTAAACCAAAGGAAGCTTAAGAGATTGGATGAAACTATTAACAGGAGATGATAACGAATTATCAGAAACTCAAACAAAGCTAATAGGAAATGTAATAAAAATGACATTGAACAAGATATTCATGGAATATTTCACAGTCCTTTCTCATATGCTTCACCCTGAACGTCAATTGTAATTGACAAAATTACACAAAAATACTAGAACGAAAACATATATTTAAAGATGCTAAGAATAACACAATGCTCATGAATCTGGCCTACACTTAAATTAACTTTAAATTCATTAGGTTAAGTACATTCGAATAATTAGAATGAATGTAACTTTGCACAAAATAAACATTGCAATGTCGTATTAACCGAACTTATTTCAAATAGTAACATTTAGTTAATAACTCATCTAAATTATCAAGAATTACACGAAATAATACGTACATCCTAAAAATACTACGACTACAGCACATCAATGTGATTGGTAACTGTAGAGCATTTGTTAACTTTTTCTGGTTATGTGTTATGGCAAAGCCGTTTTCATGGTTTGTAGATTCCTCTTCTCATCAATCACACTCTTAAAGTTACGTGTATATTGACTTCGATTACTTTTTACATCATTTATGCATGCAAATGTAGCTTCTCTCTCTAGCCAATGCTGTATTGAAGGAATAATCCTATATCTTTTCGTTCTTTGGCTGTTAAGCTCTAGTTTGGCATTTTCACTACCGATCACTGAATGATGACACTTTAGCAACTTCAATCGAACTTTAGGCTTCTGTTCTATTATGCATTGGTACAAGCTTAAGACCCGAAGTTTGAATGGACTGATCCCTTGTTTGTTGTTATGTTTCTTTCGGAATTTAGGTCTTCTTTCATTCGTCTTTGGACGTAATTGTCGATCACATATACCTGTTCCTACCTTCTTGCGGACTTTGCATAGAACTTGAAACTTGGAAAACTTTTCAGATTTTCTCTTCTCTCGTAAGATTGTTGGATCAGATACCTGAAGATCTCGCCTTTTGATTGTATAGTTTTCATCACTCTTAAAATTGGTACCGGTTAAAAGCTGTTTTAGGACACACATCAAACATATGTTACTCTTAAACAGATCCTTCATATTAGTATAGCTAGTTCCTTCTTCAACATGTAATAAATTACAACAACGATTACTTAGACTTAGGTCAAACACTTTTACAACATTTGTTACATTGTCACAATTCATCATAAAATTGAGAAAACTTTCTTGTACACAAGAAGCACTACCTGTTTGAAACTTAAACTCTGAATTGCAACTATAAATACTACTTACATCTAGGTTAACTGTTAAAACAGGAATTCTATTTACAAGGCTTGAATTAGATGTGAAAAACATTTCATATGGAAATTTATATTTTTCTTTAGAACCACAGATGGAGTACACATTATCAATATATGCATTGGTAGTTTCAGTATCTGTACAAGATATAGTGTCATCACTTGACATATCCCTACATTTGTGCATAATCATTTCCGTACCTTTTCGATTATTTTCTTCGCAGATTTTGTTTACATGCTGGAGCACAAATTCCACCTTCTCTTTTTCATTATAAGCTGATAATGGTTCATCTGGAGCATACAATAGTTCTTGCACGTTTTCTTGTTCTCCTGTATGTTGTAAGGTTTCTACGGGAGTTATATATTCTTTTTCCGCCCCATCTACGGGTTTGGTATCCTTATCCGGCTGTTCAAATTGGCTGGGAAAATTCGTGAAATCATCTCCATTAAAAACTCTCTGTATGTTTTCTAGTGAACGTTCCATCTTTTGAAAATGTTCTTCAATTTTGTCTTCTATCCTAGCATTGGACCATTCCATTTGTTCAATCCTATCCTCTAGTCTCGTATTATACTGAGCTCTTTTATTATCCATCTGCTTAAATTGTGTTTCAATTTGTTTTGTTATAGTTTGCAACATCATCTGTAATTGAGTTTCCATAATCTCAGATCCGGTAATAGCAGTGGTTAGATTTCCTACACACTCAGCACCTGTTGGCGCAGATTGACGATTACCATCCATTTTAACATATATTTTCTTTTTATTTCTTAATAATATATAATCCGTGTTGACGGAATTTATTTAAAGAAATCACACAAAGTTATATTGGTTATCTATACTAAACTTCAGATTATCCAATTCCCGGTAATAAGGCACCATATAAAACGAAAACAATTGCTAATGTTCGTTTTATTTACCTGGTTCGTGTCATTTAATTAATCAAACCTCATTTTTTGTAGACAAGAAAACATTTATATTTTCATCTCAATTTCAGCTTTCCTTCTTAAGTATCTGTATAAACAAGTAAGTAATACATTATCAACTATTTCTTTTCTTTTTCTTCTTTTCTTGGGACAGTGCATACATTAAAGCACTCTCTGCCCAAGTATATATGATGTTATCGTTGTACCGTATATGTCGTATTCAGAAGACAAAAACAAATACTGTTTTAAAAATTACTGTAAATAAAAAGTCATGGATGAAAAATGAAACGTGTTATATTTCTCGAACAGTAGCTTTTCGTTTCACAGCGCTCCCAATGTATTATATATATTGATGCCGGATTATATATATATATATTGATACAGGGCCGGATTTTGGAGGGGTGCATAGGTGCACGTACACCCCCCTTAGTTGTAAATATACACTATCTAAAACGAGAACCTAGCAGTGAAAATACCAACACTTTCCGAAACTTTCTGACATTATTTTTCCGTTTGGGGCTTAAAAGAAAGCAGAGCTTTCCAAATGGTTGAAGGAAAAGGATGCATCAAGCAAAATAATACATTTGTCAAGTAGGGAAGAAAAGAGAAGCCAGTAGGAGAGAACATTTTTTCCTGCATAACACTTGCGACTCTCAGTAAAATACTCTTCTCAGTTCTATGCATCAGTGTTGTCAGGGATAAAGAATATTGTCAAATATAACTTTGAAGAGTTTCAGTGTGATTATTTTGGTAGTTACTGGTGCACTCCCCCCTCCTGAACCCGGCCCTTATATATATATATATATATATATATATATATATATATATATATATATATATATATATATATATATATATATATATATATATATATATATTACCAATGATCGAAGTGAGAATATACGCCTACCTGTCAGTTTTAACGTTCACTAGATGTAGGTAAGAAGATTTAAATTGTATTGTTTTACAAAATAAAATTTTATTCAGATTAACAAAAGAAATTACTTCAAAATTATTACATTATTTATAAATACTTATATAATCATGTCACTAAATATTCCAATGCAACTTTCCAAACCAGCAAAGTGACATCACGGTGCCGTAGTCCGCAGATAAACTAACTAATATTTTAGAATAAAAGTACCTCGGTAAATGAGTATATGTAGATGGAACACTTGTCTGTTTTTGTTTATATCTTTTGTTTTTTGTTGTTATTATTGTTATTACTTAACGCGACACACCAGGACAAAACAAAAATGAATTGTTACGATCGTTTGTATTATAGTTTGAAAGACCTTCATACTCATAATATTAATAACCAGACTATAATGATGATTGTTATAATAACCTTTATTATATCATTATTACACAGAGGTCCAGAAAATATTTACATACAACTCTATATTTGTTAATATCTTTACAATAATTTAAAACTCTATTTTAATAGCGATAGTGTAATTTAGTTTAACAGTAATAATGTAATTTTCATGCTCTCTAGAAGTTCTTCAGTGATAAATCAATGAAGCAAGGTTATCGTTTGAACAACAGAAGGTTTTGTCGTAGAGTTGTTATTGAGTTTCCACCACAGTCTCCGGACCTACCTCTCAGTTTCTACTTAGTGAGGACCAGGGGCGGACTGACCATAATGGAGTTGTGGAGCTTTCCACAGGGGCCAGTCGATTACAATTTCAATGGGCCAGTAGATCTAAATGACTTTCAGGCAGTACAGAATGACCAAATCAAAATATGTAGCCTACGTATATGTGTAAAACATTTTTAAAATGTAGGTCTATTAAACAGTCAAAATAATTAATTTCTTAATTTCCAATTCAAAAATTGATTCCTTTTCTGAGATAATAGGCCTCTAGTTTTGAAATGCAACAATGTTCTTTATTTTGCATAACGCTGACGCAAGGGCTGTAATGTTAAAAGAAAGAAAAACAGAATCATGTGTCTATACCGATATTTTATCTCGAGTCAGTGGAAAGAAGATACGTGGGATAGAAACGATGAAACTCTTTGAACATGTTGGGGTTTCGGAGAAGAGCAACTCAGTAAAAAAAAAAAAAAAAAAAAAAAAAAGTTGTTTGTAAATTTGTGTACAAGTCTAGAAATTATTAGTTACTTGATGTCTTTTTCGAAAAGGGCCGGTTGATGGAATTGTTCCATAGTGAAATTTTCATCCCAGTCCGCCCCTGGTGAGGACCCTAAAAGATTATGTTCGTTGTGAAAACCTAAGTAGGCCCTACACTGTTGTGTGCTACAAGAAAACATTTTTTTTAAAAAGTCGTGTGTGTGTGGCCATCACATTGGATGCATTTACAGAAAGTAGGCCTAATTCGTGCAGCAGCAGTTTTGTATCATTAACAATGTTTGAAAGTTGACGGTAGACATCTATTTTGATTCAGAAATTCAAGAAAACCTCCAATATCCTTAAAAAATTATTTTCTCAAAAATTAGAAAAAAATGCCTTTATCTTTTTCATATTCGAGATAAAGGTCTAATTATGATATGTTTAACCTAGGGATGGCCAATTCCGGAATTTTTACTTTCCGCATATCGGAAAATTGCGGATTTCGGGAAAAAAATATGGAATTCAGAAAAATTCCGATTTCGGAATAATACCGATTTTTTTTTCGAATTCCAGAATATTCTGGGGAATTTTTCCGAAATCCTGAAAGTAAAATTTTTGATTCCCAGAATCCGGATTCTGGAAAATATTGGCCATCCCTGGTTTAAACGTATTCTCATTAATGAACTAAAGTAAAATTTCACTATTCTCCTTAGTGAGATTTATCATTCGAAAATAAAAACAGAAATACTGTGTAATTTGAAATTCATAGTTTACAAGTGGCAGTGTTGTCGGTGTATCTACGTAAAGGAGTTTGGTTAACAAGCTAACTTTTACCATGTCTAAGCTTAAATATAGCATTTTACTTCTAATAAAATAAAGTATACTTTCGGATGAAATAATATTTGAAAATATAAAATATATAAGTCTTTAAATTGATCGAATAGAGTGTCATTTTCTAGTTTCATTTTCAGGTTGTATTCCGTAGACACATTAGTATTGTGTATTCTGAACATTATACTAACCTGCCAATCCAAACAGCATTGCGGGTAGTCTATCAACTAAGGATGACACATATAATAACTCTTAAAGGAATACAGGGGGGGGGAATCGATTTTCGATCGTTCAAATCTTGGAATCAACGAATGGATCGCATACACCAAGGATCTCGATTTCTAACTTTTGACCCTTTACAAAAGATCCTGGCCAAAATGGATACTGATTCATCAAATAGTTCTTTAAATTTTGTGTCTCCCGGATGGACACACGAACATACAATATATATATATATATATATATATATATATATATATATATATATATATATATATATATATATATATATATATATATATGAGGAGAAGTCAGAAAGTAAAGGGACTGGCAATTTCTCGCACTAGGGTTTGGTAACACTGCTAGTATCCAGCGCTAATTAGTGTCGTCTACAACACTTCTATGCAATGTATCAATCATCACCGCGTTAGTCGTTGGAGTATAGCAGACCGTTAAACATGGTAGCTGCATTGTCGATCTGCACCAAGGAGGAAATGAGGGCAGTGATTTATTTATTTATTTATTTATTTATTGTTTTGTTTGCAGAAGGTGTTAAACTTGCGGAAATTATTCGTCGAATGCAAGCGCAATATGGTGACAGTTGTCTATCGCGAAGCAAGATCTACGAATAGATAGAGCGTTTCAAACAGGGAAGAACTTCTTTATGCAGAAGTCATTGATGCAGTGCAAAATTGGTTACAGTTCCAATCGAGAAACTTTTTTCTCCGACGGAATAAAAAAAAAAAACTTATGAAACGTTGAGAAAAGTACGCTGAAGTGCAGGGAGATTATGTAGAAAAATAAATATGTTTTAGTTTTCTATCATTAGAATAAATGTATCTTTTCCTGTCCCTTTACCTTTTGGCTTAGCCTCATGTAAAGAGATTTCTAGTAAATCAAATTCCTTAAAAAACGAACCGAGAACAATGTACTGAAGATGTTATGACAACCACAGATACCCACTCAGAATACCACAGAATTATTTTGCTTTTAGCTCAATGGAAATGAATATTAGCAATCTGGTCGAAGTGCGCGAACAATGTGGCATCTACAGTCATGTGATTTAATGTGATGACTGTGTAATGTGTAATGTTTATGTGTGTGAAAAAGTGTGTCAACATGTATGAGAATTTTAATTTTAATGAAATATTTTTTGCACGATACGAATCTCATTAAATACGTACAATTTTCTGAACGTAAGTAGAAGTTGAGAAATATGCAACTTTTTTTAGATTTTACAATTGTTATCTAAATTCTCGTATAGACAATTGCTATGTACGGAAATTATGAATAGTTAAAAATAAAAGTCTAATTCAACATTTAAGGCAATTGCTTCTTCTCAAAACAAACTGGGACAAATATGACCAGGCGTGCACCCTCAAAATTTTGTTCGGAGGGGTCCAAGCTTTTTTTTCTTTGGGGGGGGGCGGTCCAATACTACAAGCCACTACGTTTATGTAGTATTGAACGGGTATTATTCTACACAAGAAAAGACGATAAGTAATTGTAAAATACTTTAACCTATATTTTTTAGAAAAAAAATATAGAACTAGTTTGTTTGTATAAGAGAAAGAGTACAGATGAAGTGTAGGATCAAATTTTCATGCTACATCAATCATTTCCCTGTTAAACAAGTGTAGTTTTATTTAAAAAAAAAGTGTACAATGTTCTATTGAGTTAGGTAGTTTTTGGAGAGGGGCGGGGAGCTGGTGGATATCCCCCCGTAAGTGTGCCCCTCAGCATGACTACCTTTAATTTTGCAGATAATAAATTTCTATGCTACCAAATTACGGATTGCTCAGTTAAGTTCACTACTGAGATTATTATAACTGTCATTTGTATTTTTCTATTTACTTTTAATCAAAAAAAAAAACTTTTATTAACATGTAATACATGTAAGAGAATAATTCGAAAAAGATCTTTATACACTTACAACACCATGTTCTTATAGTGAATTGTAACACGAGTACATAAATATGATACCGTAATAGACAGAAAACAGCTCTCTGGACCTTACATGCACTTAATGTGGCGGCAGTGATGACGCTAGCTTTCATTTCTTGATGGGGGAAGTTTAAGGAAGATTTTTTTTTTTTTTTTAGGGGCAACTATTTGTTCTATACTGAGAGGAGCAATTTTATATTGCTTGACTTATATTATAATACAAAAGGTCTGGAGGGCATTCAAAGAAAAGGCATAGCCATAGGGGGCGCTTGCCTTCTTGCCCCCCTTTGGTGTCTTCACTACTTGATATAAGTAGTTCCATATATATGTAAGGGAGCAAGTACGCATTAGTACAGTATCAGCGGATCTCAATTAATGGATTGCAATCCAATAGGGGTCGTGAATTAGTTGAGTTGATTTTAGTTTAGCGTCCCTTTCAGCAGCGAGGCTATATGAGACGTGGACCTACTGATTAACGTGGAATCCGAACTACATGAGCTCCCGCCGGGGGTCGTGAATTAGTAAATAGCGACAGATTATATATAGGTCTCTATATCAAACTAATCTCTTAAGTAGAAATTAACTTTTTGGCATAATGTAAGTAACGGTTAAATTTTTAAGAATTCGGAATAGACATTACGTGATCCATACAGCTCGTTAGGATTAGGATTAGGAATTAGATTTCTGAGCTTTCGGCATATACGGCCATATTAGCCCCATTACACATAATGAGAAATGATGTCCCTCGGCGATCACACTGTCCGGAGAATTGGAGAGGAAGATAAGAATGGGAAAGGAAAGAACCGGCCTGGGGCCATTATGTTAAGTAGTGATGAGCAAATGCAAGACCAAGACCAAGACCCGGGTGGTCTTGGTCTTGCGCATGTGGTCTTGGTCTTGGTCTTGCACTGGAATACTCGGTCTTGGTCTTGGTCTTGGTCTTGCACACCCAGTCTTGGTCTTGCTTGCAAGAGTCTTGCAAGTTTTGCTTTTAAGAAATCTATGCTTTTCATAGGTAAATTTTACTCTGGATATGAGGGATAATAAATTCTACATTGCGTCAATAGTGAGGGAAATTCAATGTATGTTTCTAAATGTAACATATTTTCCCTTCGTGTAAGTGTGATGATACTGTACAACATAGGCGATGACCTTTACTTTTTTTTCAATGGGTGATCACGCTTCACTACTTATAAAATAAATAACAAAATTTCGTAATATTTTTATATGTTTTAACAGATCCAGTACTCCACTGGTCCCCAAACTGGAGAGGATACCCTTGACAGTGAGACGCATGAAAGAAAACCAAGACGGCACAGATTACTGAAATACCATAAATTGCAAAATAATTTTTACACTCTAAAAGAGTCAGATTTTTTTTCTTTCCAACCACGATTAGCTCATCTTTGTATTGAACAAACTCCCAATTAAATATTGAAATTTTGTTTTACTGATTCTAATATGTACTGCATGGGGCAGAAACAAGGACATTACGCAAAAACGATGAAACAATTAGATTTTCGAAATGTGGGCATGGAGAAAAAAGGAGAGATACAGCTAGGTTGAACGGAAAACGAATGTGAAGGTTTTAGAAATAGTAGCAGTAGGCGAGAAAAGAAGAATTTTAGATGTAATTAAGAAGAGGACATTGGCTGAGGAGGAACTGTATTATGAGGCACGTGCTAGAGGGAGGGGGCGAAGGAGACTGTAGTTGAACAAAGATATTAAAACAGAAAATTGCTACGTTAAGACGAAGAGACTAGCTGAATACCACAATCTTCGAAGCTTCTCAGCTGCAGCAAGTGACCTGCCAATAATGGCAGAATAGCTATTATTATGACGATGATATGTTTTGCAATATTGACCAAAAAAGAGAGATAAAATTAAAATAATAATAATAATTAAACCTCTTAATATTTTAGAATATGAAAGGAAACTAAATTTGTGAGTTTTACGTCCCACGATTATGCCGGCTAGGCTAAAGGAGACGGTAATGATGAAAAATGAATGAAAATGGTGGAAAGAAGAAAGTGGGAGGAAACGGGAGAACCCCGTGGAAACCCACGCACACAGTGTTTGTCCACCACAAAGTTCACTTGGCGGGGGCTTGGATCAAACGCTGGACCCCAAGTACCAGAGGTAAACGCTCTACCACTAAGCCACCGCAGCCCCAATATTTTAGAATAATTTGAGTGAAAACTGAAAACGACTCAACTGTCTATGTATTTTGTGTAAGCTCAATTTATATAAATACTTTTGACCTACATTAGAAATACATAATAACGGCATCAAATTTCAAGTTATTTGAAATAAGTACCAAATCACTCTCAGTTGTGAATATAGATTATTTATTGTTGTATAATGTTATATCGTTAAATCCTAGATATGCCGTATACCTAAGGAGGCTATAAGTTATATTGATAAACAATTATTCAACGTATAAGCATCCACCTATGAAATCAAGCTTGCGGTCACATGCACTAAGTTTTTGTCAATGTCATGAAAATGTTATTTCAATATTACTTTTATGAGCACATATTAAAAATTTCCAACGGATGATTGAGCCTCAGATCCAAGGCCATACCCATCCAAGGTCGACACCTATGGTGTACGGAATTGCCGATGTTCAATACTATATTTCTTTAGTTTTGGAAGAAGAACACCACTAATATGTTGAACCGTTGAAATGAAATGAAATATATACTTTAACGTCCCACGATTATTACACTGAGGCTAAGGGAAACAGTGATAATGAGAAATGGTGGAATGAAGAAAGTACGAGGAAACGGGAAAAACCACGCGCAGGGTATTTGTTCACCAAAAAAGCTCACATAGCGCAAGCTGCGATCGAACCAGGGAACCAGGGTGAACGCTCTGCCACTGAGCTACCGTGGCCATAACATGCTCTAGTTTATTTTAGCTTATTCACTTCTTATGGACACAATTATTCTTCGTATGATTTCTCACACTCCAATCATGGGCCGTCGTGAATGATCAAATGATGACCAAAGTAAATCAGACACTGAAGTTATTATATCTTGTAACAATTCATAGAATTATGCTGTCGGTCGTCTCGTGAACAACCGATTCAAAAAATGACATACTGTAGCTATATGTTACAGGAGCAGATCGACTCAGATGGATTGCATAAACTACTGGGAACACATTCACTCCGGCGGTGTTTTTACTGAAGCCAAGAAGTTCACGTGAAAGATGTAATGCTTTTTCCCCTTCCTTTTTACATTCTATAAAAAATCAAGTAGTACCGTACTTGTGCAAGACTCTTGCGCAAGAGTCTTGGACTTGGTCTTGGTCTTGCAGGTATGGTCTTGGTCTTGGTCTTGGTCTTGCACCCCTTGGTCTTGGTCTTGGTCTTGGTCTTGCACCCCTTGGTCTTGGTCTTGGTCTTGCATCGGGATTCCTGGTCTTGGTCTTGGTCTTGGTCTTGGTCTTGCATGCAAGACTCTTGCAAAAACTGCAAGACCAAGACTCTTGTGCTCATCAGTGCCATCCCGACATTTGCCTTGTGTGAATGAGGAGAAACCTCACTCAGGATAGCTGCCCTGAAAAGCTGTTACACCTTTTAGACGATTGTCCCCACCAGGAATTGAAACCGGGACCGCTACGCGGGACCAGCCATGAATTTGTGTGAAATAGAATGCTTTTCTTAACAAATGGAAACTATGCATATAGATAGGTATGATACACTTTTCAGACTAGAGCTTGTGAATCAAAATTGAGTTTATAGTGAATGTAAATATAACACAAGGAATATGTTAGTTTTTATATTTAAAAGCAAAATGAACAGCCACAGTAAGTCAATAAATATTAAAATGTTACAGGAGTGTAAGAATTAATCCTGGCATCTAATGCTGTTTTCATGCAAAACAGAACATTTTGTATTCAAGGAGCAGCAAATATTATCAACCAATCATCTGGCTTCATTTCATGTCGTCATGAGTGAATAAATTATTTGCACAATAGTTTAGTTGTGACAGGATCAGAGACATATTTCTTTTTTGTCTTTTCCCTAATTACAGGTTCCATGAAGCATGATATTCCAAATTGAAAAGGTTTAGAAACATCAATGTGCATCATTAATATATATATAAATTGACCTTAAATAATTCATTATCGAATATCGAATACACCATCTTACTTTTTCCTCAAGAGGCAAATGATCCACTACAAGTTACTATGACACATTTATTAAAAAGAACACGAGTCAATAAGAAACTCTCTTCCCACTAAATGGTTAATGGAAGATATCTTGGCGATGAAACCCGAGTTCGATTCTCAGTCGGAACTCATGATTCGAATATGAGGCTAACCTGATTCTTCTTCTCACATAGCCTCAGTGAGGAAAAAAAAAACATGCTAAACTCACACCTGAACAACAATAGTGTGAAACTAAAAATGCTTCATTGTCATACAACCATGGTTTAAATACGTAATGAAAACAAGTAATGAATGAAACGAAATTACTTCATTTTCAATTGAAATTTCGTTCACTAGGAAACAATCATGTATCTTTAGAATAAATTACTTATTGCATTATTTTTCTTGTTAGTTGCAATTCTAATCAGTATATTTTTAATACTATATGAAACTTCAGATAACATTGCAAGTCGACCCGCAGATCACTTTCCGAATAAACAAGGGGTCCGTGTTATCGGAAAATTTGAGAACCACTGGGTTATGGGATTACGATGATTAAAGCAAGTTAATGATGGTGGAAGAATTGGGGGAATGACAAAATGAGAGGAAACGGGAGTACCCCGAGAAAACACACGGACACGATGTTGTCCACCACTAATTTACTTGGCTAGGAATCGAACAGAGATCCCACACACCCAGAGGTAAGTGTCTCCCACTGAGCCACTGTTCCCCGGAAAAAAATATATATAAAGACAAAGATCACAAGTGAAATACACAGACCATAGGAAAGAGAAGCTAGAAGGAAATATGAAGTCTGTCTAAAGATAGGGAAGATTTTTATGTCAAATCTATCGAGAGATTGTTGACCCACAAAAAATAACAAGAGTATATAAAACATTATGAACTAACAAATATGCATAAAAAGTGCGTCATTTGATACAACTTCGATTATCGTAGGCAATACAACGCAGATTCACTGTTAACTTATGAAATGCTTTAGCGCATAACTTACTTTTGACGCAGATCAATATGTCACTGGATTAAAGAAAGAAAGAAGAAAGAAAATAACCATTTGAGAATGCTTCAAGAGCATTGCCAGAACGAACTTTAAAAGAATTAATTTTTCTTATTAATTTTTACAGGCTCTATGCCAGTTGTTCTATGTACATTATTATTATACTCATTAAACAATTCTTGTAATATATCTATCCATTTATAATTTCCTTAAGTACTCATTTTTACCACATGTTTCGTTTATGAGTTCTGTTAAAACGTTCTATGATATGCTTTACGAAGACACATGCACAAAATGGAGGGTTGAAAATTTAAAAAAATCGCAAAATATCATCTCTCTATGACAAGTTTGCCGAGATAGGGCTCCTTCAATCTCCCGAAATCTGAATTTTTTTTGGCAAATATCGATGAACGATGGACAGTTGACCAATGGCAACAGGTAACTATTTCGTACCAAAATGTTCACCATCCTCTTAGATATTAATCAACACAATTATGATCTCTCAATGACTTCCGATTCCCGAGATATGGTTCCTTAAATCTCCCGAAATCGGATTTTTTTTTTGGCCAATATCTTGGGAATGATAAGAGACACGAAAAATTCCATTACTTCTTTGAGATGGTTTTTGATGCTCTATCGAATGGAGAGGTCAAAATTTAAAAATTCGCAACTAATAGACCCACACACAGACAGACATAGAGAATTCAGTAACGAAGTTCGTTGAATATGTTAAACAAATGTACAGAACAACTGTCTCACAGAAAGTTCTTAAACACAAATGAAGCATACACATATATACAACTCCAAATATTATTGGTATAGTATACTTACATCTGCTCTAGTTGCAAAATTTCCGCTCAAGATACTGAGTTCTCCCGTGGAGTCGTCACAAATGACAGAAATATATTAAATGGAACAGAAATATACTTTTCTTTAAATACATATATAGAATGTGTGTTTTAAAAGTGCGCATATTCAATTTCTGAGAAATTCTACTTGTCCAATCCCTCTTGTTCTTATCGAAACAACAATGGCAATTGCTTTAACAAATAGTGAACAATTGTCAACTACTATATTTTAAAGAAAGAGTAATGAAAGAGGGACAGCGTATGTAATTGATGCCTTGAGTATAATTAGTAATGCATTGTTAAGTCAGACAATTACAAATGATTATCCGTAATTTCTGCTTTTCAAGAATATACAATTCTCTCGTTCAAAAAGCTATGAGCATTACAAATTCTTTATTTTAATCTCGTACACGTGCGTTGTATGTATATGGTATGTTTGCAATCGCTACAGGTGCTTCCTGTAAAGCTTTTAGACATCTTTTTCTGCGTCTTAATATATATTTTTTTTAAATATACTGTTGCAGGAGGAACAATCAGAAAGGTCATGACCCCTAATTAATATCTGTATAGGCATTGATAGAAGTAATGAAGTATTGTGATCCTTTGTTCTAGATATTGTAAATAAGCACCATCTTTGTTTGGAATATGAGAGCGCTTATGTTATATTTCCTGCGCTCTTAATATTTATGCTTTGTTATGATATTTCTTCCTTTTCTTTTGCATGTCATTTCTGATATTATGCATGATTCTTTTCTTTCTCTCCTTTTTCCTGTTTGTTTTCCATTTTTACAAGGATCATTTTTTTTTTAAAGTTGTACACGTGTATATCCGAGAGCCGTAAATAAAAACTGTGAAGTATACGCGTGTTTCTTATAGAAATTTTTCAAATGTTCTTTAATGCTTATTTCCGTTTTTGTTTCTTATTATTTTTCGAGTCAATCGAAACAAAGAAAATATAACAAAAGTGATAATAGTGTACAGTATAGCTAATGTTGGATTCAGGTTGTACCAGTGGCGGCTCGTACTGTCATTAACAAAGCGTGCTACAATATATATATATATATATATATATATATATATATATATATATATATATATATATATATATATTACGCGTGTATTTACCCACTGAAGGCGGAAGTTGATATCCATCCTTCGATTCTTAATGCTGGCAAACTTTTCTATCACCCTGGAGTTGAAATCTAGCATGTTGTTGATCAAACTTTTTTCTATCGAGAGCATGGCAAGGGCAGTTAACCTTCCTGACCTACGGAAATTCCTCACGAATAGACGAAAAGCATCTCTCAGGCTCTGCTGTGGACATTGGTATGGTCACTATTATTTGCAAAAGGGTTGTTATTTCGCTAAAATTGTCCTGTAAATTGTTTTTAAAGATAAGCTGACAGAACCAAAAGCTCAGTGCGAAGTCACTGCGTACCTAACATTGGGTATCTTTCAACCCCAGTGTCCAGAAATGTTCCGGAAAAATCACTAAAATTTGTAGAATCCAGAAGTTTGGCGGCATCCAAATGGCTTGTTTTCTCAAATCGATTTCGCGCATCCGCAGAAATGCGATCACATACTTCTTTGGCATTGGGTACTCTGCAAGATATAATCCGCCCATATTTGTTTTACCAACTGTTGGAAGAAACATATCACTTGTCCTAATATTGTCTGTGTCATTCCGAATTTTCTCAATGGCTTCAATGAAATATTTAGGTGCTGTTTGTACTTTAATGATAGGCCTGCACTGAATTTGATTATAGAAAATATTCACATGCGGCATTATTTTGTGAAAGAATTCTAACCAAAACATGAATTCCCTGTGTTGGATTTCTCTAGTTCTGAAAAACACACTTTCGAAACATTTTAATTTTCATAGATGGAATTGACGGTTCGTGACTTGAAATTCCATCGAGTGGTTGACCCACTCGGAACACGTCGTAAGACACTTTTGCAAAACAGATACACGCTGTGGGAAGCAGGAGGAAAAATGTGGAAAATCCTGAAAGACTACAGGAAAAAAGCCCTTGTCGATTGATTTTGAGATGCAGTTCTTCCCATTATCAAATTTAATTGGTTAACAATGGACGTAGTGTGCCAAACAGTGCTTAAAGTGAGCCGGTATGAGACGGTTATGCATCCGAAAGTTAGAAAATCGACCGGTATGGCATACCGGTAAAAATAATATATTTAAATTGTAATTTGCCTGTAGAAACGAAAAAGATTTAACACATAGTACGATGTTAGCATTGAGTCAACAAATATGTTTGTACTACCAAAGATTTCGTTGCTGCTGCTTTGAAAAGTTAATAATAGTTTCCTATCACCCTATTCAATGGCAGAATTTGTGCTCTTGATTTTTTTTTAACATTTGTAAGAGCGATTCCACCCCCCACCCCCCTCAAACAATTCTAACTTCCGTACTGCCCGCCTAAAATGTTTAACTTGGATCCGTCTCTGGTATTGACAGGACTCTTTTTTAAATTCAAAATTATTCTTTTCATTTGGTCTGGAGTTCTGTGTTTACAACTATATAAAAAATTTAGTGTTGAACACGAGACGAGACCAGAAGAAGTTTTTGAAAATGGAAATGAAATTGGAAAGAATCATTAAATATTTGATACTAGAGACGAGACGAGAATGCCTACAAAACCCTGAAAACTAGAAGAAAAAACATATGAACATATATGTGTTTTCTTGTTTTAATCCATTTAACGGTCGCGTTGGATCATTATGTTATTGTAAATATGATGTTTAAGTAAACGTACCATCCGTGCTCTTCCACATTTAGATCGCCGATACGGCCAAGCAAAATTTGTACGAAAGCATACAGCCTCTGCTTCTTTCCTCACTTCGTAATCACTATTGCTCAACAATCAGTTTAGATGCAGAAGTCTAAAGGCTAGTTCATCAATAGAAAACCTAAGCCTTGCAAGCCGTTTACCTTTTACACTTTTATATTTTGATATTCAAAAGTTTTAAAGTCCATTCAGTTTAGAGAAGGGAAATTCAGTTCCTTGCCGGAACTAGAGCCTTTTTATTTCGAGTGTGAACCTTCTGCTGTTGCTGTCAATAATATGTGCTTTCCCGTACCTCCCTCGAAAGAGGAGAGACAAGTTGATGTAGCCAAGACCATTCATTTGTTGGATGCGGACAGGATTGCTACATTTAATTATTTCACGGGCTTCGCTATGCATCGACTGGTTAACCATCCTAGGTAGTCTACGACCTTCACTCGCCAAGACCACACGACTGAATGACAAATTGCCGACAGAGTCGAAGAAATTCACTTCTTTCCCCAAACCAAAGGGAAGTTTTCCTCCATAAAAGGGATGGCGGGGGTGAGGTCAGAGTATGTTTCACAAATTTTCCTCTCTGCAGCAAGAATCGTGTAGCTACGAGCACATTCCCTTTCGCTCCATCTACATCCGCAGAGTACGAACGGCCTGCCAGGTAGGACCAGTTGCCTCTAGAGAAATCGGTTTCTTGGGCATGAGCGAACAGTAAAAGAAAGTTATACGAGTAATGGCAGTACATTTTGGGGTCCTTTCGTTCCGTAATGGTTTTCGTAAACGCAACTCAAATTTTGTGTTTGACAGTATTTTACGAGAATTGGCAGAGCTTTATAATTACTTGTTTCATTATTTGCGTTACGATGCGAAGGCTCTTACAGACTGAGCCTCCTTCATTTGCTAATCGCCTCTTTCAACCTTCTTCATTGCTAGCACAATTCCCATTTACTCTGGTGAGTAGTGACAACCTATCCAAAGCATAGGTGTAACTGGAAGGAAACTAGACTCCCTAGCAAATACTCATTATTCCAAAGAGGAAGAGCTATTATTATTATTATTATTATTATTATTATTATTATTATTATTATTATTATTATTATTATTATTATTATTATTATTATTATTAATGTACAGGTGTTATGAAGGGTTAGTGGTAGCCCAAGCCAGCAAACCAGTATATACGCCACTGATGATAGTGGAGTGTGAAACATTTACATAGTTCTCTCTCTGTCTTTCTCTCTCTCTCTCTCTCTCTCTCTCTCTCTCTCTCTCTATATATATATATATATATATATATATATATATATATATATATATATATAGTCATATTTGTTGCATACCGCCACCTCATCTGATGTCACTTTAAGCACTGGTGCCAAAGGAAAGTGTTCTTTAATTTTAGATTGTACGCCAGTAATTGATCACTTATTACCGATGCCCCATTAAATGTGTGCGCTATAATTTTGCTACGATCTGAATCTGTGTCAAAAATGTTCAATTCATTTAATATACACTCCCGACAATTCTGGGCTCCCGGACCTTTAGGATTAAATAAAATAAAAAAGAGGAGAAAAGACAGAACCGAGCGGCGAGCGCCGCCAGTAAGCAGAAGAAAGCGAGAAAGAGGAATACTTGGCGCTTGCGCAGAATGTCTTCGGGCTCAACCTAACACAGCACGGTGGAAGCTATTCTGGGTGTAAAAAAAAGTAAAGTGGACAAGGCATATTGAGATCTTTGCTCCATGCTAGAGATATATTTGTTGAGTAGGCTTGTATAGTTCAAGCGGGCTCCATTTAGTACAGCCCGCTCGGTTCGTTAGTACAACTTCCATACAAATGAAGGCGCTGATAATCGCGCTCCACGCTCGAAAAAGAAGATAGTCATGGGAAAGTTCTGTATTTTGTTAATTGATGAACAGTTTAAACAAATGAATAGATGAAAATTTTTTGAACTAAAATTATTCTAACACAAATACACAAACATAGGAAGCGTGCTGTAGCCCGGTAGCCCTACGTCAGAAACCGCTACTGGGTTGTACGCAAAGTTTTTTTTTCTTTCTTAATTTACCGAAGAGTACAGAATTTCCTTCCTGGAAATTTCTATCAAAATGTTCCATTTTTTTTATTTATTTTTTTTTTTTATTGCGAATAGCTGCCTGGAAAAGTCGAATGCTCGTCAGCATTAGGGTAGCGAGCACGAAACGTGTCAATCTGGAGTTCGAGTCCTGTTGAAAATCATCGGTATTTATTTTTATAATCTTGCTTTTCATTTAATCATGTGTATTCATTTATTTTCCACCTCGTTTCCTTTAGTCTTCAAGATACAATTAATAGAATGCCAAATTCAAACAAGGTACTGATGTCAAACAAGTCAAGATAATTCAAACAAGGTGACAATGAGAATATGGGGAAAATGGAAGAATCCTCAAGGAAACCGGACACAATGTTATCCACTACAAAGTTGCATCTTCTGAGATCGAACCAGGACTCCGCGGACTAGGAATGAGTGCTCTAGTCACCATGACCCGCTCCATTTTCTTATAGATATCAAATACCAAAAAACAAGGAATTTTTTAGGAGGAAGGGGAATTTGTGAATCGTACTACGAGGACTTATATTCTACTATGAGAACTTATATGTTACTATGAGAACTTATATCCTACTATGAGAACTTATATTCTACTACGAGAACTTATATCCTACTATGAGAACTTATATCCTACCATGAGAACTTATATCCTACTATAAGAGCTTATATCCTACCATGAGAACTTATATCGTACTACAAATCGCATACTACTATTGTGTTTGGAGTATTTTGTTCTGATGGATGTAAAGTATTGGTTTGGAATTTTGTTCGAATATTTATAAAATTACTTAAAATGTATATTTGACAATACTGTTCAATCAGTTCATATATAAGTAATGTGTGGGTGTTACACTCTTTGCGGAAAAAAGAAATATGTACCAAAACCAATAAGACTTTCATATGTATTTTTCAAAGATGAGAAAATCGATAATATCTTCCTATATTCCTCTCAAAGTTAGCAACACTTCTTCTTGTGACATAATTCAAATGTTTAATAACATCACTTAGTCCCTCTGAAAACAACTTTACACAGAGTTGATAACACTGCATTAACCATAACATTGATGATAACGCTTGGGGATAGCTTGTGTTATTGTAAAAACTGCGTTGCTAAAATTTCTCAAAGATTGCTTATTTTAATTTTTGAATGCATTTTTCACCATTTAAAAAAGGTATATACGAGGATCACGGCAAAAGTCATGGCAACTATTTGTTTCCTCGAAAATGGTAACGAACAAAAATATTCTAAAATATGCAAATGGAAGGTTAGTTCATATGTAAACATTACATGTAGGGAGATGGATGAACACACACACCACCATAAAGATACAGCACAAAAAAGAGCGAAAAAAATTGTCGTTTCAAACGTGTTTTACTAGTAATTGCAACAGTACAAAATAGTACAGGGCAGGAATACGTACCTGTGACATCTTAGAGAATCCAACATATTTGCCAGACTTATCACCTTGCGATTATGATCTCATACCAAAGCTGAAAGAGCCATTGCGTGAAACACGCTTTCGAACACGTGAAGACTGCCACGCAGTCACGTATGAGATCCCAAGATTCACTCAAGATGAGGCCATGGGTAGGTCTATTCGGCGTTTTCTACAGCGTTTGACAGTGTATGATGAATTCTTTGGAAGACTACTTCGAGGGACTCTAAAATGTCACACGTTCGTGTTTCTGGTGTCCCGACAAAACGTACCAGCGACAAAACGTACCACTTGAATTTTTGCGACAAAACGTACCACTTTTGACGACCTGTCATAAATGACAACCTGTCATGGATTAATTAAAGCATTTCTGATATTTATTCCACGACAAAACGTACCACTTATATAAATTACAACCTGTCTTGGACTAATTAAAACATTTCGGATATTTAATCCGCGACAAAACGTACCACTTCAAGCTTTTTTTTTTTTTTTTCAGCGTGTTCACAGATTATTCTCCAGATCGAACAAACTTCTCTTAAAGGTTCTGTACGTGATAAACGTAACATTAAACACGTTTATCAGCGAGTAAGAGAACACGAGTCTTCCAAAATACATTAGACCAATGTGGGTGCTTACATATCTAACAAAAGAGAACATAATGTTAAGAAACTACTTCCTCATGAACAGGTAAAACAACGGCAGTATAAGGTTGACAAGAACAGACAGGTAATATATCGAGTTGTCAAAGTGTAGAAACTCATTGGTAAAAGAGGGCTCATTTACAGAGGAAATGTAGCAGCCTATAAACTGAAAGACACAGCTATAGATCATGGAAACTTTTTGGGTATTATTCCTTTCTTAAGCAAATTTGATCTTCCGCTTAAAAGTAATTTAGATAAGGTCACCGAGAAGAGTCATATACGAGGAAGTAAGCAGGATAGTTGTCGCATAACTTTTACTAAACACGGTGAATTTTGTTTTGAATGCTATCAACACACTTATCAGAGAAGATATTTCGAAAGAAGTCTCTCAAGCTTCAATATTTTCTATTCTATTAGACACTACTCAAGATATAGTAGTTTCAGGCCAGTGCTCAGTTGTTTTACGGTATATTCTTAAAATGGTTGTTAAACAAAGTATTGTTGTCATTGTAAAATGCATATCTACCACAGGCCAGTGTCCTTGCGGTTTACTGCAGGAAATTCTGCAGAAGTTGAACCTTGATATTAAGAAGTGTATTGGAAATTCAACCGATGGCTCAAGTAACATGGAAGGACAATATTCGGATTTTTTAAATTCACCTATGATCAGTTACACTGTGATTCAGTTGATTTTGAGTTTAACGGCCCTTTTAGCAGCGAGGCTATATGAGACGGGACATACTGATTTACGGGAAATCCGAAGCACATGAATTCCTGCCAGGAATCGAACCCAGGTCTCCCACGACAAAGGCGCATACGCTAACTGTTTAACCACTAAGAAACTCAGTTACACGTGTGGTGTTACGCTTATATACTCAATCATTTCATATGTGATCTGACAAAAAATTGCATTGCTTCTGTGTCATTGTTCTGCTGAATGACTGTGCGATATTTATGCGTGAGTCTTATCAGCGAATGGGCATTTGGAAGATCAAATGTTAACAAAGGCGTCTTACAGTTATTGCGGAAACAAGATGGTAGAAAACACACTGTTTTTCAGAAAAAGTTTGGTCATTTTTCGAACTCAGAAAGTGATTTGTATATAGAGTTGACCATAATAATTAAGAAAATTGCTTCTACAGAAAATATCAAACCAAAGGCTAGGTGTAAAGCGGAAGGATATATAAAAGATCTTCTCAAGTTCAAAACAACTCGGACAGCACAAATGTTCCTTAAGATATTTCAAGTGATGACCTCTCTGTCAACCTATCTGCAAATAGAGGGTGCTGCTAGTGTAGTCCTATCGGATGGTGCAGACTACTCTGTTCCAAGTGAAAGAGTAGAGAGATGAATTTGAATCCGTTAAGAATGCAGCATTAAGCTTTGCAGAATGGACCAATAACAAATTTGAAGACTTAGAACGTGATTTTTTTTCTATTGACCTGTCGACAATTCGCCTTCAGAGATGGACAAAGATTTTCTTGTAAATATGAAGATGAAGCTGCTTCTATCCAATGACCAGGAATTGCATCGAAGCATTCAATACAATATTGGACATGGTAGTTTCGAGTATTTCTTCAAGATTCAAGAAGCAATGTACTTTATGGATTATTTGGACCCCAGCCACTTCAACCAAGTAACAGAACTTCCAGACGTGCCTTTCGATAAACTTACATATTTTCTGAAAAACTTCAGTAAAGAAGTTTCCAAGGATACTATAAATGTATTCTCTTGGACTTTTGAAGGACGTGGATATCCTTGAAAGTCGGTCTTGATGACGAGCACAACCGAGAAAAAATGACTGTCCTGATGGTGCAAGTGATTCAGAATTAGGATAAAATACATTTGTTTACAAGGAAAGCGAATGTAAAACGTGTTGCAAAATTGTCCAATGTGCTGCTTTTTAATTTTGCAGAATTGTAAATTTAGCAGTAATACTTATCCAGGTTTCCAGCATACAAATTTTTATTGACTTTGCCCGTAACTCAGGTAACATGTAAAAGAAATTTTTCAAAACTTAAATAAACTGAAATACATTAAAAATAGGATAACGAGTACCATGTCTGAGGAACATTTGAAAACATTTATGTTGATGTCTATTGAAAAAGATTTATTAATAAATATTTCGAATACAAAAGTGATAGATACAGTAGCATCAAAAACTAGTACACTAAAACATCTGCTAATTTTGTAATATAGTATACGTTCTCCTTGAACTTCATATAATATTTTGAACAATTCAGAATAATATACTGATGAAAGAATATCAGGTTTTAATTGTCAATTGTTAATACTATTGACTTACTGTAGAAAGAAAACTGCAATTGATTTGTGACATTGAGATGCTGGTGGCCCTTGTGGGAGAAAGCGCCCGCGTCCCTCTAATAATGCCTATCCCTCTCTGGTCCAAAGCCTGGATAAAGTGTGATGGAAATCAGCAAATATTCAAATATTGCATATGCAAGATTCTTGCTGGTCTTGGTCTGGCGAGAATCTTGCAGGCATGGTCTTAGTCTTAGCCTTAGTCTTGGTCTTGCATCGCTACTTTTCTCACCAGCAATCTGTTCAACTTTTAACCTTATTTTGGCCGGTATGTATATACTTATATACCGTCCTATCAAGTGGTACGTTTTGTTGCCTGTCATTATTTGATGACTGATTAGAAGACTCTTCACAAGTAGCCCTCCAGACAAGTGGTACGTTTTGTCGCTTGTCATTATTTAAAGTGTTTTTAGAAAACCTTTCACAAGCATCCCTCAGGGTAAGTGGTACGTTTTGTCGGTGGTACGTTTTGTCGCTAGTACGTTTTGTCGCGTATTCCGTGTTTCTGCCCTGTACTATTGTGTACTGTTGCAATTACCAGTAAAACACGTTTGAAACGACATTTTTTTTTCTTGTGCTGTATCTTTATGGTGGTGTGTGTGTTTATCCATTTCCCTCCATGTAATGTTTACATATAAACTAACTTTCCATTTTCATATTTCAGAATTTTTTTATTCGTTACCATTTTCGAGAAAAAAAATATTTGCCATGACGTTTGCAATGACCCTCGTATGTTATGTCTATGTTCACGCATAACTTCGAAATAGGGGCAATGATTTTGACTTCCTTTAAAAGAAAGAGAATAGTTTTCCTGTGGTCACATGTGTACAGTATTTCATCAGGATATAATGATAATCTGTGAAGCTACATCATAAATCACCTCAACGAGTGCAGTATGAGAACCACAATTAACCGTACTTTAATGTGGGTATATTCACGCATAACTTCGACGTAGGTGCACATATTTTGATGATTTTTTAAAATATTTTTTGTTTGAAAGAATTTTCGCTTTTGGTGATCCCACATGAACTTAGTAAGAATCTAACAATAGTCTTTGGGGCTAGACTGTATGGACCTTTTCAACGGTTGACAGTAGTCATATCATAATTGCGAGTATAATCAGACATAGCTTCAACATTTGTGCATCAATTTTGTTAATTTACATTTTATTTAAAAGAATATGCTTCCGTGGTGGTTTCATATAAATTTAATTATAATTTGATGATACAGCGTTCGGAGCGAAACCATGAAACCGTTCAACGACTGACAGTGTTAATATCGTAATTAACCGACTTCATTGTATGCATGTTCACGCATAACTTCAAAACAGAAGTACCGACTTTGATTATTCTTTTTTTATTATTTTATTTTAAAGAGTATATTACTTTCTCGCGGGTTCTAGATAAATTTTATTACGATCTAATGGAAGTCTTTGGAACCATATCATAAGACTCTTGAACTGCTGATATTTAATACCGTGTACATGTTCACCTATAGATCTGTAACGTGTAGACTGTTTATATATATATATATAAAACAGTCTACACGTTACAGGTCTATAGGTGAACATGTTCTCCTGTGTTCATGTATATGTTCTTGCATGTTTTATAGGCCGATTCATTTATAGGAAGTACTATCATACCTTTAGTTTATGTATCTAACTACTGGGATACCAAAAAATATACAGTATGACGCTAAATTCGTTGTACAAAAGCAGAGGAGTGATTCCTGAGATAAAACAAACAAAAAAGTTTCAATAAACATAGGGCGAAAACCTCATAGTTTACGTGTTATAGGCTGCCGAAAACATGAAAAAATGAATTTTAAAGGTTCTAGCTCCAAAACTATGGGACCTACTGTAGTCAGGTCAAGACTTCACTTAGGAACTAGTATGTGCTCTATCCAAAAATACATGTTTTAAAATCCTAAGGTACTCACGCAACAATTTTTATGGAGGTAGTTGGAGAGTACTTTATATCATAGGCCCGTAGTCAAACTCCCTCTATAAAAATTGTTGTGGAAGCACCTCAGGATTCTGAAACACGCATTTTTGGATAGGGTACATACTAGTTCCTGAGTGAAGTCTTGACTCGACTACGGTAAGTATCATAGTTTTGGAGCTATGGACCTTTAGAATTCATTTTTTCATGTTTTCGGCAGCCTATAACATGTAAACGATGGGGTTTTTGCCCTATGTTTATAGGAACTTTGTTTTGTTTGTTTTACTCTCAGGAATCACTCCTCTCCTTTTGTACAACGAATTTAGCGCCATACTGTATATTAACCAACTTCAACAAGAGTTAAAAAGTAGAAAATATAAAAAGCCTTAAAAATCAGAAAATACAAAAAAATATTTTAAAAGCAGAAAATAATCTATTAATATTATATATATAGCATGTTACAAAAATGTCAAAATATTTTGGGAATAGATCCCTCACATCAAAATAAGAAAAAAAAAGTTCGTATGAACCTGTGGTCGAAAGTACATAGTTTCTTCGTTATAGGGTGCAGAGAATATGAAAAAATTAACTTTAAAGATCCATAGTTCCACTACTATAGGACCGATCGTAGTCAGGTCAAGACATCACTGAGGAACTAGTATGTGAACTATCCAAATATCTATCTTTCAGAACCTCCGGTACTTGCATAGTCATTTTTAGAGAGGCTGTTTGGGAGTACTTGATCACTCTTCCACTTACCTCTCTAAATATTAGTGTGCAAGTACTGGAGCGTTCTTAAACATGAATATTTGCATAGCTCACATAAGAGTTCCTCAGTGATGTCTTGACCCGACTACGATAGGTCCCTTTTGTGGTGGGTAAACACCGTGTGCGTGGGTTTTCTCGGGGTTCTCCCGTCTCCTCCCACTTTCTTCATTCCACCATTTCATTCACTACTCAATCATCACGGTCTCCTTTAGCCTAACCTGCATAATCGTGATACGCAAAACTCAAAGATTTCATTTCATTTTTACGATAGGTCCCACAGTAGTGAAGTTTTGAACTTTTAAATTTCACTTGTTTCAAGTTTTTGGCACCCTGTAACTCCGAAACTATCTACTTTTGACCACAGATTTATCTGAACTTTTTTTCTTATTTTAATATGAGGAATAAGTTCCCAAAAATATTGTAACATCTTTTTGTATATAAAAAAATTTGAAGTCTTACCAAGTCAAATTAGTACTTCATAAAACTACCATCTAAACGAATTTTGTAATAGTCATCAATTTGCTTGGCTTTCCACAGACTTTAATATATCTATCTATATCTATCTATCTATCTATCTATATAATGAATTATTTTCTGGTTTGAAGTACTTTATTATTAGAGAAAGTTGACCAAAAGCGGACCCCCAACTTTAACTTTCAATACACCTTTCGCATTTGATATGAGAATGTGTAGAAACTTGTCGTGAAGCATTCCATAAACATCCTTGAAGTTGTATGTAATGTCTGCATTCGAAACCCCGGAAGTCAATATTTTCACGTGGCTAATACCCCGAAAAAACTTACTAGGATTACATGCTGATAGTAATACTTCCATTCCCTGAGTATATTTGAGAAAAGTAACTAGTATACAGACTGTCTGGTGAGGAAAGAGCATTATTTTGAGAAATGAAACGATGGGAAATGACAAGCAAGAAAAGGCTACGTATATAAGCAACATATCAATATATCATATATGTTGTTTGTTTCCGAGATATCAATATATCGAAGAAACGAATAACACGCCAATACACAATTTGAAAATTTCATATATCTAGAAATAGTTAACTTTCTGACTGACTGATTCCAAAATTGGTAGGCGTGGAATGAAGTAGGCTTTGTAAAAGTAATAACACGAACTTAGTTATAGTCTACCGTGTTGTTTTGTGGGTGAAAAAGCTATGAAAAATGCCAATTTTACATATCAAACCGAAATTCTGGTGTGTAACATTAATATTGCGGAAAGTAATGAAAGGAAACTAACAATAGCTATTCACAATGCACAATACAGTACGTAAGTGTGAAAAATCTCATCAAGAAAGCACGAACATAAATGGAGATCATTACATTAAATACACCAGTGCCGTACGCAACAGTTCATCAAGATGGGCTCAAAGTCCCAAGTTGATGTAACTTTAGATATTTGTATACATACTCTGACATAGTAAATGTTTATTTTTGCATATCATCTTGCTCAAGGCACCTCGAAATCCAACTTATATACGCCTCTGTGATATTTTGGCACTTCCTGATTTAATGATATTATTATTATTATTATTATTATTATTATTATTATTATTATTATTATTATTATTATTATTATTATTATTTAGGTAAAAGGCCTTTATCTAAACAAAAAAAATATGTACACTACTTTCTGACATGAACATAAGTTAATGTCATTTCAACTTCAGTCAAGTGCGCGGTAAAGCTTGCTACCATATATGGACGAGCGGGCCTTAATAACCCAACACATTCACAAGCTTGAAGTTACTATTGTCAAGTCCAGTAGCATTTTTTTCCGGCATGGCATAATATTTTGCGCCCTTTTGTCACTGTTGCCCAGGGTACGTGCCCTGCCTACCCCGCATTAGATACGTCACTGGCTGCTACATTGTAAGTGTGACCAGTGACTACAGACTATACATTGAGCTCGATCTTCTACAGGTGAGACACAGATTTTAATGCCCGAAAGCGACGATTATGAAAATCGTTCTGCTTTTATGTCGAGATAAAAAAAAATGGCCTCCGTAAATATGGCAATCATAATTTATCTAATACTTATATTACCACCCGCGTCATATTTTCGACAATCCAACTTAAATTGGGCGTCCAAATGTTATTGAGTATTAAACAGAACCATAATCTTCTACATCATTCCGTACTTCATAACATTCAACCAATATTTCATCTTGCAAAAGTTCCGATAACACCGGAAACATTACATATCACTCACATCCACGTTAAATAACAAATTACAGCAGGATCTTGAGCGTAGAATGCGAGATTGCTTTTGTGTTATTTTACACAATAATAATGCTTCACTAAAGTTTATCTGTGGCAAGTTATTGGGATTCCTATATTACATCTCTCTCCTGTACACCGTATAACCACCTTCTCCTCTACTGTTTTTCTCTGATACCTACCGAGAGATGGAGGGAGAATCGTTCCGTAAAGCTTTCCAAACGTACCATGTTCTGAGTCTAAAAATACAAACCCACTTAGCACATGTTAACGCATTGTTATTTGAATTTCCCAAAGGTCCCATAAATATCTCAGAACAGGCTCACAGTGGAAACTTTAACGATAACGAAAATAACCATAGGATTTCCCTTGGATTTCAACGGGATGTGTCTGTATTATATTGTAAAAAATAAATTAATATTTGAACATGATTTGGTCATTTTAAGATAGACTTGTCGCCATTGTCTAACATGACCAAAATTGTCTATCAGTGAACAAAATCTGTTAAGAATATATCCTAACAATTGTTAATAGAAACTGTCCTAAGAATGTTCAGAATGTACCTGAAGAACAATGTAGGATACTTTTCACATTTACAAATCATTTCTGTCTGCATACTCACTGGACACATCACAAGTTTAGGTACATTTTGAACAATGATGATTTCAAAGATTTCCCCCCCCCCCCGGGGGATTTCAATACATTAGGGTGAAAAGTAGCATTACAAAAATACTGGGATAGATGTTCCTGGGTGGAAGATTTCATGGCTCCGGGACCCCTTGAAATTATCACTGATTTTGAAAACTCTTAGGGAAGTTCCTATTAATTACAGAAAGAAATGCTCTGAACTGTCTCTCAAAGGGTCCAGAAATTAGGGATGCGCACGAGACAAGATTTGTGTCTGTCTCGTCTCGAAAATGTGCCTAAAAGTAATGTCTCAGTAATTTGTGCAGTAAAAGTAATGTCTCGACTCGAAAAATGTATATTTTACTATTGGAAGAGCCGTGTATCGATTCGAATTTTGTCAGGAAAATCCTGTCTCGACTCGTCTCGTGCGCATCCCTACCAGAAATGTCCTAAAAGAATCCCAGAGGAAGTCTTGTTTCCGCGACATAACCTATAAGCGAATATCTAGATTTCTACAAGATGTCTATGGAATGAATACTGGCAAACATGAAACAGTCTATGGCGAGCGAGCACCCAAAAATTTTTGTTGGGAAGATCCAAGCTTTGGGGAGAGATCTAATACTACAAGCCACACTTTTATGTAGTATTCAACGGGTATTATTCTGAACCCGATAAGTATTGTAAAATACTTCCACGTGTATTTTTAAAAAAATGATACAACTAGATTGTTTTTATAAGAGAAAGAGTACAGATGAAGTGTAAGATCAAATTTTCAAGTTGTATCAAAATTTCCCTGTTAAACATGTATAGTTATATTGAGAAAGTGTACAAATGTACAGCTCACAGATGACGAGAAGAACCCTAGCAGAAGTAGTGTGACGTAGGTATGGGCTCGCCCACTTTTCGCACGAGGGTTTCAAATGCCACCACGGAATAGCACGCAGATAACTACCCGGAGTAGCAGACATCTAAGTATAGACCACACCTCAAAAACCGAAAATGAACTTGATCGTGTCGTTGACCTTTCCCTGCTCCCCTGTTTTAGGGTTCTTCTCGTCATCTGTAAGCTGTATGTTGGGTTAGGAAGTTTTAGGGGAGTCTGGATCTTGTAAATGCCCAGTGGATACGCCCCTTATCTATGGACATCCCGACATTCAAGGGACGTCTGATTCCATGTTGTGGGGTATCAAGTATTAGGTTCTACGTTGTTATATCCTAGCTCTTACCTAAAGGAATGAATGAATATATAAAAACAGCACGACATACACTAATATATATTATCTGATCTAAATTCTTACAGGAAGATGGAAAAAACAGGTAACTATTTTACATCATCAAGGGCTTAGAAAATCATATGTGCCTCCAAGCGGCACCGATTTATTTATTGCTTGATTGATGTTAAGTAGCGTCCCTTTCAGCAGAGAGGCTATCTGTGACGTGGCCACACAGCTTAAAATGGAGTCTGAACCACATGAGCTCGCGTCGGAAATCGAACTTGGGTCTTCCACGCCAAAGACGTCGATTTCTGCGTAACTTCGACGGAAAAGGAGGAATGCTTAAGTATGCATGTGTTTCATTGTCAGACATAAGCAAACAAGACTTTTTTTTTTTTTTTCAAAGTACACATAATGGTTAAGAATAAAATGTAGATATTAAGAAGATTTCTGCAGATGAAGCATTACACTATATAAATATATTTCTGTAACATGAAATAAGTTCAAAATAAGAGAATTCAAGTCAACTTCGGGAGAAGGAGATACAAGAGGGGTACCAGGATAAACACCAGTTGCACTAGTTATCGAGAAACTCAAACCATAAGCAAGAAACAACTCTTTACGTTGTGCCCCTGGAGAAATATTTCTGCCCACATCACTGTTTTACATCTGTTAAGTTTCCAGTATACGGAAGAAACGAAAGTTTTCATTCCACCTGAATCTTTTTTTTTTTTTTTTTTAATATTTTGCTCTATTTAAAAGGCAGATGTTAATAAACCCATAACAGATCATTTTAACATCTGTATTGGGAATGTCAAATCATAAGCTGTACATATATTATTAAATAATCAAACAAAATATTATTAGGAGTTAACACTCTCACTTTCCAGACTGCTGACACTGTTGGTTATATTAATGATAGAGTGAAGGAAATTTAAATTGATAGCATACAGTATATATATATATATATATATATATATATATATATATATATATATATATATATATATATATATATATATATATATATTCATTTGCCATTCAAATAAACATTAAAATATACATATTCACTTGAAAGCATACAAACTGATTGACCGTGTGATAAACGTACACACAAGAGGTAGGTTATTAAAAACAGCTGCATCTTAACGCGATGTATCTCTTCACAGGGAGTGACAGGAGCCATTATGATACAGATCTCCTCTTAAGTGATACGTGTCAACAAGCAAATGGAAATTACACAGAGGTAAAGATAGAATTTCAACCTTTTGTGTGTGTATATACTAATACGAGTCGCTTAACAGGAAAAGCGTTTAGTGCGGGAAAGTTCAAAGCCATTTGTAGCATACATAATTGAAAAAAGCGAAAAAGGAAAAAAAGTTAGCTACTGGTCTCCATCAGATATTGTAGGATAGAACTGTGCTGTAAATTAATAAAATTTAAAACTAATTTCAACTACATGTCCTCTTCTTATTATTAGATTTGAATTGGAGTTTAGCGTTCCTTTCAGCAGCAAGGCTATTTGAGACTGAGCAATATTTGAACGAACCCCATCAGAAAGTTGCGGTCGGAAAGAGGGATTGCCACCGTCGACGGTGGAGGCAGCCGGCACCCATCCTCGGCGACACGACGATCTACTTGTTCAAAGTTGCCGACCTTCTGCCGATACGGCAAGCGGTTGAAAATCGTAAAATAAAATGCACTTTGCCGACTGTTGCCGGTCGTCAGAGTCGGCAAAACAGTCGGAAAGGCCTCTTTCCGACCTTCTGCCGACTCCTTACGCCGGCCTCTTTTTCTGACGGCGGCGCCGGCGCATTTACTGCGCCTTTACTGCTGTTTGCCGAATGGTCGGCAAGGCAACTATTGGTCGCGGTCGAAAATCGCACGGAAAGACACCGGTGTGCGGCGCCGGCAATCCGACCACGGCATCTGGTCGGCATGGACAAATTGTCCGACTATAGGCGGCAGGATCCTGATGGGGAAGGATCCGAACCATTGAAGTTCCCACCGGGAATCGAACCTGGCTCTCCCAGTCCGAAGGCGTGTATACTAACCATCCGAGCCGTGAAGGAGATTATTATTATTATTATTATTATTATTATTATTATTATTATTATTATTATTATTATTATTATTATTATTATTATTATTATTATTATTATTATTATTGTATATACTGTAAATTAACGGTTCCCAACATAGAGTACGTGTCAACGTGTGGGAGTCCGCAACGGTTCGATCAGTTATATACTGAAATTAATGAATACGCGACAAAACGTACTAGCGACAAAACGTACCACCGACAAAACGTACCACTTACCCTGAGGGCTGCTTGTGAAGGGTTTTCTAAAAACACTTTAAATAATGACAAGCAACAAAACGTACCACTTGCCTGGAGGGCTACTTGCGAAGAGTCTTCCAATCAGACATCAAATAATGTCAGGCGACAAAACGTACCACTTGATGGGACGGTATATAAGTATATATATATCGGCCAAAATAAGGTTAAAAGTTGAACAGATTGGTGCTGAGAAAAGTACCGATGCAAGACCAAGACTAAGACTAAGGCTAAGACTAAGACCATGCCTGCAAGATTCTCGCAACACCAAGACCATACCTGCAAGATTCTCGCCAGACCAAGACCAGCAAGAATCTTCCATATGCAATATTTGAATATTTGCTGATTTCCATCACACTTTATCCAGGCTTTGGATCAGAGACAGATAGGCATTATTAGAGGGGCGCGGGCGCTTTCTCCCACAAGGGCCAATAGCATCTCAATGTCACAAATCAATTGCAGTTTTATTTCTACAGTAAGTCAATAATATTAACAATTGACAATTAAAACCTGATATTCTTTCATCAGCATATTATTCTGAATTGCTCAAAATATTATATGAAGTTCAAAGAGAACGTATACTATATTACAAAATTAGCAGATGTGTTAGTGTACTAGTTTTTGATGCTACTGTATGTATCACTTTTGCATTAGAAATATTTTTTTAATAAATCTTTTTCAATAGACATCAACAAATGTTCCTGAGACATGGTACTCGTTAGCCTATTTTTATTGTATTTCAGTTTATTTCAACTTTGAAAAATTTCTTTCACATGTTACCTGAGTTACGGGCAAAGTCAATAAAAATTTGTATGCTGGAAACCTGGATAAGTATTACTGCACAAATTACAATTCTGCAAAATTAAAAAGCAGCACATTGGACAATTTTGCAACACGTTTTGCATTCGGTTTCCTTGTAAACAAATGTATTTTCTCCTAATTCTGAATCACTTGCACCATCAGAACAGTCATTTTTCCTCGGTTGTGCTCGTCATCAAGACTGACTTTCAAGGATATCCAGTCCTTCAAAAGTCCAAGAGAATACATTTATAGTATCCTTGGAAACTTCTTAACTGAAGTGTTTCAGAAAATATGTAAGTTTATCGAAAGGCACATCTGGAAGTTCTGTTACTTGGTTGAAGTGGCTAGGGTCCAAATAATTCATAAAGTACAATGCTTCTTGATTCTTGAAGAAATACTCAAAACTGCCATGTCCAATATTGTGTTAAATGCTTCGATGCAGTACCTGGTCATTGGATAGAAGCAGCTTCATCTTCATATTCACAGGACAAATCTTTGTCCATCTCTGAAGGTGAATTGTCGATAGGTCAATAGAAAAAAAAAAAAAAGAAATCACGTTCTAAGTCTTCAAATTTGTTATTGGCCCATTCTGCAAAGCTTAATGCTGCATTCTTAACGGATTCAAAATCATCTCTCTACTCTTTCAGTTGGAACAGAGTAGTCTACACCATCCGATAGGACTACACCCTCTATTTGGAGATAGTTTGAGAGAGAGGTCGTCACTTGAAATATCTTAAGGAACATTTCTGCTGTCTGAATTGTTTTGAACTTGAGAAGATCTTTTATATATCCTTTCACTTTACACCTAGCTTTTGGTTTGATATTTTCTGTAGAACCAATTTTCTTAATTGTTATTGTCAACTCTGTATACAAAGCGCTTTTTGGGTTTGAAAAATGACCAAACTTTTTCTGAAAAACAGTGTGTTTTCTACCATCTTATTTCCGCAATAACTGTAAGACGTCTTTGTTAACATTTGATCTTCCAAATGTACATTCGCTGATTAGACTCTCACATAAATATCGCACAGCCATTCAGCAGAACAATGACACAGAATCAATGCAATTTTTTGTCAGATCACATATGACATGATTGAGTATATGAGCGTAACACCACACGTGTAACTGAGTTTCTTAGTAGTTAAGCGGTTAGCGTATGCGCCTTTGCGTGGGAGACCTGGGTTCGATTCCCGGCGGGAGCTCACGTGCTTCGGATTTCCCGTAAATCAGTATGTCCCGTCTCATATAGCCTCGCTGCTAAAAGGGCCGTTAAACTCAAAATCAACTGAATCGCACGTGTAACTGATCATAGGTAAATTGAAAAAATCTGAATATTGCCCTTGCATGTTACTTGAGCCATCGGTTGAATTTCAAATACACTTTTTTAATATCAAGGTTCAACTTCTGCAGAATTTCCAGCAGTAAACCGCAAAGACACTGGCCTGTGGTAGATATGCATTTTACAATGACAACAATACTTTGTTTAACAACCATTTTAAAAACATACCGTAGAACAACAAAGCACTGACCTGAAACTACTATATCTTGAGTAGTGTCTAATAGAACAGAAAATATTGAAGCTTGAGAGACTTCTTTCGAAATATCTTCTCTGATAAGTGTGCTGATAGCATTCAAAACATAATTCACCGTGCTTAGTAAAAGTTATGCGACCACTATCCTGCTTACTTCCTCGTATATGACTCTTCTCGGTGACCTTATCTAAATTACTTTTAAGCGGAAGATCAAATTTGCTTAAGAAAGGAATAATATCCAAAAAGTTTCCATGATCTATAGCTGTGTCTTTCAGTTTATAGGCTGCTACATTTCCTCTGTAAATGAGCTCTCTTTTACCAATGAGTTTCTGCACTTTGACAACTTGATACATTACCTGTCTGTTCTTCTCAACCTTATACTGCCGTTGTTTTACCCGCTCATGAGGAATTAGTTTCTTAACATGAAGTAGTACGTTTTGTCGCGGATTAAATATCCAGAATGTTTTAATTAGTCCATGACAGGTTGTAATTTATATAAGTGGTACGTTTTGTCGTGGAATAAATATCAGAAATGCTTTCATTAATCCATGATAGGTTGTCATTTATGACAGGTGGTCAAAAGTGGTACGTTTTGTCGCGAAAATTCAAGTGGTACGTTTTGTCGGGACACCGAAATGAATACGGAAAAGATGTCTTAACATTTGATTGCAATGTAAACATTAAAATTGGGTTAAAAGTTTCAATGGAAAACAGAATTTGGTGCATCATTTTCATTCTATTTAATGATAAACTCAGGAGAGAGTTAAAATGAATTTTGTTCCGGAAGAAACAAATTTTGTTCTATCTGGGAGCTTTGAATATTTCAATTAGATGACTTAGAAATTAACTTTATTTTCTACAATGGGCTTTGTATTATTATTTCTCTACCCCATTCGGGTAAACGTAGCAGCCAAAAACTTCGCATTGTAAGGGATTGCACTTGAATCTGTTCCGTGCTCTGATGTTAGTAGCTGTTTCATCCAATGCATACACTTTCACTGGCAAGCGGATTGGAATCCGAGCAGCGAAAGTAAGCTTCACTCAGTAAAGCGTATTTTAGACGATTGGTAGACGTTGTCTCATACTAGTCGCCGAGATAAAGTGATCCTAACATACTTGAGTATCGAATACTCTCGACTCCCACATTTCTATATTTGTGTGTGTGTGTGTGTGTGTGGTTTTAATCGTTCGTATTGTGAAGACTGTATCGCCCCACCGAGTATTCGGCACATTCTAGTAGAATGCTTCAGAATACTCAGATCTTAGAGAACGTTTAGGATTACCTAAAAATCTTAATTAGATTTTCGGTTATAATGCAATCTTTGGCGACCGTATTCATACTTTTGTTCGAGAGATTTCGTGTTCTGAAAATTATTTTAAAAGCTTTCTTTCGTATTAGTGTTACTATTATTGCTATTTTCGACATATTTCTTTGAGATATTTTACATTCTGTTATTTATTTCTTTAGTCTCTTCATGTCAACTGTTTTAAATTTTAGTTTGTTTCTTTTGAATCGAATTTATATTTCAATTTATACTTTGTCGAATTTATATTTCAACTTCACTTCTTATCAGTTTAGTTTGGGATTTTTAATGTACAATATACGTCCAACATTGACCTTGTTGTGATGAGAATAAATAAAATTTGTAGTGACGACACCACTCATCATCATCATCATAGGTAGTCTTTCATTACTGGCGGGTCACTTGCTGCAACCGAGAGGCTTCCATGCTCCACGGCCTTCTGCTAACCTTTTCGTCTACAAGTATGATTTCTCTCTTTTGACATCGTCCAATAATTGTAGTCTCCTTCACCCCCTCCCCATTTTTCCTAATATTATACTCTCTAAAACGTTCCTCATGATACAATTTCTTCTTAGCCAATGTCCAAGCCAGTTTTTCTGGGGCATAGTTAATAATATCTAAGATTGTTCTTTTCCCTGCTACTAATTTCTAACACCCTTTCATTCGTTTTTCATTCTACCCAGCTAATTCTCTCCATTTTTTCCACACCCACATTTTGAAAGTTTCCAGTCGTCTTTTTTTATCATATTTGCATAATGTTCATGTTTCTGACCAATATAGCACAATACTCGACACGAAGCACTTTATGAATCTTTTTCTTAACTCTGTTCAAGATCCCACAAAATAGGATTTTCTTCTTCCTAAAGGATTCTTTCACCATTCCTATCCTTACTTTTATTTCACACCCTCACTTCATATTATCACTAATAATACTACCAAGGTATCGAAAGCTAGTCATCTGTTCTATTTTCTCCGGTGTCGTCCTACTTGCGACAGTGTTATGTGCGACAGGAGCTGTTTACTGTCCTATGAGGGACCGATTCGATTTGTTAACTGGCCTATGAGTTATCGATTCGTTAATTCTAAGATAATGAAAGAAGGTAAGGTTTCCTCTTCTTAACTTGTTTCACGCTAGTGTTATTTAGAAGCTAACAAAATGTACTATGAAAAATTTACGTTCCTAGAGGTCTCATTTCTTCCAGCCGTTTCACAATTATAAGGAACATACACCCTTAACAAATAAGAACGAAAAAATAAAACCTTATACCTATAGGAAAAGCAACAGTTCATCTAGCTGTACGGATGATATCAGATTGCTATACGGCAAGCTTTTATGAATAAGTCAGAACAAAAGGGAGGTGAATTACGTAATTAGTTTACGTTTGAATAATTTAAATAGTTTGTTTGCCTTTTGGATTGTTTAGAGTGCACTGCATAGTAATTGGTAGGATTAGTTGGGAATAGCCAATCAGATATAAGGGATCTCAAAAGCTGTCTTTTATTAATGAAATATTTTTCTCATTTTATTCACAGAATCTCAGGAAGTCTAAAAAGTAAATAGTTGGCGTAAGTTTTCCAAAATAAAATATATTGCTTTGCTTAGTAATTAGCCTCGAATTAAATTAAGTATAGAAAGCAGAGCTTTTGAAGGAAGGGGATATTACAATTGGATTTTCAATAATTAATTACATAGGGATATATTGTACTTTTGACGGAAATATCCCTGTTGTCTCGTTTAAGTTATTTGATATGTTTTATATCAGGTCTAACTCAAAATTAAGATAAGTTTTGTTTCCATTCACAGCAGAGGGAAAATATATTTGACGAACAGTATCACAGGCACATATATTTTTCATAGCAAGGTTGTTCGGACGCTAATAACGTCAGAGGCAAACATATTTTTCGAGATGGACTCATATCATCTTCCTTCATCTCAATGTAAATGAATCGGTCGCTCATAGGACAGATAACAGTTCCTGCTGGTAATAGGACTGTCGCTTCTAGGACTAATCCATTTTCTCCCATCAATCAATTGATTATTGTATGTTCTTTTATTATTATTATTATTATTATTATTATTATTATTATTATTATTATTATTATTATTATTATTATTATTATTATTATTATTATTATTATTTAGTTTTCGTCAAAAATCTAATTCTTTGCAAGTTCTTTGGAAGTAAAAGGGAATTACGGAAAGTTTGAAGTGATAGGGAAAGAAACAACAAAATTACTAATCCTCATGGAAGGATTTGTATTTCCACGTTTCAACAATCTGTGATTATCAGGTCTCGTGGTTTCGTGGGTATCAGGTAATATTGCATGATAGAGATAGGCATAAACTACAATGTAAACATCATATTTTCCCATATGCCGTATTACTGAACTAGATAAAAGTGAACAGTGATTAGGTAACTATTGTCATATATTAGAGTTTACAAATTAGTGAATTAAGTAATTATTATAATTATACTATAATAATAATAATAACCTTATTTAATATCATTATTTAGTGTGCTGTACATCAAATCTAATAAGAAACTTCCAGAAGCTTTAAAATACCTGAGTGCAATGGAAATGCATTAATGCATTAATAATTATAGGTTAAATTCTGAATGAAGAACTGAATTATAGAGTAGTTAGCTATTACAGTTTGTTTTAGCCACTGGCAACAAATTCACTTTGCTAACTGAACGAAATGAGTGGGACTGTCATAAGTATTTAATTATTCACGTATTAAAAGTCGTGAAAACTTTTTTGCCCTCGGATAAACTACTACAGGCATATGGTAATGACACATATACATATGTATGCAAGAAACATTATTCATATGTGATGTATTTGCTTGTATTTACATGTTTATTCTCAACATATATTGCCAAAGTAAATTACATATTATTCGACAAATGAACTGCAATCAATGTCATATTTTCATTAAACTACGTTATTATTTCAGCAAAGCTGACACTAACGCCTCAAAAAATATAGCGGAGTTATTTGTCGTTTAGGAAAAATAGATGAGCAGATGTCGTGTTTGACTGATGTATATATATACAAATATATATATATATATATATACAATCCGAAATAAAAATGACCTTTTAAAGTATTTTTAAGTTTCATCCAAATAAAATAAATAAAAAAAGGATAAATGCATCTGTTCTACGTCCTATATGGGATGTGAAACTACAAGTTTAATGTGGAATCCGAACCGCAATTACCTCCCACCGGTTACGGCAACGGTGTCGTGAGACAACGAAAGTATTACATTACGTATGTATGTTGGTTTCTTGAAAATGAGAGACTGTAAATACTGCGTACTAGTCCATACTACTTTGTGACATCACCCAGAAGGATAATGTACAAAATCATTACATATCATTCTCCAACACAAAACCTTGATACCAGATACATCCATCAAAACTCCAGTTACTGACTGCTTGGAGTAGGAGATACTGTCACTTCTGCTCTATAGTCCTGATATCGCTCCGGATGGCAAAGGTGCACACCGATAAGGAAATGATTCACGTAGTTATTCAATGATACAAGGACCGACAGAAAGGATTCAACGTTGCTGGTATAGGACAGGCCCTATCTAGAACACCGTAGCTCTTCCCTCCCTAGAATACCAATGGACCACAGGCTGAAACAGTGGCCGTTAAGGAAACTTTGAAAAACAAAAACATGAAGATCAGTTTTAGGACTTTAAAACAGAAGATAAAAAGAAATTCATCCTCATCATATGAAGCACTTCAAGCTTCTAAAGATCAACTAGCTGTGAAAGAACTTTTTCTGCTATGCGAGGCATCCAAATTTAGGTAAATATAACAATGATAAAGGGGCCGCGGTGGATCAGTGGTAGAGTGTTCACCTCTGGCGTGCGAGGTCCCTGGTTCGATCATAGGTCCCACCAAGTGGACTTTGTGGTCGACAAACCGTTTTCTCGGAGTTTTCCCTTTTACTTCCACTTCCGTCATTCCACATTGCCATCCATCTCATCACCAGCGTATTTTTATCTTTGCCAGTAACGGATGCAGAATTTTGGTAATGGGGATATAGGTTGGGGACGAATTAGAGAGAGTAGAAACAATAAAAAAACTACCATGTACGTAATAAATACATTTATGATTATATTTAAAGAAACTACATACATTTATACACGTACCTGTAAACTGTGTATGCATTTAAAGAAATACCTGAGAAAATTTAGGCGTGTTAAAGTACGTTGTCATTTTACATGAATCTTGTAGCTGTCATTTAAACATCTTGCAACCCGATCTACTGTTTACATATTACAACATTCTGAAAGCAAGAAAGCTACCACCACCCATGCAGCACTGCACTCAAGTGGACAACTAGTGAACCTCCTCATTAAAAACGTGTATTTTGACGCGCTTCCCCTCCCTGTTCAAAAGAATCCGTTGTTTCGGAAGCGGCGAAACAGTTTTTTTTTTTCTTTCTTTATGTCAGTCGGAGGGCGATAGCAGGTAGCAAGCAAGACGACCCAGAAAGTTGCACGATGAAAAAAATGTTGTATGTCCCTTTCAAGACTATGTTTACATGAAGAAATATTATAGGGTTTCAAGCTTTTTTTTTTTTTTTTAAAGACACAAGATTCATGTAAAGTGACAACGTATCATAAGGGTACATGTTTCACAATGTAAACTACCTAAGTACAAGTACAAGAGATCTGATAACGACATTCTTCTGTTAAATTGCTTTAAAATCCTCTGTGACATCTTCAAAATTTATGTTCATAGCCATCAATTAAAAACAAAAACAAAAAAACAGAAAGCAACATAAGCCAAATAAGAAAATAATAGAATATACATTCAAAATTGAATGAATAGTTCTAGAAAAAATGAAAACCGGAATTAATGTGGAGTGCAGCTTCACCCACTGTGCGGCAGCATATGACTTGGTGAATAATCGTAGGACGTTAAACTAAAAAAATAAATAAATGTTTTTTTAAAAATAATAAAAATGAAGAAAGATAGACTTTCGGACTTAGCTGTATTTAACATTTAGAATCACATTGCTAAGCACCTTAATATTATCCTACGTGATATGTTTTCTTGAAGAAAATAATGAATTCTGTAAAAAGAGATAGTATGAAAATGTGTACCCAACTACAATTTAAGTAAGCATTTAATTAATATTTACATCAATATTCTAAATTCCTGAACATGTACGTCAGTTTGCGTTGCTCAGAAATGAAATATAGGTTGAGTAATTCGCTCAGAATTGAAAGAGTAAATTGAGTATAAACTGCAATAGAGAAGTTTTTGATTCCTGTGTATTTTTCAGGTATTTATTTACTTAGTATCCATAGAATATAGAATATTGCATATAATTTTAAACGAATTTCTGATATAATAAAATTTCACTGATCTATGATGCATAACACTGTAGACTTACAACATATATAATTTATGCTTTAAGAAATTAAAGGAGAATGAATATAAATAAATGAATCAATTAACGGAATCAATCCTAAAATAATTTTTAACTGGAAATCCAATCGGGAAACGACCATTAGGAAGGCCTAGGCGAAGATAGGAGAACAATATTAGTATGAATCTAGCATAAATAGGAATACAAAGTAGAAACTGGATCCTATTGGCTAAGAATATAAGTCAGTGGAGAGCTTTTGAGAACACTACATTCAATCTCTGAGTTCCATAGGCCATAGAGTTAGTTAGGTATATAGTTAATCCTAAAAGAATCCTGAAAACAGATTTTTTCTGAAAGATTCTTGCAATTCTCAGAAGAAAGGGATCAAATTTCCCTCCCCTTACCTAAATACCGTAGTTGCGTGAATGGCTGCCAGAAGAAAGAAGCATAGCCAGACAACAGTGGCAGATCTAGGCCGGGGAACCTATGACCCCAGTTTTTTGAGTGACAAATATATTTATACTATTATTTATATATTTTTGAAAGTTTATAGTAAACTCGCGATATATCTATGATAGTCTCGGGTCTTTCTGTCCCCCCCCCCCAAGTTTCCACCTTCTAGATCCGCCACTGCCAGACAGCGAAAATGTATTGGCTGTGGTATGGAATTGCGTCGGAAAATAGTATAAGTTCTTCGCTTCAAATCTGATAAGAGTCTAGACACTACTAGGATAGGATATTTACTGGACTTCCCTCGTATTAAAGTACTCCACATTATGATCAATATTCTTATTTCATTCACGGCTACGTTTCTGATCAGACACTCGCATGTCCGTAAAACATTTGTTCCTTTTCCATACGTTACATAAACATACCCAAGATAGCAACTAAGAAAATAAGAACGTTTTGTCAATAGAATTCGCGGTAGCAGTGATGATAATTAGTTCTTGAAGACGCAACATGAAAAGTGCACTCAAAACACCCAATTTCTCATTATTAATGTATTATTTTAAGTTAAAGGAAAAGGAAAATCATGTTATTAATAATATAGCTACCTTTTACAGTTGTTTCTTAACATTTGTAAACTATTATTTATGTGTTAAGGGACAACAGCTGTGGATATTGCTTAGCTTTTGTATCTGGCAGCCATTCGATTGTCTTCTTCAGTCTTTTTTTTTTTTTTTTTTTTTAAATCGACTATTATAATTACAGGTAGACTACATTTGATTTCCCGAAGCATGTTGCATGCATCGAATTCTCTACATATGATATTTCTAAGGGAAAATATTATAATAATACAATAATTTGATCCTTTAATACTTCAATTAGAATAATTATGTACTTGTTAACCTTATGTCTGGCTCTGGGTTGATCAGATGTCTTTAATGATAGATTCTATAAAATACCAAGAAGTGATATTCTATAGATTCTACTATTGCATTGACTGAAGAAGAAGAAAAAAGATTTTTGTGTTGAAGGTGTAGTCAACGACTTACTTGCATGTGTTTTGCAATATTTAGAATTTATAATTAATTCGGCAGGTGCAGAAACTTGAACCTATGTCGAGTGAACTGAGCAAACCCACCAGTCATGCGAAAGTCTTGATGCGTCAAATTATCATATGATTTTTCTTTATAGTTATCTTAGTTATAAATAAGAAATGACATTAATTAGTCGTTTGAGAAATTATGGAGGTCCTAGGAGATGTAACTATATTTTTAAATAAAGTCAATACATTTTTTCGATCTTAGGTTACCTAATTCTGAAATTTCGGATTTATGATTAACCACTCTATAATCTAAAGGAATTATATTATTAATTCAGACATTGTTAGGACCATCAAGTCTAGGAAGCTCAGGTGGGCAGGTCATGTAGCCAGAATGGAAGAAAGTAGGGATGCTTTCAAAGTTTTAATTGGAAATCCAATCGGAAAACGTCCATTAGAAAGACCTAAGCGCAGATATGAGGACAATATTAAGATAGATTTCGCAGAAATAAGAATACAAAGTAGAAAGTGGATCCAGTTGACTAAGGATAGAGCTTTTGTGAATACGACATTCCGGGTTCCATAGGCCCAGGGGTGTAGCCAGCAGGTTTTTCTAGGAGGAGCGCGTCGTTTTTGAGAGGGCCAGCTACAATGTATATACAAAACCAAAAACAATGTGTTATGGCTAATGATTTTGAGGCCTGAAAAAATCGGAAAGTTTTCGTTTTCGCCCGGAAAACTAAAAACGCTGTTTTTGAGGGGGAAGGGCTTTTTCTCCATAAATATTATGTACCAGGTAGTTCTTATTATACTTAAGCAAGAACTATTGCCCCGGACCAAACGTTATACCTTTGTGCATAACTATTTCAGTTTAAGCCCTTGTTCACAGAACCTATCTATATAAGATCAATTTTCTTTGAAATTTCACTCAATTTCTTTAAGATATCCTGACAAAAATATTTATTTATTATTCCTGACTAAAAAACACCATAGTTATTTTATTAACAGATATATTCCACTTCCTGTTTTACACAAAGTAGCAAAAAAAAAAAAGCGCAAATGAAATCCAAACTGAAAAGCTGAATAAAAAGTTCTTTTTCACCAAATTGTCCAACAGATAAAAAATATGTTTTTAAAAGATACTGGTTACAGCATATGAAAATTATAATGTACTTAAAATCACTTTAGAACCGTTGTTTAATGGCAGTATTTATAGTACCTTGTTAAAACGTTTGACTTCAAACTGTCAAATATAAATCGCAGTAAATTTTGTAATCTGCTGTCACAAAAAAAAAAAAAAGTATTTTCAAAGTCTGTTTGTTTATTATGCAATTTATGTTGACACAAATCTATAGAAGAATTACACACACAAAATATTATAAATGGTGTAGCCAAGGGCGCCGATTTCTCTGTAAATGGGGGGGGGCATTCAGATGCATAAAGTATATATATGAGGATTTAAAGAAAATTGCATTCAAATTATGCCAAATATTGTATGTTCATAAATACAATAGGGGGCCACATGAGCTCTGGGGGTGGGGGGGCGGGTTCCCCAGGATCGGTTCAATTATCTAAACCTTTTCCATCCAATTTGGATGTAATTGAAATTGAACTACAGGAGGTTTATATATATATTACTTGGGTTAAAGCAGCTGCAACTTCCTTGATTTTTTACAGAACCGTTTCGAAAACTTGTCAGGAGAGATATTTTGCAATATATCACTCTGAAAGGCAAGTAAACTTAAATTCGCCTTCCGACGGTGTAACATCGAACACCTATGTAGTGTGAGTACGCCTGTCAATGTGGAAAGTGAATTTTCACACACCGCTGTCGAAGCACCGAATGTCAGTCCAGCGGCGTACAAGATGTAAACACAGGAAACTACCTCTTTAAAATCACGGGCTATTTTCATTAAATTATGAATCAGCACATCAGATAATTTCTCATTTTCACATTTCTTCAAAGCAAATCGTTTGAAAGTTTCAGTTTCGTCAACACTAGGTTAACAGTTTATTAAATCACTTAAAGGTTTTATTTTCTCCGGATGAGATCTCTGTTTTAAAAGTAACTCCAGTGGTAACGTTTCCATTTACGATACAAATTCTCGCATTGGCATAGATTGACAATTATTTTACAACTAGCTGAAATACTACTTCTTCGCATGGGTCAGATAAAATATCTATGTAAACAAACTGAACAACGAAAGAAAAAAATACGACCATTTTCTACTACTTTTACATATCCCGGTAAACAGCCCCTGAGACTCCCTGGTACGAATTAAAAAAAAAAGAACGTCTCTGGCTCCCAGCTGATAGGGGCTGTATTTGGAAATCAACGCCTGTGGGAATATCACCATTCATCTCAGTGACCGCGAAAACTATGGATTTGACACTAATATCGATTATTATGGATTATTTTTACATATTTCGGTAAACTCCTTCATACAGGTGACCCCCAGCCCGCATAAGATGGTAGCTGAATTTGAAAGTCATCGCTAATGGAAGTATCATCATGGATCTCAGCGACCTCGAAAACTATGGATTTGACACTAATATTGGCCATTTTGGATTATTTTTATATGCCTCGGTATCCCCCCCCCCCGGTGACCCCGGCCCGCAGCCGAATGGGGTGAATTTGGGCGATTGGAGTTTCACTGTTGATCTCAGCGACCGCGAAATGTATGAATTTAACACTAATATCGGCTATTTTCTACTACTTTTACATGTACCGGTAAACGCCCCCTCCCCTTAGACCCCTGATTCGAATTAAAAAAAAAAACGCTTCGTCTTGGTCTGGAGTCTGGACCAAGGTATACGTGATCAAAATTTGGTAACTCTCTGTCCACTCATCTGATCCCCAGGCTGCACACAGGCAGACAAACAAACAGACAGACAAACACACAAACAAACTCTATTTTATTTATATTAGATTAGATAGACCTGTATAAAATATTTTCATGCTTCATATTGGACATTATCCGCACAGGAACAATAGATCAATCGATTGTAGCAGATGTGGTAGCAAGTTGTGCATTTGATCATTCCTTACACGGAAGAGATACCATACTATTTTTCGATCGGTAAGGATCGGTAAATAATTTACCGTAAATATTAATTATATATGTAAACTTTGCTACTTTTAAATGACTGAAGCGAGGTAATAACACGATGATGTTTTAAAAGCTGATCATTTGGAGGGGCCAGGAAATCGTTTGGGGGAGGCCTGGGCCCGTTGGTTACATCCCTGCATAGGCTATAGATTTAGTTAGAGTCCGGAGAAAACGGGCTTAAGTTACTCGAAATTTCGTTATAAATTAACGATATAAAATAAAATTCCAACGGATAATAATAAACTTAACCTTTCATTTGGCTCTGTTGCTTACAAGCAACGTCGCTTTCTATTGTTATACGCACGAATGATAACTTCAGTAGTACTTTAATTGGAATTATTGTTGTCATGCAATATTCGTATACATGGTTTGCGGATCATTTGTTTAGATAGTTGTAATCTTTGTCAATAGGGAACAATCAAATTTAGGATTAGGATTAGGAATTAGATTTCTGGGCTTTCGGCATCTATGGTCACGTTAGCCCGTCACATATGAGATATGACGTTCATCGGCGATCATACTATCCGAGGAAAGAGAAGGAAGGAAGCGGCCTGACTCCTATATGTTAGGTACCATCCCATCATTTGCCTAATGTGAAAGAGAAAATCCCAGGAAAACCTCATTCAGGATTGCTGACATGGAAAAGCTTTTATACTTTTTCGACCGAGTGTCTCCACTTGGAATCGAACTCAGAACCGCTCGCACCAAAGACAAGAGCATTAACGACTACGCTAAATGGGACCATAACAATCAAATCCATTTCTGATGAAGTCAATATGTTCAGTTAGTTGGCGAAACTTACACATTTATTATTTTATAAATAAACGTTGCTTTGCCCAGAAATTTGTATTTTAATGTAAGTTATTAAATATAGCAAAGCTTGTATGAATCAGTTAGTTAATCAAATTCAGTCCTTCAGAAGCGTTATTCCCCGTATTCTGCTAAAGTTAGTTTTATTTGTTGTAGCTGGGTCTGTAGGAAAATATTTCAAGGAAACAGCTGCTAATTACTTCTTCCGAGAAATGTTCTTAATTAATAATAATTGACCATATTGTGGTCAATGTAGCTCACTAGCAACACATGATTTAGTTATTTTGCGGAAATGTTGCTTGGAAATAAACATTCAGTATTTTGCATCCATTTTTCTTTAAATAAAAACTTTCAAAGTAACAAAATCATAGTCAGGAAGATTTATTTCAACTATACCGAAACATTTTTTTCGGATTTATTTCAACTATACCGGAAATTTCTCAATGCTTATCAATTAAAAAGTTAAAAAGAAATTGACCTAAAATTTTCTCTTGGAACTTCACTGAAGTGTCATGGGAAAGCCTTGTAATCGAACACATTACGTTGGTTTGAATTCCATCTTACAGTAAACTGCATGTTTAGGTCTCATAAATGTCACGTTCAGTGTACAAAGGAAGCAAGTCCACTTTTTTGGTTATTTGAGACATATTTCATCTTTATGATATTTATCTGAAGTTCCTTTCAGAGTATAAAAAATGCATAGTCAGATATTGTAAATAACTTTTATAATGTAAAAAAAATAATGTTCACTTTTCCGTGTAGTTAAGCGTAACGTATAAATTTTACGTTTCTTTTAATCACAACGTTGGTAATTTGACTTGATTTCCTTGTGCTCTGAGCATCCCACTAAGCCCTGGTGCCGAAAATGAACGCTGAACTCCAATCCAATTGACTAGACATATTCACTCGTAAGTACACAAGCTAAAAGAAAAAAGTGAATACGTAAATCTTACCCTTCTCACGTTAACAAAAAAGAAGAAAAAAACTAAAACCGAGAAAACATGATTACATTGCACTACTGCACAAATTTGATCAGTATATTTTCATACCTGAACACAAAATAGTTAAAGATATGTCTTGAGTTATATCTATATCTATATCTATATCTATATCTATATCTATATCTATATCTATATCTATATCTATATCTATATCTATATCTATCTATCTATCTATCTGCTATTTCTCTCTCTAACTTTTTGATTATTTTACCACGTAGTACAACATACATTGTATATAGATATCATTTATATTGCAGTTTCAATTGTTCTCTGGATTTTTTGAGTATCTATATTCGCCGTTTAAAGTATGTTATAAATAATGCTCATAAAGAAGCTGTATCTTAAAATAATATTGTAGCCTTCGCAAATATATGGACATACAATGATGTTCTTTGTACCTTCAATGAGCAAGAACTTGTCTATAAAATATAATATGCACTCATACGTTGAGTATAAATACGAAAATTTAAATTTGTAGAACAGTGTACAGTCTAGTTTATAAAATATTTATGATAGAAAAAATCATCTATCTCAGGGTTTCCAACCTTTTTCAGCTTGCGGCACACTACGGATGTTACTTGGATTCTTGCGGCACACTTATAAATATTATTTGTAAATATAAAACACAATGATATTTTTTCTGTGATTATTGATCTTCTCATAGAGAAGAAAACTGTATCACTGTTTTTTCCCTGTGGTAAATCATTATACTTATTTTTCATTCTAATTTAAAAAATAGAAAACAATTGCAATGAAATATTGGACTCAAGTTTTTAAAAATACGCTTTCCTTTTAAAAACTGTATCCAACCTTTTACTAAGAAAGAAGATCACTAAATAACGAACGAACAAACAAATCTCTTTTACTTTGAAAACACAAATGTAGGTAATTTGTCGAAAGGATTGAATGATATTTTAAATTTTCAAGTTGCGAAATAATGTGCAACAATAAAGAAGCAATAATGGTCATAACAATGACAACAAATACTTTTTGCAACATTAGAAATGTACAGAACAGTAACACGGTATGAAACTTAAAATTGTAGATTCAAAGTAGAGGTTCATAGTAATGTGAAATGCAAATATACATTTTCCCTACGCTTTACAATTTGATTGCTATAAAATTAATAATTTTGTTTCGATTCCTCGCGGCACACCGGTTGGGAAACGCTGATCTCTCTCTCTCTCTCTCTCTCTGTATATATATATATATAATAAGACTGGAAAATAATAAGCACTTTTTTAAAATTCAAATATCAATTGTGAAAATTTCAGGTAAGACTTGAATTTGTGACGTTTAAGGAAAAATCCCTGTATTGTGTGCTACTTACAGCTATGCTTATTTCTCATTTTAGACTTTCAAACTATTGTATGTAAAAGTAATAGGAATCGTATAAAACGGATATGATGGACATCTACTTGTCTGTCTATTGACAGGTATCAGAACACAAACAATAAAAAATAGTAGATATCGTTTTTATTTTAATCGATTCAGCGTCCTGAGAATAGATTCCCTCTCTTCCCTTAACCCTCTATTCAAACCGGAAGTGGTAGAAATATATCATTTCCTGTTTTCACATTTATCCTTAATGAGTGTTAACCTCAGACAGAAAGCGTAATAAATAGCAAAAAGATATTTTCTCCGATCTACTCAGCATCTTAAGAACATATTCCTCTTTCAATCTCATATCCGTACTAAAACCGGAAGTGGTATAATTACGCTAGTTTCCGGTTTCAATATTGATCTTCATAAAGCCAAAACGGCAAGAGAAAGCGAATAATGGCACTTTGATATGGATTCAAAGTTGCCAGAATAAGTTTCATGTGGATCTTTATATAACTCTATTCCAACCCCAAGTGGTGCAAATCAATCATTTCTGGTTTGAACATTAATTGCCATAGTGATAAAATGGTAATAGATAGCGACCATCTCAAACTCAACCGGAAGTAAAGAAATAGAGTATTACTATTTCCGGTTTCAGTATTAAATTTCCATAGTTTGGTAGCCTACCCAAGAATAGATTAACCATTAGGCACGTGCCTAGGACATCAAGGGAAGGGAGCTTCACAGAAACTTTCCATACCCAAATTTATTATAGTCTACGAGCCATATAGTGCAGTACTGCAAATGATGCAGCTGAACGACGATCCGCAACAGGGGCACAAACTTTAAATGAAAAAAAAAAATACATGTACAGAGAACTCAGAGAATGCGGACCTCCTTCAAAGGCCATCCCCTTCCATAGCTTACAATTTAGGGGAACTTTCTACGCGGTATGGTTTGTGGAATTTGTATGTTTTCTGTAGATCAGAGTAGAAACACACACACACATACACATTTATCTATCTACACTATATATACAGTCTCAGTCTCGTCTCGATCAATAGATACTTGTCTCGAACTCTATTATCTCGGTCTCGAAGGCCAAATTTTGATCTCGTCTCGTCCTTGTCCCTATAAGTCTCGAAATAAATTACGTGGAAATAAAAATGTATAAATAGTATCTTACAGCCTCTAATTTTCTGTTTATTTTTTTACTGTAGAATTCTCGTAGGCCGCGTACTTCGTAGTTAAGTATCTTCTCTACATGTATGTATGATTCAATACTCAGAAAGTATTGTTTATCAAGTTTGCCTATGGTTCAAATAATGATTCAGATCTGACTTTAAGCAATGGACCTTGTCTCATATGTTCTCAGTATAAAAATGGGACGGTAAACTGTAATTAATGAATTCATTATAGTTTAATTCTTGTCTGTTGTATGAATCGTATTCAATACCTCATGCTACATAACACAGTAGATATTACCAAAACTGTATTTAATCGAATTGTAATGCAAATTTCTACAAATTTTCATTTATTATCCACTATATTTTTTCTTGACTGCTCTCTTCACTAACAAAAAATCACGCTTAATAGCTTAACTACGCAATATTACCAATAAAATAATAAGTTATTACTACAAAATGTTGTATTTCAAATTGAAAGGTAATGGATCCATTATTACCGTTTTACGAGTAATTTTCCGATTTTTAATTGATACTTTTTGTAACACAGGCTTCCTGCAACTTTATTGTTACCTTAACTCTTCAGAGTTTTTCAGCTACAGCATTCAACTTTGCAGTTAGATTGGATCTTCAAACGGATTCAATTTAAAGTCCTATATCTTACGTAATTCGAATCTCGTTTGAAATATACGATATTCCGTTTCTTATTTTACTGTAGTTTTAAAGTTGTATGTATACAAAATACTGTGACTTTCTTCTTCAACTTAACGATATGAACTGTTCCAAATTATCGTACGCTTTCCTGTTTGCAGTAGAGCAAAATTTTGCTAGTTTTAGATATAATCATGAAGAAAACGTAGGTTATGCAGGATACAAAGAAGAAAATAAAATTTAAATCTTAGAATGCAAGGTCACCTATAATTAAACACTTACATGTTAACTTACTTTCTGTGTGACATTAATGGTTTTGCGTTGCTATCTACATGAAATAGAAATTTCTTTTCTTTAAACTGTGGAAAACATAAGTATAGGCCTATATCAAAAGTTACTGTGTATTTCGGTTCATTTTAAAAGGCGTTGGAAGAAAAGTCTTGTAATTTTGAATTTACTAAATATAGCAAATGAGTCACCTCAAGCTATTATTCGTTTTTTCAAAGTGAGCAAAGTGAGGTTTTACTTAAGTGCTAAGGTTACCGGTGCCATAATTAAGTAGACATTCTAATATTTTGTTTAGTTGGGTCGCGGTGACTCAGTGGTTGAGCGTTCACCACTGGTGCGTGGGGTCCTTGGTTCGATCCCACCTCGCGCCAAGTGAACTTTGTGATGGACAAACATCGTGTGTGTGGATTTTTTCGGTGTTCTCCCGTTTTCTCACACTTTTTTCATTCCACCATTTCATTCACTTCTCATCATTATCACCGTCTTCTTTAGCCTAACCGGCATAAGCGTGGGACGTAAAGATTTATTTTTTTTCTCATTTTATTTAGTTGATTTGAAGTTTAACCTTCCTTTAGAGCACCTAAGTTATTAAGACGTGGACGAGAGAGAATTGATAGACGTTGGATCCAAAGTACACTCATGTCCAAAATTATTGTCGCATGTCTATAAATTTGTTGGTGCAGGAATATAATTTGATAACGAATTCGCCGGGTATTTCTTTTAATGTCAATATGTGTATAATCGGCAAAGACATGTATGTGACAAATTTCATGTCAAAATAGTAGTAAATAAGAACAATAAAACGTAAACTAGGAATGCAATGGATGTACCCGATTGCAATGAAATGAGCTGAGCGAGCTTAAACTACGTAATCATTCCTGGCCATTATGCAATAATAAATGCCATTTTTAATTGTTGACAAAAAAATCGCGTGAAAACTTTTTCCCCATGTTAAGTTTATGCAAGCGTTTTTCGGTGATTATTCCTCGATGGTACATCGGATTTTTTATTTCGACCTATGTTGTCACTCAACACGACATACTCTATCAGCGTGCTAAGTTTTCTTGAGATCGGCCAAACGGTCTACGAGGAAGCGTTTTTCGGTCATTATTCCTCGATGGTACATCGGATTTTTGATTTCGACCTATGTTGTCACTCAGCACGACATACTCTATCAGCGTGCTAAGTTTGGTTGAGATCGGCCAAACGGTCTAGGAGGAAGCGTTTTTCGGTCATTATTCCTCGATGGTACATCGGATTTTTGATTTCGACCTATGTTGTCACTCAGCACGACATACTCTATCAGCGTGCTAAGTTTGGTTGAGATCGGCCAAACGGTCTAGGAGGAGTTCGCGGACAACCAAACGGCTAACCCGAGTATAAGAGCTTCGCTTCGCTCAGCTCAATAAAACTTTCTTGTCCATTTAACAACATTTTGTTTTACTCATTCTAATTTTCGTATTTATAATTATTTTCCTATGAAATTTACCACAAATATACTTTCTCGATTATACAAATAGTATCAGTATTAAAAGTACCCTGCAAAATCATTATCAAATTATATACTTAGAAGAAGATAGTTACAGATATGCGACAATCATTGTGGACATGAGTGTACGTTAGCTCCAACCGGGAATTAACCAGACTCCGAAGGTGTGTACGCTAATCCGACGCCCAAGTAGAAGAGCCAACAGGAAACTCAACAATATTCTACTTTAGGTCAACAATTATCATTTAATTAAAATAAGGAGCATGTGTATTATTATTATTATTATTATTATTATTATTATTATTATTATTATTATTATTATTATTATTATTATTATTATTATTATTATTATTATTATTAATCCAAATCCTTCTTATATAACTTGGAGGATCTCATATTCTGTTAACGTTGAAACTTACATTTTGAAAAGGATATCAATAGATATAGGCTAATGCTCCTCAAAATATATGAAAGGCGACTGACTCTTCCGGATTTGTCTATTTAAAAAGTCTGCAGAAGTTTAAAAATTATCCTTATTTATTGCACCAAGAGAAAAGTTATTTAAAATATTAGACTAAACATACACTAATATGTAGCTTTAGTTGCTGGGTCAAATGAAACATGTTAACCAGAGAAGATTGATTATATAGCATAGATATTAAAATGTTCACTTTTTGCAAAAATGAAACATGTAACTCCTGGATAAGCTTACAGCCGCGATGGTTTAGTCGGTAAGGCATCTACCTACCGACAGATAGCCCGGTTTCGAACCTTGATGATATGATTTGAACCTATTTTATCCTGGTTCAAATGTGGCTCTGGGAATATCTGGGGCCAAAGGCGGTTAGGGTGTAGTACTAACCAAGACCTCTCAATACCGAGGTTATGGAAGTGTAAACCCGTAACACTACTTCGTTCTACCTGTGGGTATTTTCTAACATAATAAAAGTAAGTCCTCCATCTTAAATCTGTTCTGAACTGTAACCACTGAATTAAAGATGGACATTAAATATATTGCACAGTAACATCGTGAATAATTTATCTTACTTCATAAATGTAAGTCTATTTATCAATGAAATAATGCTAAAACATTTAATTTATTAAATCCTTTCCTGTGCCTTTATTGGCTACTTTTTTTAAAAAAAATATTAACAAACCAATTCTCTGGTTTAGTCTGGTGCTCTTCCACGATCTTGGCCTATCTTATTCCGGAATATCTGCTCCCACTCTATTCTAATCTGAAGATTTTATCAAAGTTTCAAATGAAAATCTGTGCTTTTTTTTTATACGAACGGTTGCAGTAAAATAACAAAAAAATCTTTAAACATGTCTTTCCCTGGAGAATTAGTGAACTGTGTGGAGAAATATCATGTTGGGAATTGAGACCTTATGTGTTTGCTCCACAAAATTATATTTCGGAATATACTGGAGACATGCTCTTTGAGTACATATGTAAAATGGCAGGAAAGAGGAAGAAAATATTGAATCCCAACTAAAAATCATATATCCTTTCAAACACTTGCGATAGGCTATACCAGGTGATCAGAACTAGATTTGCTCTCTCCTTCTTTTTCTCTGTGTATACACCTATGAGTGTAGCCATCTACGGACAATCGTTCCACAATCTTACTTATAACTTGATTTGATTTGATTTTGAATTCAGTGTCCCTTACAGCAGTTAGGCTATATGAGGCGTGGGCCTACAGCTTAATGTGGAATCCGAACCACATGAACACTGGCCAGGAATCGAATCCGGATATCCTACGCCAAAGGCGTGTATACTAACTGCTTCGCCACAAGGTAGATTATTACATGTAACTTAACAACGCAACGAATTTTGAGTAGATGAAATTTTGAATATTTTATTTTTGGTCAATATTTGAGGCGAAACCGAGACTTTCGAGAATGGTCGTGGTCTCGTGTCAATTCACAAGTGTCAGTCTCTATCTCAATCTTAGTATCATCCCTAATCAGTCATTGGTCTCCCCAGGTCACCAGGTCTGGTGGAACACGTGTGTGACTGTCTTTGGGTCTTCCGGGTCGTGGGGTCACGATCGTCGTGACCTGTTCCTCCACTTGTACGTAGAATTATTATTCAGTTTCCTAAGGCCCTGCTTCACATTATCTTCTGATTCTTTGTTCCCAAAGGATTTAGAAAGTTTATTATAAACATGAATGCACAAACATGTATAAAGAAAACTACAGTATTACATTTATTGAAAAACAGCAAATCTTGGGACAGTAAAACGCGAACGTAACTATTTGCCCATGCATACTTTTCTTTTCTTCCCCCGGCCCGCACAGAAGAATTACAAGGAATTTCGCCTATAACATCTGCTTATCATGGGTTATTGAAAGCGAAACAAACTAATTAGATTAAATTAATTTTGTACTCTTTTCCTGCAATTTTCCGTAAACTATTATACCATATCTTCGGTAATACAATATTTTGGTGTACAACGCGATGTAAATAATGTGTCAGAAATAATCAAATAAGTAAAATCACTCAGCTAATATCAATTATTGAACATTACTTTTTGGCAATACTTGAACTTCAAGTCAGTCGAGAACAGAAGATGTGTACCCATTTTCTGTTATTTTTTCACAACTTGATTCATAATGGTATCGTTTTGAGAGAATTGTTGTTAGAACTAACGTTTAAATTTCAAAATTAAAAAAAAAAAAAAAAAAAACGACTTAACTTGTTTCTCAAAATGCATAAAGACAATCCTATGCTTTAGAGAGTGCCAAATAGTGATACTGGTCTAACAAATCATACAACCCATTTTCATAAGACATTTTCGTCAATTTATCTTATAAAGAATATAAGTAGCGACAGTTTTTTTTTTTTCAATTAAAATTAGTTATTTTTAATGTTGAAAAGTAACGCGATCGTCTTAAATGTGCAACTTCAAGTCCCAAGTTAGAAATAAATGTTACGGAGAAAATAAAAGTTTAATGTAGGCATACTCTACCTTCTGGACCATTATTCGGTAAATTTTAGAGGCCGTGATACCTCATCAATCCATCTTCCTTCTGTCCTATGTAGATTACATTTTCTTTCTTTTCTTTTTTTTTTAAAGTAGATAAGTAGCGTAATGAAAATGAAAGGTTATACTGATCCTATTGCGAATGTATCATAAGCATACAAAACAGATTTTGATTTTTTAAGTAATTATATCTTTAAAAAAAAGCATAAATGAATTTGACCTCTTTCACTCTTATAAAAATTAATATAAAAGATAATAATAACCTTTATTTTGATTGTGAATGTATATACTTAGTATTTACAAGGAGATTAATGATTACTAAAAAAAAATATCTGAAGTTACTTATGAATTGGTCAGCAAAAACATTCTCAGTCATCTACAAGTATTTAATAATCGATGAGAGTAGTGATGACTTAGAGGTATCAATGATCATAGAGAAGCAAATCTGAAATTCCTTAGAAATTCTTGAATAATTGGAATTATTTTCTGGGGTAACTCTGGGGAAAGCTCTGCACTATTTTAAAAACAAAAACAAGCAGTACGAATTTATAAAAGATTTAAAGCGTAGAAACAGCTGTAAACATGTTTTTTCTTTTTTTAGGAAATTTAAAATACTAACTCTTGCGTCATTGTATATATATGAAATAGCTAGTTTTATCGTAAATGTAAACGAGGATTTTCCAACAACACACAGATATAGTACTAGGAACATTTATAAGAAGTCCTATTTCAGTAGATTATGCTTAGTCCAGCACGGATCCAGACATATGGGCAACACTATCTATAATAAATTACCAAATAAAATGAAACTTGAAAACAATTACATGTTGTTTAGAAAAGGCTAAAAAAAAATTACTTAGTACAAAACGCGTACTATTCCATAAATGAGTTTCTGCAAGATTAAAAAATGTCAGAAACTGACAAATTATTTTTGGTGGGCAAATCCTGGTAAATTATGTAAATTTTTAATCTGCTATTAGTTTATCTTTTGTTTTTCCTTCACTTAATACTATTTTTGTTAAAGTAAACTTTTAAATATTTTTTGTAATGTAAAAGTTTTGATGATTTTCTTCGCATTAAGTATTATGTATTATGTATTCCTTTTTATATGTATCATCTTGTGTACTTTACTGAACCCTCCAAATACCATGTATTACAGTTTCATGGAGTAAATAAATCAAATCAAATCAAATAGAGATATTATTTCCAGAATTTAATTTCTGAACATTGAGAAATCAAAAATGACTGAGTAATGTGTCTACAAGTTAGTTTTGAATTCATGAACAGACAATTGAAGTATATACTAAGTTTATGTCTTTGATCTGAATAGGTACATCATAAACTGACTAGAATATTCAGAACTATCATATGTCAATAAAATAATAAATACTAATACTTACAGCATTTCAAAGAAATCTTGACCTGTATATCCGCTTGTTCTTCTGAAACACTTTTGTTATATGTAAATGTACTGTAATTACCACAATTGCACTTACACGCGTAACAAACTTCACTTAAAACATAATTCTTTGAGTAAGCGTATCTTGAGCATATATATCAAACATAACACCACGTAATCATATTTTTATTTCTTCATAATAGAGAAGACAAACATAGTAGATGCATATGTGGATAATAGATCCTCACATAGCAAAAGATAAGCAAAAGGATATTAAACATTTTGATTGTTAATAACTGCATGATTATCGTTGTATAGGACTGCTAATGACCAAAATGTGGCTTCCGAACAGTTAACCCTTTGCGGTCCTTTGTGGAGTAGGACTCCACATATAATTTGGTCTATTCTAGTTTCACTCGACATGCTTTTATCGGTTGATTTTGACCAATGTTTAGTGATAGTTGCTTAATTTTTGTTTACTATGTGGGCAATTTTTAACCCAGATTTTCATTCCTGATATTAATGGAACAGGCTTTAACTTTGGAAGGATCGTTATATACGGAAGGCTGTGATTCAGAAAATTGATTCAGACCAGTGAAAAACTCGGGAAGTATATTTTAAGAAAGCTTTAAATGGTTAATGATGAAGGTCTTCACATTTCTAAGTATTTACTTTTCTTCAACTTGGACTGGAAGGTGTATTCTGAACACATTTGCTGTAGGTTACACCTGAAATATTCACTAACACTGAGTTAACACACGTGCATGTACACAAAAGAACACTGTAACTTTTTAACAACAATTAAACTGACACACATAGTCATACGTCTTGCAAATAAAATCAGAAAAATAAAAACAAAAACACTGCTGAACAAGACTGCACTTATTTAATAAAAACACATTTACACGTGACGTTTCGATCTTCTAGACAAGATCCTTATTAGACGTACACTCTGATGAGGATCTTGGCTAGAAAATCGAAACGTCACGTGTAAATGTGTTTTTATTAAATAAGTACAGTCTTGAACAACAATTAATAATAATACATTTAATTTTTAACGGTATCCAACAAGCAATTTCTCAATTTAAACAACAATATATTTCACTACTATTTGAAACAAGCACAAAACTTGTCATTATTCGTGACGGATTCGAACTCGGAAAATCTTCTGAAGTTTTTAACGATTGAAACACATGAACAGCACTACGATTGAAACAGTTTGAAAAGAAAACTTCACACATCAGCACAAAGAGACGTAGTAATACTTTTTTGATCTGTTTGATATGGTCAAACTTTCTCAACTGATTTCAGCTCGAACTACAATAATCGTTTTTAATTTCACTGTAATTTTTCTTTCCGGTAATTTTCTTTTCGGTAATTTTCAGTTTTATTATCATTTTTTGTTTCTCTTATTTGTTTTTTATTTGTGTATCAAGGAAAGGAAGATTAAAGAAGAAGAGAAAGTATAGGTAATTTTCAGCAAAAATTTTCCCCGTCTCTATTGCACTTCATTATTGCCGATAATAATATCTAAATACGGTTGTTGGAGTGAGTGAGTGATTATACTACACTTATACACTATTTTCTCCAATCCCTCAATCTTTATAAGTTCTTCAAGAAAATTTCTCTTCTCTTTTCTTTTTTCTTTACGAAATATTTTTATTTTTTCTTTTCTCCTGTTTTTAATGATTAAATTGTCATAAACATCACTTGCGGGCCATGTTTGAGGTTCAAAATTACGTTAGATGATATACAATAACGTACTCGTGGGTCAAATTGCCTATATTAAAATCAATCTCTTATTTTTATTCCTCCAGCTGTTTTTCGGTGTTTTTCTCTTATTAATTTGTTTATTTGTTTGTTTGTGTTATAATTTAATAAAGTTACACACGTGGGAAAGAACATGACTGGCGAAAATGAACATAATATTTTTTTTTAAAAAAAAACTGCTAATTTGAAAATTAGTAAATTAAAGGCAGTTTTACGAATATTAAAACAAGCATAAAATTATGATAGGAAAAAAAGACAGTATTAAGTTCACAATTCTCCTCTTTCCCTTCATACGTTCTTATTATGTGGCCTAAATTGCAAAATAACAAAATTATCCTTTTTTTCCTTCGTAGCTTCTAAAACGACAAGAAAAAAACTTTGATTGTTGCTTGAAGCATAGCAACTGAAATTGAAGAAGATTTATGTACTTAATAGCGTAAATTGTGTATAAACTGAGTATTTATCAGAAATTATAAACATGTAAAAAAAAAAGAAAAGAAAAAAAAGTGAGGAAACTGATGTTTACTGTACTCTTTCATCTAATTTTGAGTAAGGAACTGACTAACGACTTTACAACAAAATTTCGATATTTTGTTTCTTTTATTGGTCACAAAAATAAGTTAACAAGTTACTAAAATGTTGCCCAGTTTTCTTTCTAACGTTGTTACATGATTATCACATGTTTGTGTGTGTGAATGAATGTATGAAACACTTACTTGTTAATTTAACTGTGCATACATACTTTTTTTTGGGGGGGGGGGAGGGCGAAGAGATACTATGAAGAACTGTTCATATTTCGGCTAAATTTAGCCAACAGCTTAGAGAAAGGGAAAGAAAGAGAAGAAGAAGAAGAAAAAATGTTGGTAGCAATTCCTCCTCGTATATCAAACAATTATTCAATTTGCTCAGAACTTAATAATGATTGTAGCAAGCTAAAAAAGAAAAAAAAAAAGATCACGTTAAAATGATTCACACTCATTCAATTAGAGTTTTAGAGTAAAAGTCTTATTGTTGCAATAAATCAAAATTTCATGTTTTTAGGATATTAAATGTGTGAGCATTCGTTTGTGGTCCAAAAGGGTCTATGGTTTAATTTCGTCCCATTAACTCTATACGACGTTATCACAATTTACATACTCTTAGTGCGTAAAATCTTTCTCTCTCTTCTTGGAACAGGGATATAATACTTATTAATAATTCTAAAATGTTATTGGCATTTAGTGAAAAATTGCCCAAAGATGAACATATACCACTCGATATATAGGGCTGAGATATATCAAAAATGAAAATCCCTGACGCTACTAAATTACGAGAATCTTCGAAATGCTTAAAATGAAAAGAAGTGTTATATACTAATTTACTTTCTTACTTAGATAGAGTTGTTCAAGTATTACGTTATCCCTGTTTTAGTCATTTTAGTAGACCTTTTCCTCCCTAATTAAGCAAAAGTAAGCAGATGATTTACCTCCTCTCCCCCCTGGTAAGCAATATATATATATATATATATATATATATATATATATATATATATATATATGGATAGATAAATAGATAGATAGATAGATAGATAGATAGATAGATAGATAGATAGATAGATAGATAGATAGATAGATAGATAGATAGATAGATAGATTAACTTATCACAGGATCCGTTATGTTACGTCGTGGCCTGTTTCAGCTCATTCAAGGTATGTTGTTTCCTTTCACACGTTTTCTCTGTTCATGTTATATCCTTTTTTAAAAGAATGGCTAATTCATTGGCAATATATTCTGGTGGCGTTTGCTATCTTCAAAGAACTTCTTTCATTGAATTTTTAATTTATTTCTGTTATTTTTAACAAACTAACAGCTCAACAACTCGCATGTATACTTGCGTCTAGAGTTGAAGAGAATAATTATATTTCTATACCTAATCCCGTGAAAAAAGCAAACTACAATATTCCTTTCCTCCTTTCTTCGCAAAAATCCGGGACATTTAAGCGTCCCGAGAAATATTTTCGGGACGTTGGGCCGGGACGCAGATTTCTATTCCGTGACAGTCCCGGATTTTCCGGGACGAATGACAACTCTATATATTGAGCAGATGAAAATAATACGTGTGGGTGCAAATACTCACGTGTGTTGCGGAAAAAGAAATAAATAAAACAATTCGTAAACTGAAAAATTGATATTCTATTGAAGTCAATTATTGAGGTGAAACTGTTACTAAAGTATATCGTGATTAAGCTCTTCAATTATGATGCCAACAAGACAACAGTATGGTAAGATTATTATTATTATTATTATTATTATTATTATTATTAATTTAATTTAATTTAATTTAATGTACCACTATTAGGTACCGAGATTAAGAGAGATGGTGATGATGATTCTAATGAATCAAATAATGGAATGAAGAGAGTGGGAGGAAACGGGAGAAGTCACGCACACGGTGTTTATCTATCACGAAACTTGGTTGGCGTGAACCAGAATCGAACCAGGGACCCCAGATACCAGAGGTGAGCGCTCTACCACTGACCCACCGCGACCCCACATAATATGTCTAAATAAGATTTTAACTACAATATTGTACAGAGACAAGAGATATCTTAATATAGCGTTTCTCAACCGCTGTGTCTTCCACAAAGAAATTATGTTAAGAAGAAAATGAAAATTTACGGCCAATCGAATTGATTTCACACTTGTCTTCCAAGTTTAAAGCCGGAAAATTTGCTTTTAACGCTGTTCGTTTTTTTTAAAGAAACACTAAATATAAGAGTGTGTCTGTCAAGAGTTCGTCTTCGCATAGATATGCTTTGCAAAAATCGTCAGGGACAAATATTTCACTAGTTTTAAGCTTGATGTCTTCTTATATTTCTGATGGTAATATTTATTTCTCAGATTTGTATCTCATAGTCGTTCCATATATATATATATATATATATATATATATATATATATATATATATATATATATATATATAGTATGTATTTTTATGTGTTTCCTTTTTTGCGTCTAGGAAAAAACCATATGCAGGAGTGTGGCGAAACTTTGAAACGTACTTTGGTCTGTTCCAAAGGAAAAAATGTTGAGAAACTCTGTTAATAGACAGATTACATCAAGCTGATCAGAACGAGACGCTTGAGAGTAAATTCGTCTTTATACCTTTCGAGAAAATGGAGAAAAACGAATTTTTATGGCGACAGAAAGTATGTTGCTCTCGTTCGCTGCCAATCTGATGGAGTTAATAGTTTCTATTTTGTGGAATAGATTATTTATTTATTTCTGCTGTAACGATATCTTTGTATTTTCAATGTTATTCTAAATATCTTTTATTATACTTCTGGGCAATGTGTAATTTTAAAATATGTACTATCTAGTTAGAAGAAGAAGAAAGTACAAAAAAAGAAAGAGATAGAATCAAAATTGATTCTAATATGTAAATTTAATGAGTTTGGTGTTCTTACGTCGTCATGACGACGAATAATCAATAAATTATTATTCCAGAACCGGATATACACACAGTCTTTTGAGGTGTAGTTATTTTAGTGTTTATATGATACAATAGTTCACGAAACCTCATATAAAATATGTATGCATAATTAAAAGAGATATTTTATTTCAATAATTGTGTGCCATATAGCTAAAATATAACTGAGGACCTGTATATAACAAGTTATGCTGTTATATAATTCGGTGGTCCTCGTCGCAGGATCATCATTGTTATATGGACCTTAGGAGATTTTGGATGAAGTTCAGTAAACAATCTCCTAAGCAATAAAATTTAAGTGTATAGATTGACTTTAAGGTTACATAGTTTTGATAAAAGAAATATCAATACGAAGTATACATTATTAAGGAGTGGCACAAAAATTTTCAGAACTATCAAAATTAGTCGTACTGAAATGCAACAGAATCAGATGTCAACAGGGAAATTAGCTTTTCTGACCTGGCCGATCTCATTAAACAACAAATGGAGCATCAAACGAATAAAATTGACCAAGAAATAGAACAATTAAAGCAAGATTTTGGTGACCGGATGGATCAACGAATGAGCCAACTTGACAGTAAAATTGATCGACAGATGGGACAATTAAAGCAAGGTCTTGGTGAACAGATGATGCAACTCAATAGTAAAATCGACCAGACAACTCTACGAATTGAACAAAGTGATCTTACAATGGAACGAATTATACATAGATTCACTGAAATGAAAAATTCCATCGAAGTGGTAGAAACTATAGTTAATGATCGCACTGCGCAAATAAATGAATCTGAACCTTCCGCAGAAACTATGGAGAATACAGATCCTAAATTGGCATCAACGAAGACATATGACGTCAATGATTTAAATGTGTGCATGAAATTTTCTGAGTTTTCGCAAAAACATACTGCGGTATTGGTTGGATCAGATTATCCTAACTTTTCTCTTTATTCGAATGTTTTTTGATTGTCTTATTGGTGCTGCGTGTAATGAAGATTTTAGTATGTATCAATATGCGAAAAGTTATGGCCATCTTCGTCTAGTGAATGTTATTGGTTGCTTGTATTCATGATATATTCAACATGACAGTAATTCTGGAAATGAAGTAATGGTAATAGAACCGTTTAATGATATGTATACGACATTAGTTCATGTAGCAGGAAGAAAGTTGATTCCAGTATTCGTGAATTCAGTAAGAGAACGTGTGTTCCTACCACTCTTTGTAGTGATTGGACGATTGAGTTGAATCTTTTGACATGTTCACTGAACGAAAAGACTAAAATGATGTTAGTAACAATCCGATGATGCCTTTACAGAACGTGATACAGTACGTTGACTTTAATCATCTAGACATGACATTACAAAATTTTGAAAATCCATCAATGGTGCAATACAGTACTAACTTGAATCAAACTAATCTTAATCGAAATCAAATCCGAAACATTCATGTGAGGTTAAAGTGTAATCCCAATGAAAAAAAAGTAATGTTAAATTCACGTGTACTGGTAATTTAACCGAACCTAATTACATAAGAAACAGAAACAGTGGTAAGAGACAACTGACCCTAATTCTACCATTAATGTAAACGAACTTAATCTTAGTAGTAATAGCAATAGCAATCGCACTACACGTAGAAAGCATGTAATCATTAGATCTGATTTCCCTCGAAGTGAATTTCGTAAAAGTTCCATAGTTGGCACACATTCTCAAAATAAGAAACAAAGAACTATAGAAGTAAATAACGCTCAATACTGTATTCCTATTTGTGATTTTCAATGCAATTTGAATGAATTCGTTGGTCATGTAACTTAAGCTAAAGTCACTGCGTCCGAGAAAACCGTACGCAATTGATTTTTGCTTTATTTTGCTTGAAATATCATTGCGATTTTGTTTGTTATTCGTACCTTATTTGAATTCTATAAAGATAATTCAATGAATCAACAGATGGAACAATTCGTACATTTGTGTTCTTGGTAAGAAGTTAATTATTGTGTTATGTTTTAAATATTGTCAATATTTACATTTTAATTTATATTTTGTTCAATATATCCTATATCCTATCCTTTTATGTTCAAAGAACAACCATATGAATATCATACATACATCTTTTCAAAACCTTCTTCATTATGCCCAAGTGAATAATTATTGACTTGTAACAAGCATTTAATGGACCCGAAAAGGACTTAAAATTAAATAACTCGTAAATCAAATTTCGAATGTGCCTTATCAGCGTTGAAATTTATAAATAAATGAAGTCATTGATAAAATTTAAAATAAATATGATTGTTATAAATATAAATATGATATACTGTATGTATATTTATATGAATTGTAACTTTCATATATACGAGGTGCATTCGAAACCTTGAATGATTAATATGTATTATTTAACGGTCCAGGGTTCTTTTATTTGTAAATTCAATAAAAGAAAGTCCTATATTTCGGGCGACATATGTAACGATATCTTTGTATTTTCAGTGTAATTCTAAATATCTTTTATTATACTTCTGGGCAATGTGTAATTTTAAAATATACACTAACTAGTTAGAAGAAGAAGAAAGTACAAAAAAAAGAAATAGAATCAAAATTGATTCTAATATGATAATTTAATGAATTTGGTGTTCTTACGTTGTCGCGAATAATCAATAAATTATAATTCCAGAACCGTATATACACACAGTCTTTTGAGGTGTAGTTATTTTAGTGATTATATGATATAATAGTTCACGAAACCTCATATAAAATATGTATGCATAATTAAAAGAGATATTTTATTTCAATAATTGTGTGCCACATAGCTAAAATATAACTGAGGACCTGCATATAACAAGTTATGCTGTTATACTGCATTGTTGATGTAAAATATACACTCTTATGTAGCAGACTGTTGTTTCCTTTCTTCTAACAGTATTGCACATGCTACTTGTAATAATGTTAGAATATATTATACCGTATAATTAAATTTCATTGTAAATCAAAATTCTCATTTCATTCCCGTGTAGACAGTTGTCCACAGCGGCGTATTTAGGGGGGGGGCGTCCGGGCTTAAGCCCCCCCCGAAATCTTACTTAGTATAGTAAAATAAATGAAATATCTTGCAGAATTTTCACATTTCCAGGCAAAGCCCCCCCCGAAAGTTAGCGAAGCCCCTCCCGAAACAAAATCATAAATACGCCAGTGGCAGTGAGTGATCATTTAAAAAAACGTTATTATGAGGGAATGAAAAAACATATTTGGATTTAACAAGTAGGAATCCCTTCAGTAAAAAAAAAATAATCTATGTACAGTGAAGTGCCATCCTTGATAAGATCGTTATAGGTAGAACAAGAATTAGCATTTCGACTAAAATGGTGGATGTGACTTATAAGTGATGTCTGACAAAGTTACAGTTTGAAATTTCTCTCCTTGTCTCGTCGAAAACGGGACGGAAGTCGAAACGAGAAGCAACTCTTTGAATTCATGACAAGACGAGCAAATTAACAATTCTTAGTACTAGTTCACCCAAGTTTTAGACTTAAAGCACTGTTTTTGGTTGTACACGATTCATAGTCTAAACACAGTAAACAGATAAAATGATTGTATCATCATAATGAAGAGCATTTATCATTTTTAAAAATATGCAAGTCATTACACAATATACTCCAATAATAAATATGGTTTAATTAAATGTTGTTACATATCAAACTCTTCGTGGATCTCTCGTGAGTAGAAGGATTCTGATAACTTGAAGATGAAATTAAGAAAAAAAAATCATGGCATGAATTTTGTACATACATTTCCAAAAAACAAAATGAAATGAGAAAACTTTCTGGGAATCGAGACGAGACAAAAAAGGATTCTCCGAGAATTGAGAGGAGACGAGAAAGGATTCTCCAAGAACCGAGACGAGACGAGAAAGAATTATCCGATAATTGAGAGATGAGAAAAAATTCTCCGAGAATTGAGAGGAAACGAGATAGAATTCTCCGAGAATTGAGAGGACACGAGAAAGAATTATCCGAGATTCAAGAGAAACGAGAAAGAATTATCCGAGAATCGAGATGAGACGAGAAAGAATTTTCCGAGAATCGAGATGAGACGAGAAAAAATTATCCGAGAATTGAGAAGAAATGAGAAAAATTCTCCGAGATCGAAAGGACACTTACATTTCGTCTCCTCTCATCTCGTTGACAACATTACCAAAAGTTAACTAACTAACTAACTAACTCTATGGCCTATGGAACCCGGAGGCTCAATGCCGCGTTCACAAAAGTTCTCCACTAACTTCTATCCTTAGCCAATTGGATCCAGTTTCTACTTTGTATTCCTATCTGTGCGAGATCCATCTTAATATTGTCCTCCCATCTGCGCCTAGGTTTTCCTAATGGTCGTTTTCCGATGGGTCTTCCAGTCAAGACTTTGAAAACGTTTATACTTTCTTCCATTCTAGCTACATGAAACGCCCAGCGAAGCCTCCTAGACTTGACGATCCTAACAATGTTGGGTAAACCGTATAAATTATGTAGTTCCTCGTTATGAAGTTTCCGCCATTCCCCATTCCCGTTCCTCTTGGGTCCGAATATTCGTCTAAGAATCTTGTTCTCAAATACTTTCAGTCTATCTTCTTCTTTCAGAGTAAGCGAGCATGTTTCGCAACCATACAGAACAACAGGCATGTATATTTTAAGTTTCAAATTTCTCGACAGAATTCGCGACGACAAGAGATTTTGAACCGAATAGTAACACGAATTCCCTGCTTTTGTCGACATTTAATTTTTTCGTGAATAAGATTTTCGTCTGTTAATATTGATTCTAGATATCTGAAAGTATCCACTTTATCAAAAGTATTATTTAATATTTTAACGCATTCACAGTTTGCCGTATTACGGTCCCGACGCACTTCCATGTATTTAGTTTTCTCTGCATTTACTTCTAAATCCATGTCCCTGCAAGCGTTTAGTAAGATCTCTGCATTTCTTTCTATTGTTCTCCTATCATCCCATATTAAATTTACATCATCAGCATATGCCATAACCTGGTGAATACCGTTCAACTCTCTACTGAATCTTCTAAAACCGAGATTCTATTCGAAACTTGAATCTGGTATTCCTCTCTTACCTGGCTCTCTTCTAATTTCTTTAAGTTAAATCTCTCCGTTTTCGGACATTGAATATTACCTTTATTCAACGATAATCTCTCTCTCATATTATCGCTGCTACCAGGTAGTGATCAGTGTCACAATCAGCCCCTCTAAACGAACGGACATCAATTATGCTAGATTGCCTTCTTCTATCTACTAAAACGTGATCAATTTGATTATGTGTTTTTCCGTCTGGTGATGTCCAAGTGTATTTATGAACGTCGCGATGTGGGAATTTTGTACTCTTCACGATTAGGTTTTTGGATGTTCCAAAGTTCACGAGTCTAACATCGTTGTCATTACTTTCCTTATGCAAACTTTCGTTCCCTATAATCGGTTTGAAAATATCCTCTCGTCCTACCTTCGCATTGAAATCCCCTAATGCGCGGGAGTTGGTCAAATATCCGTTCCACTTCTTCGTAAAAACTGTCTTTTATATCGTCATCCTCATCTTTAGTTGGGGCATGTCCATTTAAAACAATGATATCACACCACCGCCCCTTAAGAGTAATAAAAGAAAGTCTGTGAGTAACAAATTCAACCCGTTTAATTGCTGGTAATATTCGTTTGTAAACGAAAAGCCCTGTTCCTAACTGGTGATTTTTATTTCCTTTCCCGTAAAAGAACTTAAAATTTCCGGAATCCACAGATCCATTTCCTTCCCACCTAACTTCCTGAACTTCTACTAGGTCCATCCTATATTTCTCTAACTCACTCGTAACAAATTTTAACGCGCCTGCCCTATAAAGACTTCTAATATTCCATGTTCCAAATCTCATGTCCATTTTCTTTTGCCGAGGTCGTGCCAAGTTATCAGTCCTTGTCCGAGGCTTTTGTGAATGTTTCTGAACAAGTGCCTTTTTTTACAGGATGAGGTTTTTAGGCTTGTCCAAACCCCCAAGCTGGAGGACCACTCTTAGTCGTCTGTCCGCGACTGCTTATTCAGTATATTTGCAGCTAACCTCTATATCTAGAGGCCTTCTCTTCGATCCGCAACCTGAAGACGCGCCATGCCGTGGTGACAGGACCAAAAGTTAACAGGTGAATTATTATATGAGTATTTGCTCAGTTTTTTTTTTAAGCACTGAAAAACAGTATACTAAGAAGACTCCTCTATTGGAGAATCATAATTTCCCAGTATGTAACCTAAGTCCACACATACAGTAGCTTCTATAGGATAGGCGTAATTCAGGAAGGAAAAAAGGTAAGGATATATTTGACTGAACGTTACCGAGTCACTGCAGATGCAAATAACTATAATTTTATCATGCATATGTAACGGTGGATAGAACATCAATGTCATCAACGAATGTCACATGAGTTTCGTCTTCTATAACTCTGATAATGAACCATAATTTTGTAAACGTATTCCCATAATTTTAAAATCCCTTGTACATAAGTACCGCAAATAAACTACCTGGAAATAATTTTTAAAAAATCAAATTATAGTCTGTGTAGATCATCAAACCACTACGACAGCTACTATTATGATACATTACAGGAAATGTATAATGCTTTTGCTAAATCGTTTCGACCAGAAGAATGTAGTAAAGTTCTAAGATCTGAAAGACTGTTTATTTGGAGTTTATTAGTTCTATATTATCAAAATTATCTATAAAATAGATTTGATAATTTCTGATAAGTTATATCTGTTTTATATTCTTTAAGAACCAAAGCAGAGGTGACATTTATATGAGAACTGTAGAGACTATAAGTTTGAAGTAGCTATCACGTTAATGAAAGCGAACAATTTATCCATGAAGCTAAAGGGCAGAGTTTATTTGATTAATACAATGTTTCAGCACATTTATCAGACAAGAACAGTATTAAACTTGTCTTGTATGGGTAAATAATAATAATTGTAAAAATAATAGCTTTATTTTCAGTAGTATAAACAGCTCATAAGCTAGAGTACAGCACTTGTAAAAATATCAACATTTAATCTGAAACAATAGGTTAAGAAGTATAATAATAATAGTGAATAACAAGAAATTTGTGAAAATAGATTAGGTCCCTTATCAGTAAGTTAAGACATGCAAATTTCTTAAATTCTTAATTATTCTAAAATTTAGAATCAAATAAAAAATAATGAATGTTCTAAAATACCATTTTCGAAATAATTTAATTAAAAGTTTCATTTAAAAGAAAGTAGTCGAACTTCAGAAGCATTCATGTTCACCAAGCGAAAATAAATCACTGGTTAAAATATACTGGAAGAGAGATATTAAAGATCGGTAAGCAGTTCCTTGTCATAAGTTTAAAATATTCATTATAATGTATGCTCAGTTTAAACAATAAGAATTTTTTTAAACTTATATTACTGTTTCAGATTTCGAATTTGATGAGACCAATGTCGATTGATTCCTTATTCTATATTTTAGTACTGTTATACCTATTGTAAACTATGTTTGCTACAGTACTTACTGTGTAATACCATTTGAATAAATGATTTATCAATAAATTTCCTTCTTTGAATATAGTTTGAAATCCTCAATAACTTACACAATAATCCTGATTATAAGAATGATGCTGCTTCTTTTCATTGTGTAGGAAAATGTTTAACAAAACATTTCTAAAACTGCTTCTTCTATTCTGCTTATGGCATATTAGGGATACTATTTCATATAACTGAACCAAACTCTAGTTTAGATCTAGCAAGTGTCTTGTATAAGTTAGTGTGTATATACAAATATAAATCCAATAAATAAATAAATACGTAATTAATATTATTATTATTTAGTGCCGTGATCAGCTTTGAGTAAGAATACAACACTTGGGATGGTATCATGGTATTAACATATACATATTTACAGTAACATTATAAAGATTAGAACCTAACCTAACATAATCTAAACTACCTTACACCTATGGACAAACTTAATCTACTCTACTAACCTAAACTTATGTATCGTACTAACCTAATCTAACGTACTGTACTGATCGAATCTAATCTACCTTATTCTACTAACCTAACCTACCCCACTAACATCGTAAACTGAATTTATCCACCCTACTAACCTAACATACTCACTAATATAACTTAGCCCAATCTACTATCATAAATTTATCTACCTTACTGACCTAACGCCCTACTCTACTAACCCAACCTTCCTAACATAAAGCTATAAAAATAATTTTTATTTGACGACTTATTCTCAATTTGCATGTAAAGATATTACAGGAGTATATACACAGAAGATCTGGATCTCTCTGTATTTAAGCATTTTTATGGGCGTGTTCTAAACTCTTATGATTCCGTTTTGGAAGCAGTTAGGTCTAGTATCTCATTATTTTTGATAGCTAAATATTAAATACATAATTTTTGGGGCCAACTCTGATTTGCCTCTGAGTGAGTGAAATTGACCGATAAACTCCAGCATAAACACGCTGTTCCATGAACGATGAAGGATGTTGAGATATGGAAGAAATCGAAAAAGAAAGCATAAAATACGAAAATTCCGCTATAACCGTATCCTAATGTAGTTGGCACTGATTCTTGCCAACCATGGACCACTAGCATTTTCAGAAGTGGATTACTTCAAAAATGTTTCTTTTGCAAATGACTCGTTCATTAGCAATTAACTTCTCGAAAATTGGGTTCAGGGAACATCATTATCGAAATTAAGGAGACGTCATTACATGAGATATCTACTCATTTGTCTGTCCAATTTTCGTAATCTTGAATGGGATTTTGTAACCTCTATATATAAAAAAAGTTTCTTGGACTTATATTAGCTAAATAGTTACAAAAGTCGTCTTATGAATGAAACAATTATGATTTAGTATTTTAGTAATTGGTTTAGTAATTTCTGCCACGATGGATTTAATTTTACCTACCAATAGTTTGTTATTCTTTCTGTTAGCGTGTATTGCAGACGCAAAACATGCTCTAAGATTTTAATATTCGCATCTAAAGCAAGATGGTTGTAAACGTATTATATTTTGGAAAAAAAGGAGGCAAAAATCATTCAATGTGCGCATGGCTGAACTTTCAATAAAAAAGGATTTTGTATGTCATGATACAGCATGTTAGGTTAATGATTAGCATAGAGGACTTTTACACTGGAAGTCTTACGCTCGATTGCCGGGTGATTATACTTATTTTTTTTCTTTCAGCAACACTCGTTTTGAGCGTTCCTTAAGTTCAAGTTTGAATTAAATATAGTTGCAGCAAGTTTTAGACAGAAGTTTTTTTCAAATATGAGACTTTTGTATTTTTGAGAAGTTTTTTTTCTTTTTTTAAGTGTGCCACCTACGAAGAATATTTTAATACACGATTTTTTATCCAAAAGCATGAAACAATGATACTTTTAAATATATTTTTCAGCCCATCGTTAATGCATAAATCCGCATTTTACTTCACTATGGTCGGGCGTACATTTTTACTTTTTACCATATATTACTAAGTACAAGTGGCCTATCAATGTATCTATCTTTCACGGTGCTAAGCCTGATAGTTTCAGAATTGTTGAAGTTGTGAAAATGCGAGTATCCACTAAGAAATTCACACTTTGGTTTCGTTTTTGGCTTCTCCTGTAAAACTAGATTTTGTGACAGCTGGCCCTTAGTGAACTAAGATGCGGAAATGTGTTGTTTAGCTTCTAACTGGAATTCACCAGTTGAAAAATAACCACTATGGATGTATTAAATTTGATCTTACCGAATATCAATTCATCCGAGTTTCAGGACTTGGACTACGGATCAATGAAGAACATCCCTCCCTTTCAGCAATGAAGTTATATCAGACATGGAGTACAATTTAACGTAGGATGGCGAACCAAATGAACACCCACTGTGAATCAAAGTCAGGCCTTCAGCACCGAGTTCTAAGGCTGAGCGTATACTTCGATATTCCCTTTTCATCGTCGCTGAATAATAAACTTTAAGTTCATATCAATTTGCCATTGTCTTCCTTAGCCTAAATGTTATAAACATAAAATATTACATTTGTCCTGAAATTCATACGAATGTTCCCAAACAGAACATAAAGCTCCACGGTATATACTGTCTTTTCACAGATAATAATATTAGTTTATTAATCATATTTTGATTAAATAGTGGACATGATTTATTTTTCGAACATACTGAAATTTCTAATAGTATCACGCGAATAGAATATAACTAATCTTTTTACTTCATTTTCTGTTTATGTTCTCTCACACAGACAAGTATTTCATCGACGTAGAAATGTGAATCAGAATTTCGGTTTAAAAAATGTCTTCAAAGATCAAAGAAACGTCTTCACACGTATTCCAAAGAACGCCTGAAATAATACCGCTTTCACTAGGACTATTGTAGTCACTGGGGCCCACTGAAAGAGTGGTTGTCTGATACTGAAGGAAATTACACTTAGTCTCCAGTCTCTCAGCTTAAAAAAAAAATTCTCACATATATTTTTTCAAAGAAGAAAAAATATAATTACACTTGAATATGTGAGTAGTAACTTGTTTCTTTAAAAATAAAATTAATAGCACGATCGGGAACGGAACATGGTTCAGTAAATAAATTAATACAAAATCTTACTCTGATCCTTACCACGCACCTTCACACTCTTTCATTCAGTGGAGTATTTCGTCTGTGGTTTAATTGGTGTCAGCAAAGGTCCCTGGAATTAAAGGCTATTTTAAGGTGACCAGAATTTTTAATTTGCAAAATTGGGACGCATGCTAATCGAATGGGCCTGTTAACCCCTGATTCCGAGGACACCAGCAATGTTTTCAAGTTATAAAATACACAAATAACGCATTCAAAAGTTTCAAGCATCGAAGAGCATTTAAAAGTTCCAGGCATGGCCTAAATGACCTATTAAACTAGTTTAATGACACACGGTTATGCCCTTTAGGCTAAAGGATACAGATGATTAATTAAAGTGAATAATTGTAAAATTAGAATTAGTCCCAGAAGCGACAGTCCTATTAGCGACAGGGACTGTTATTTGTCTTATGAGCGACCGATTCATTTACATTGAGATTATGGAAGATGATATGATTCCCTCTGGTGAAATATGTTTGCCTCTGGCGTTATTAGCGCCCGAACAACCTTGCTACGGAAAATATACGTGCCAGTAATACAGTTAATCAAATATACAAGTCCCCTCTACAGTGAGTGCAAATAAAACTTATTTTGAGTTAGATTTGACATAAAATGTATCAAATAACTTAGCGAAACAACAGGGATATTTCCATGAAAAGTGTATTCCTATGTAATTATTGAAAATCCAGTTGTAATATCCCCTTTCTTCAAAAGCTCTGTTTTCTGTACTTAATTTGATTCAAATCTAATTACTCACTAAGCACAGTAATATATTTAAAAAAAAAAACTTAAACGTGTAACAGTTTTGCCAACTATCTACTTTTTAGACTTCCAAAGACACTGAATAAAATACAAAAAAAAGTCAATGATAAAAGACAGCTTTTGAGATCCCTTACATCTGATTGGCTATTCTCAACCAATCTCACCAATTACAATGCAGTTCATTCTAAACAATCCAAAAGGTAAACAAACTCTTTAAACTACCTTCCTCCCTATTGTAAGCTACTAAAACGTAAACTAATTGGTTAATATATTTGCCTTCCTCCCTTATTTTGACTTACACATAAAAGCTTGTCGTATAGCAATCTAAAATAATTCTTTATAACTAGACGAACTGTTAAGTCCTGCGAGAGATTTGTTGTGTAATAATTTCTTCGAATACATCGTGTTTTCAGATTTCTTTGATATCCTCTTTCCATGGGCGCCCGATGGGAAGGCAGGGATCGCCCCCAGGCTCACGAAAATGTATATGTAATATAGCAAACCACGTATATTAAATAACAGATATATTAGACGTGATACAGCAACCATGAAGATGCCCCTCCCTAGAAAATTTTCTTCGGGCGCCCCTACCTCTTTCTGATTTCTATCTTATGCCATAAACATATTCAATCTAAACTTATGCTCCGCATCATTTTAACATAAAATTTATAATTATATTAGAATCATAGACAAAGGCGGAGCTACTCTAAATATTTAGTTAGTTTTCCCCTTGATATAGTCAGTGTATTCATAGAAATTAATTCAAAAAATATTATTAGGAAAAACGTGTAAAATATTGTTAATGTAATGAGAGCAGTCTCACGTATTAAATTCAGGTAGAGCGAAATTTTTCATAGTACATTTTGTTAGGTTCTAAATCACATTAGCATGAAACAAGTTAAAGAAGAGAGAACCTTATCTTCTTCCATTATCTTAGTATGAACGAATCGGTGACTCATAGGGCAGTTAACAGATCGAATCGGTCGCTCATCGGACAGTTAACAGTTCCTGTCGCTAATAGGACTGTCGCAAGTGGGACGACACCGTAAAATTAACTTTTGTACTCTTTCCGGGACCACGCGAATCAAAGGCACACCTATTAGTCACTAGATCAATGGGAAGGGCTGCATAGCCTAAACATTTTTTTATGAATGTTGATAAGAAAAATATCCCTATATACATTCATTTTAACGAAAAGGTATTTAATCTGGTCTAATCATTTATATTTTGATTAACACTTACGGAACACTGTTGGTTGTTGCTTTAGAACGGTATTTTAGAGGTACTGTTTGAGAATCAGGAAGCGCAGGACAATGGCTAAAACATGACATTCGAACATCTTAGGCTGTTTGGATTTGACTGACGCTCAAAAAGTTGAGATTATTGATTGTGCTGTTAATGGTGAGAAGTTGTCTCACATTCCTAGAGATTTTCATTGTGACCCTAAAACTGTGAGTTAATGGTTGAATCGTCATGCGGAGCAGGGAGGTAGAGAATGAACTATATCAAAACCCAGGAGTGAAAACCGCAGACACACTATCAGCTGCTCAAGATCAAACTCTGGTTGAAGTACGGAACTATCCTTTCCGTCATTGATCTGTCTTTGCGTCATTAATATGTTCACACGAGACTCTGAGGTTATGAATTATTGCAGATGGAATTCATCACTCACGTCAAGCCATGAGACATTTACGTCCTGTTCAGATATACAGTGAAAATCCATTTTTTTAAATGAAAGCAATCGAGAAAACATTTTTAAATCGCAGGAAAGGAATTAAATTAATTCTTTCATTCTCGACTGATTTTATACTCAGGAGTTGGGATGACTGGCAAGTTTATATACATATATCCTATATTCCACAAAAATCTAATATTTGTTTACGAGTAATCGTGGAGTATGTTTTGATATATATATATATATATATATATATATATATATAAAGTATCGTAGATTACATTATTTATATTTTCATTGGGATTAATCTTTAAATTCTTGGCAGATTTTAACCAGATCAACCGCAGGGATTGGGAAGCCCAAAATAAAGTATACGCCATACTGTGTCAAAGTAAAACCACTTTTATGAAAGTTATCGAAGAAATTTATTTTCTTAATATCATATTATTTCAATAACAAAACTTTGAAGTTTGGAGAAACTTACCCCCTTTTACCCACTTATCCTTGACGAATTTCAACCGTAAATATTGAGGATAATTGGGACATCCTAAAGATAGTATGCACTACAGTTTATAGAATTCAAATCGTTTTTACGTAGTTTCTATTTGAAAATAGCTTTCTATATGTGAAAACTTGTAACATGGGAGGTGGATTTTAATCTCTGTGATTCCATTATTCTTGATGAGTTCTCGTAACGTCAAACAATAGACCTACGCTTGTTTTGAAATATTGGAGCAAGACATATAGCTCCATATCAAATAAGTTTAAACAGAGTTATGTTGAAACAAATAGGCAGACGGAGACACAAATGCTGGTTGAGTCAAATGGCAACTCTACGTTCGTTTCAATTATTTGTATATTTAATATTCTTGTTGACATATTATTATGTTAGTAAAAATAAAGTAAAAAAATCTAACAGGATGTAACCAGGTCTAAAACTGTTATATTACACTTTGTAGCTATTCTTTCGACGAAAAGAAGTTACTTAATGAAGATTCGAACGTGGATCAGTTGACTGGTAGGTAAGAATGATACCTACTACGCTAAGTATTCATGTGTTGCACTCCTGCAATAAATTTTAAACCTTCAAGTTATTTTTACTATATTTCTATTATTTGGAACTTTACTTACACATATAATAGTTTTTTTGTTGTTTGTTTTCTCTGCTTGTTACACTATTTGTGTTATATGTTCCGTAAACTGCATTTACAAACAAAGTATATTTTGTCATTTTACCTAGATTCATAGCTTCAAAAGTTTTAATAAGATCAATTAAATGATTAAGTGAATTGATTTTCTCATACCTTTCCTTGCTACAAGGTGTAAAAAGATACTATCCCACGAAAAACGCATGTTTTATTGACAGATAATGTATCACATTACATCATGACATGGAAAGTATGCAATGATTTAAAAAAAAAAAATCCATCACTCTATGGTTTCAATTCAAACTACTGTAGAGGGATACACGCTGGCTCAGTGGCTAAATATCCATTTATGGGCTTGAGCTGCTCCAACGCCATCTGTTAGCGACCGGCTAAACTATGTCTAACAAAGCGATGAACACGTAATCAGCGTGCTACATCGCCCTGTCTCTTAACATATCAGGAGCTTTCTAGTCCTAGTGTCCGTCACGTCGTTTATTCACATGACTATTTAGTTTGCCACACGACGATGGGTGGAAGCCGAAACTTGAAATCACTGGCCAGGAATTGAACCCGGGACCACGTAGACGTAAGTCCAACGCTCTAACCATTAGACATTTAAAACATTTAAAAAAAATCAAGTTGAACACTTCTGTGCAAAGTAGGTGTTAGTAATACTGCTAGAAGTACTGTGTACAAATTTATTTGAATATACGTATTTACAGTATTAATACGTTCTCCAAATTTTTTTAAAAAAAGTAAGTGCATGTTCACTTACTCCTTATATGGAGTGTTTTTTGCTTCACAATATTTTCTGTTACTTTTTTGTTACTGTTTAGAATATTTGAAATCAAGCTATTAAACAAATAAAAGGGAAAAATAAATTCCCGATTTTCGGAATGAAAAAAAAATCGGATACTTTTTCATCTACTTTTTACTTTCTATATCAATCACTAACAGTAAGATGAAGGAACTAGGACATATGAAAATAGAATCTGACCCTGAAAATTCATGAAGCCCCGAATAATCAATAAGACATTGTATAACTCAAAGGAACATGCAATCAATATATATTATTTCTCATTCCTTTTCTTTTTCTTAAATTTTATTTCCATGCTGTTAGTTTATTGATAAAGATTTGAATATAATGGTTTGATTACTTACCGTAATTGATGTCGGAGGAAAAGATGAAACGAAATAAATATTTCCATAACAGATGACGCTTACCTCCTCTTCACAATCACTTTGTTTCACTATTTACACTAATAACACCAATAGTGCATATCCTTCAAAAAGAAGGAAACACAAAACAAATAAATAAAACAGATATGAAACGTTTGAAAATAAAGAAAACAGACCAAGAAAAAAAAGAGTGAATTTTACAATTTGAAACATGTAACAGAATACAATCAAGATCTGGTACAATGTTTTAAAATATTAAAAGAAAAGCCAATGTACATTATTATGCCCTCCAGAGACTGTTAATGATATTTCTTGGAGCGGCGCAACATTTCTTCAAGCGATATGTTGTCTGTTCGTGTTTTTTATCCGACACGTAGTCTTGAAATATGTGAATCGGTCAGACCTTATACACATATAATATGTGACCAATGTCTATGCATTTTATATGTAATAAACAGACACAAACCCCATTGAACAACAAAAGAACAAAAGTGTTTTATTTATTTTTTTATTATTCTTGCAACGCTACAGTAATTTTCAGGCATGTCTCTGCTTACACACGCAATAATAATAATCTGTCACCTAATTCTATGATCCAAAATGATTGGCTACTAATAAAAGTTTCTCAATTGTTTTCGTAAGCATTGTTTGCTCTAGAACTCTGCAGGTAAAACAGAATTCTACGATATCATTATTATTGCTGTTCAAGAGCAGTGTTTGTTTCAGAAAAAAAAAATATTCCGGGGGTGGGGGCACACTGAGTATTCCGAGGGGCACATATTATTTTCACACGGTACTGTTCTATTTAATATTATATTAGGGATGTATTATTTTCGTCTCCTATGGGGAGCAGTCTCAGAGCTCCGAGGGGAGGGGTCAGTGCTCCCCCAAAAAAAACATGTCTGGAAGAAACACTGTTTACAAGAAGAGACGAGAAGAGAAATAAAGTTTTATCGATTTGTCTCGTATAATTTGTATAAGTGTCATATCGTGTCGATTCTCGAAGAAGCCTTTTTCGCCTGATCTCAACATTTATTCACGTTTAGTTTTTTTTTTCTAATTTATGTATGAAATTTATCTGCGTGGACGAGAGGTCAACAAAGGATGTGATATAACAGCATTTAAACTATATTTATCATTGGAGTATATTGTGTAATGACTTGGATATCTTAAAACATTTTAAAAATGCCCTTTATGGTGTTTTCCCAATAACTTTATCAATTCATAGTTTTTATACTATGAACAATGTACTAGTAAAATAGTACTTGAGGTCTAAGTCTTGGGTGAACTAGAGTAGCCCACAAGACTTGAAATTTCTCATCTCATCTCGATTCTTGTCTCGAAAACGAGATGAGAATTTTAATCAGGATTGCCATTTGCAGAGGGCAGGAGGGGCAATTTCTCCCCCTTTAAATTAAAGAAACACATGCATTTTAATTAACTGCATAATAATATAACTTACTAACAAAACCCGTGAATCTCATTTCTGTGAACAATCTTGCCCTCCTTCCTCTTTGATAAAACCTACAATGACGCTACTAATTCTAATATTTTTCGTCCCGTCTCGACTAAAAACAAAAAAATACTTTTTGTCTCGAATCTCGTCTTATTTTCAAGACGAGAAGAGAAATATGAGACGTACACCAAATGTTAAGATCTCAATGAGATGAACAAACTGCGTGAGTGCAAATTCGCAGAAATAATGTTCGAGAAAATCGAGGGAAATTAGTACACGGTGGTCCGGAAATGGGCATCCCCCCTTTAGTTTCAATACTATAGTGTTAGTTATGGTCAGTGGCGTATTTAAGGGGGTGGCTTCCGGGCTTAAGCCCCCCCCGAAATCTTACTTACTATAGTAAAGTATATGAGACATCTTGCAGAATTTTCACATTTTCAGGTAAAGCCCCCCCGAAAGTTAGCAAAGCCCTCCCCGAAACAAAATCGTAAATACGCCACTGGTTATGGTAGAATGTCTTACACAGCTACCTTGAAGTCTTAAGAGTTATAAACATCGGTATGATCACCATCCATGTCGTAACACAGCTGAAATTTGCCCCAAGTTCTCGCAGATGTTTTGCGGAGATACTCCGGAGTCACGAAGGTGAAGGCGTGTTCCATAGCTGGTCGAAATTCGTGCGTTGTGTGATATCGAGTATTTCTTACTTGTTGCTTTACGAAACCCCAGAGAGCATTGTCTGGTGTCGTCCGATCGGGACTTCTTGGAGGCCAGGCAAAAGGAGCTGGTGAAAATGCATAACCTCTTCCAATCCAGCGGCCAGGAAACATCTGATTCAGGTAATTGCAGAAAACAGTAGAAAACAAATGAACATGGATATCAATGTTGTCAGACAATGCCAAGCAATGTTACCAAATAAATGTGGGTAAAACCTAAAACCGTCAGAAAACACCAATTATGGATACGCCCACTTTCGGACTACGCTGTAGATTAGTTTTTTCAGAAACCTAAAAATTTCACACTATAGATAACCACGCAGGCTATTAAGATGCAACTGATAGTGAAGTTTTATCTTCTTTAAGCTTTTCATTTGAACGCCAGCAAGAAGACTGTACACAGTATAAATAATAAATAGCCAAACATTATGATTGACTCATAAATTTTAAATTTTTCTTTAATCAAAATATTGTCCAAAGTCAAGGTCTGTACCAGCAGTTAAACCACATTGAGCTGAACCAAATGATATTGTTAACTTTATTATTACTTAAATTCTTATGAGTAGTTTTTGAGATAGTCGAATTTTTGTGGGCGTCAAAAGTATGTCGTTCGTTATCAGTAATAGCTTATAGCCTTTATTCTGCTACAACAGGTTATTTATTTATTTATTTATTTATGGACAAATTACGCTGTTAACTAGTATATTTAATCTAATATATAATTTGTCTACTTCTAATAGTGACACGCGTCCTTTTAACAATGTCGCACACAGTCAAAACAGTAACACACATACTCACAACAGTGACGTATTTACTCATAATAATGCCACACATACTCATAACACTGACACACATAATCATAACAGGGATACAATGCTTATAACAGTGGCACATATAATCATAATAGTGACACACATGCTAATGACAGTGACACACATAATCATAACTGAAACACACATCCTTACAACAGCGACACATACGCTCATAACAGTGAAATACTCTCTTCATAGCAGTGAAGCACATACTCATAACAGTGACGTACTTACTCATAATAATGACACATATACTCATAATAGTGAAACAATGCTCATAACAGTAACATATATAATCATAATAGTGATGTACTGACCAGGGCCGGATTAACCCATCCGGAGGCCCGGGGCTAGAAAAAATATGTGGCCCCTGCTGACTTCGCCTAATACATTTCTGTGAAACTACAGTAGGGACGTTAAGGAACTAAGTTTCATATTTTTGGTATATTTTATCTTATGATGATGATTGTATCTTGTACGATTAGTTTTAACGTCCCACGGGTAGATTTTGATCAGAATGGATTCCCCCTCCACCAGGAGGCCCGAAGCTATAGCCCCCTAAGCCCCTCCCTTAATCCGGCCCTGGTAGTAACCCATAATAATAACATACCTACTCATGACAGTGACACAATGCTCATAAACATAACACATAAACATAACAGTGACTCACATTCTTATAATAGTGACACACATACTAGTAACAGTGATGCGCATACTCATAATAGTGATATATATATATATAATCATAAAAGTGACATACTCATAATAGTAACGCTTCTACTTAAAACAGTGAAACACCTACTCATAACAGTGACACACATGATCATAAATGAAGTACACATTGCTTATATAACAATAAGACACATATTCATAACAGCGACATAGGCCTACATACTTATAACAGTGACACAATATTCATAATAGTGACAAACATACTCATAACAATGACATAATGCTCATAAAAATAACTCACATATACCTAACAGTGGCACACGTTCTCATAACAGTGACATAATGCTCATGCGAGTGACACTCTCATAATAGTAACTTAATGCCCATAACAATAACATAACAGTGGCACACATACTCACAACAGTGACGCATATACTGATAGCAGTGATATACATTCTCATAACAGCGGCACACATACTCACAACAGTGACGCATATACTGATAACAGTGACATACTTACTCATAACAGGATGGACATACAACAGTGACGCATATACTGATAACAGTGACATACATATTCATAACAGTGATGGACATACAACAGTGACGCATATACTGATAACAGTGACATACATATTCATAACAGTGGCACACATACAACAGTGACGCATATACTGATAACAGTGATATACATACTCATAACAGTGATGCACGTACTCACAACAGTGACATATGTTTACTCATAACTGTGACGCATATAGTACTTGTAATCTTTTTAATGTTAAAGAAAACAGAAAGATAACTGTCTGATTAGAATATTCAATAAGAAAACAAGTGTTACCTAAATATTTACTGTCTCGTATAACCCGGATTCATAGGCATATAATGGTAATAGCAGTGGCGGATCTAGCCCCCTCCGCAGATTTTTGAGCGACAAAAATAATTGAAGCTATTATGTATATATTTTTGAAAGTTTAAAATAGATAAACTCATGATATACCTATCATAGTCTGGGGTCTGGCTGGCCGCTCCCGTTTTTATCTTCTAGATTCTCCATTGGTGCTTAGTCGTTCAAATGTTTTTATCTCATAATATTCTGGAATTCGAAAGCTAAAATTTCATTCGTGCTTCAAATGATTTTTGTAAGCTCGAATAAGGTACAAGAGATGGTAGCACTCATTAGTGTTTGAAGTTTAAAAGTCTTTAACTCAAAATTTAGCACGAAATGAAAATATCACATTGTCTTTATATAAACTTGTTACTTTATATTCTGCTATATTCTTTTTTAAACAAATAATTTTACTCTTATTTTTCTGTTATCACAGTCAAAATCGGTGTTCAACAATGATATTGTAGAAATTCTTATTGTATAATGATCTTAACGTCAATCCATCCAAAGAAATATTAATCTGGTTAGTTTCACATGTAAGATACGTAATGTACATAGTTCACTTTCTGTATTTAAAGAAAATAATGCATATTTCCGACGAATAAAGCAGAAGAGAGATTGTTAGTAAATTTTTAGTATTGAGATGCATATTTTCTCTGTCATTTCTTTCATCAGTCCATTAATAATTTTGTAAATGTGTGGATTTTTCTGGAGCAAGATATATATTCTATGTTTATTTGAATATATAAATTTTGTATAATTTTTTAAAAATAAACATTTCTTAAAAGTCTAAATCAAAACCATTCAAATCAACCTTTTTGAAAATAAAATGTATATGAATACTAAAACCTCATTCATAGTGTAACATTTCTAACAGTAAGGTGCTGGGGACATGAAGGCTCAGTGGTAGAGCAGTTTCCTTCGGCACATGTGATCCTTGGTTCGAAACCTGGACAAGTAAGTTTGAGGTGGACAACATCCTGTCCATAGGTTTTCTCGGAGTCTCCCATTTCTTCCCACCTTCTCATTCCACCAATTTCTTCATCATCACTCACTTGACTTAATCCTTCGTGGCCCTTAGCCTAAAAGACAAAATTGTGGGACGACGTTAAACGGAATGATTTCATTACAGTTCTTTTAAGGTGCAAATTTCTTTTACATCAAACTCATACTTACATGTTGGTAAAGAAAATTCTCCCTTTTAACCCTCGGATGCATGTCGCTTTTTTTCTACACTTTTACATATGTGGGGTCAATTTGACCCCACGCAATATTTGGTTGATAATAATATAACATAGTATGCATGTTAGGTTAATTAGATTACGTTAGGTTTGGTTAAGTTAGGTAATGCGGAGGTATGTTAAGTTTGTTTAGATTAGGTTACATTAGGCAAGGTATATAGTTCAGGTTATCGCGTTTTATTCATTAATATAAGGAATAAACCAATTACAAATATTGTTCAGATATTTTAACTGTTTTCCTCTTCCTCGCTTTCCGAATAGTTAAAAATAGTTCACTCTTCTTCATATTAATATGAGTAACAGTTCACTTACACTTATCCGAGCTGCAATTCAGCACCATAATCTTACTTGAAACAAAAGATTTCTTGAGCAAGGAAAACAACACTAAATATGAAGAAAGTACCCATGTTTTGGCTTTGTCACATCAATACACATCACTGACATTCAGAACACACTACTAACACACTACTGTGAAATTTGCACACATACTTCTCACATCTGCTGCAACGCTGTGATGTCTTCCTGTCCTCTTCCCTTGTACAGATCTGACATCTTACTCTCTTGTTCGAAGATGTAGGAGCCAATGCCTTTGTTTCCCTCTCTACACCGCAGAGTTTCATCGCATCAATCACTGGTTTCTTTAGGTTCAAACTGTGGCACCTCAGCCTGATGTGAGGAAGAATCAGTTCGTTCGCCAACTCAGTTAGAAAGACACGGCGCTTGTGACTGATCCCTGAATGATAATCCGGATGTTGTGATAAGTAGCATGTGTATGCATTGAGAGCGCCTACGTTGATTACATTATAAAAGAGGGCCATTGGCCAGCGACGCGTCTGTCTCCTACAGGTGTATGTTTGAACCAATTTGTCCATGGCGTCAACTCCACTCTTTGTTTGGTTGTAAAATTTTATGATTTCTGGCTTCTTCTTGGAATCTTCCTCATCCACGCCTGTGTCATGATGCATGGTGCTGAGTAGAATGACGTTCTTATTCTTTTTCGGTACGTAGCTTACTAGGGTAACATCTTTATTGAAGACGAATTGTGATGTGCTAGGCTGTCTTGACTTAACATTGACCAGCGCAGGTGGAATTTCACGTCTGTTTTTCTTTATTGTACCAACAATAGTTACATTTTGTACCAACAGTTCCTTAGCTAAATCATAACTTGTGAAAAACTGATCAGTTGTGATATTACTGCCGGAGTTCCGCAGCGTGTAGCACAATGTCTTCACGACGTTGCTGGCGAGGTTAGTTTGAACTGGTTCCCCTGGCTGTCGTCCCAAGTACACTAAACCGTCTTTTGCGTAAAAGTTCTCAGCATCACACAACCAGAAGATCTTAATGCCGTATTTACCTGGTTTACTTGGCATATACTGCACAAACTTGCATCTCCCACGGAAAGGCACTAACTGTTCATCAATCGTGAGGAAAACTCCGGGAACCATAACTTTTCGACAATTTTCTATGAAAAGTGTCCAGATATATCGAAATGCAGCCATGTGATCAGTTTCCAGACGCAAAGCGCGGGTTCGCTTGTCATCGAACCGGAGCAGTCTTCTGATATCTTCGAAACGATTCACGCCAAAAGTTGCTTTGTATTTCGGATTAGCGAATTTGTTGAGAAAAAGTTCGCGAATAGGAACATCCCAACTTCTCTCAGTACCTGCGATAAGAAGGATGCCAATAAAAGCCTGAAGCTCTTCTAATGTTAGGTCAGTCCACTTTTTCACTGATTTCACTGCCACTCTTCTTCCTTCTAAATTCGTGCACTGCACAATTTCCTCCAAAATGTTACGGGAAATGAACAAATCAAAGGCATCTTTGGGTGACGTCAAGACAAAGCCCCGCGGGAGACCTTGTACATTCCTTACGATGTTGTGCCTAGCAGTCTGGTGAACACCGGGTGGTTTGCTTTTCCACTCAATTCCATTCTTCGAAATCATACCGAAAGACGCTTGCTCATCCCTTGCATCTTCTTCTTCTTCTTCATCATCATCACCACCATTATCCATTTCAAAATCACTGTCTTCCCTCGGAATGTTTTCCTCCTCTGAAACTCCATCATCTTCGTCAAAACTGTCCAAGTTGCTGGCAACACCATTATCATCCTCCTCCGTAAGCAGTTCGTTTATTTCATTTAGAGACAATCCTCTTTTTGTCATTACTGTCTATGGCACTTTCAGTCTAATAAACAGGATTTTATAAAATCACGTAAAAGCAATAAGCATGCACTTGTTCAAACCTAAAATGCGGCGTTCTTTCACACACGGTGTGCAATTGTTTCTGCAACACAAACAAACATGAGAGCGGAGCACTGTAGAAATGTCGTCCGACTATACACGCGGTCTGTCAACAACAACTGATTGCAGTGTTGTCAGGTTACAGTGGAAAAAAATATTTTCAAATAAGATAAAACAACCTTTTATTCGCGACAAATTTTTACTATACTTGCAGCAATATGCGAATTTATGGAAATTTTACAAGAGCATAAGTTTATTCCCAGAGAAAATAAGATCTCGAAATCAAAACTTATAAAAAATATCCAGTTTTACAAAAAGATTCATCATCATCCCTCGATAATTCGAATGATGATGATTGTTGTTCTGCCCTAAGGCAGGTCTTTGACCCGAAGGTCCCTGGGCAAGATGAGCCCATGGTGGTTTTTCATTGCCTTCCATGGGATGATGATGACGTCCTAAGGACGGGACCTACAGTTTAACGTGGGATCCGAATCACATGTGTCCCCACCGGGAATCGAACCCGGGACCCCTTGATTACAAGGCGGTGAGAGTAACCACTTATCCACCGGGGAATACTGATTTTAAAAGATTTTCTCTACTTTGGGTATAGCTGAACATTATATCCAGGCCAAACTTTTTATTTTGAACGTTTCTAAACTATTTTGAAACTGGGGTCAAATTGACCCCACATATGTAATAGATGGGTAATGATAAAAAATGGTAAAAAAAATAAATAATAATAACTTGCAAAACAAATGTGTTTACATTCTTTTGTAGTTGAAGCATCCTGCTTAGATGTCACAGAACATCAGGATTTTTCAGTGAGATTTCCTTGTAATACTAGGAAATAAAAGCATGTTGGGGTCAAAATGACCCCACACATGCATCCGAGGGTTAAGGAAGAAAATTCCCCCTTTAAGGAAGAAAATCCCCCTTTAAAGAAGAAAATTCCCCCTTTAAGGAACAAAATCCCCCTGTAAGGAAGAAAATTCTCCCTTTAAGGAAGAAAATCCCCTCTTTAAGGAAGAAAATTCCCCCTTTAAGGATGAAAATTCCCCCTTTAAGGATGAAAATTCCCCCTTTAAGGAAGAAAATTCTCCTTTAAGGAAGAAAATTCCCCCTTTAAGGAAGAAAATCCCCCTTTAAGGAAGAAAATTCCCCCTTTAAGGAAGAAAATCCCCCTTTAAGGAAGAAAATTCCCCCTTTAACGAAGAAAATTTTTCCTTTAAGGAAGAAAATTCCCCCTTGAACGAAGAAAATTTTTCCTTTAAGGAAGAAAATTCCCCCTTTAAGGAAGAAAATCTCCCTTTAAGGAAGAAAATTAACCCCTTTAAGGAAGAAAGTTCCCAAGGAATTCGTTAAATAGAAATTGCATTTCATGTTATTATCCGTTTTGTAATTAGTGAAATATTGCAAATAAAATTAAAACTATTATGTTGATGTTTTTGACTTCCAAACTATGTTATGTATTAGTGTACGAATAGAGCGACTTTGTCCGTCTGTCCATCTGTTGACATGTATCAGAACAGAAATGGTAAGAGATACCGAGATGTGATTTTTGCAATCAATTCAGCGTCTCAGGAGTAGGTTCCATCTCCTCCGTTAACTTTCTATTAAAACCAGAAGTGGTTCAAAATAGTCATATCTGGTTTCAATTTTTATCGCCATAGAACGAAGACGGTAACAGATGCAGAGAATCGATTTTTCTGCAAATGATTCAGCGTCTCAAGACAATATATCATGACTAACCATAACACTCTACCAAAACCGGAAGTGGGTCAAAGGAGGTGGGCTGATAAGGGCCATTTTTCGCCCATCAGGCCCGAGATGTGAAATGCATGGTTTTCAATAGTATACCTCATAAAAATAAGAAAACAAATATATTTTGACGGAAAGCGCTATAAGTGAGAGGTAAAAAAAAAAAAATAAACAAAGACGTAAGTCGTGTGCTAATGAAAGAACGTAAACAATACTGTCATGAGTTGGAATCCGAGAAAGTAATAGTAAATAGAACACTAACAGCAAGAATAAGAAGAATGAAGTCTACTACGACTATGAGATCAATATATTACATGGGAAATAATCAAGCATAGATAATAATCAGACAGCTGGAGACACTTGTAGCTAGTTTGCAGATTAGGCATCATGCTTGCTGTCGTCATCCGAATCGCCACTGGACCATCCTGCAGCGGCGGCATCTTGTAGTGTATGAGTAGATGATTCTAGACTTGGTTTCTTAACTGCGGTGGAATTGTGGCGCCAGTAAGCCAGAAACCATAGTACGGAAGCAACATCCGACGACCCGTGCGCCTACTTTACATTGACAGTACCACTGTATGTGTGCGATGTTGCTTTGCTCTGTTTTGATCCAAATATTACAGGTTTTGGATCTTATGTGACGTGATCGTAACTGAACTCGGAGAACAGAAGCACTGTCATGATGTATGTACAGAGAGTACATACCTTCGTCACTTAAGTGCTCGTGAGTGTAAGATTGGCTTTGTTTAAGTTGATATATGGCAAGAGTTGATTGCCGTACCTCATCCCAAGTTAGCCGTGGGAAATCTTGAAGATCTGTCTCGGTTAACTTAGCCCAAATTGCCTTTTTTCGCGCCCAGCCTTGTTGGTCGACCATCTGTTTTAAGTAATTAGGTTTTTTAACTAAAGCCAGCATCCACTGAGTGATTATTTCATCATCTTCGGTGTTGTGAATCCTTGTAGGATAGAAAGCATTGAGAAGAGCACATATAATTCGCACATAGTCATCAATATAAGTTATCTGCGTATTGGGTACCACTTTATCAAATGTGCGCCAGCTTTTCAACTGTCCATTAACGGCTTCGACAACCCATCGAACTTTCGTCACAAGAAGCGGCTCGTTAGCATCCGCTGTTGTAAACTGTGGCTGCTTATTGAGTAATCTACGCATTTCAGGTACGAGACCCATTTCTTTCAGAAGTGCCAAACAATCACGGAAGCCTCTATCAACAATCAGAACATCCTTTGGCTGCAGCCACTCTCTGATATTGTGTGCATCTTTTTTTAAAAGATATGAGTGAGTATGTTAGCGTCATTGTTCTTTGAATCCGCGAAGTAAGGTCCAAAGACATCCAAAATGTAACCTGTCATCGTGACCAACATCATAGGCTTCACCAAAGGCCTTCCTTTGTATAACGAGAATGATCGTCGCTGAAAGAAATAGTGGGAACTCTTCTGGATATAAATGTACGTGCCATCAGCAACAGGTATTACAGTATCATTGTCGTCGTCGGGAATGAATAATCGTCGTGCTAAAGGCCTCGTATGGTTTTCAATAACCTGTGTTCTGGTGATGTGTTCCGTTCCAAGATATAGTGGAACAAAGTTCTGCATCAAAGTTCTGCAGAGTGCACAGAAGATGATATTCTTCGTTTTCTGACATTAAATAATGTGGACAGAACACCATTCGAGAGACCCGTTCGAAGCTTTACAAGTAACACTGCCAAACAAGTACGAGAGGATCTCTGTGTTGAGGAACGCATTTTGGACTTTACTAGGTCATAAATACAGTTAAAATCAGACCTTGATATATCCATGAGAGTATAATAATCGGAGTCGGAAAGTCGTCCCGGTGAGTCGAAATCGATACCTTTCTTCTGTGCTACCTTTCTGATATCGTTTATCAGGCTTTCAATATCTTTTGCAGACATTGTTGTCTTCTCACTTACAGGGCGTACAGCTTGCAGAGCCTCCTCACGGAATACGGACTCCGTAAGATGCGTTTAACAGCAGCGTTTTCCCGACGAAATATAGATTCCCGTTTCTGTAAAGGCCTGCGCTGGATCTGCTTTTGGTACAGCCACCAAGTATTTCTTACGCTTACATATTATACAACAGCTATTAGAGTTGCGACAACGAGGTATTGCTAACTCTTTTTTAGGACTCTTACAGGTAGTGTCGACGGCAGTACTCGTAGACGAACGATCTCTTTGAACAACAGACTAAGTCATAGGAGTGCTTTATATATATATATATATATGTATTAGGGATGGCCAAAATTTTCCGGAATCCGGATTCCGGAAATTTTGTTTTCCGGAATCGGAAAATTTACTTTCCGGAATTCGGAAAAATTCCGGAATTCGGAAAAATTCCGGAATTCGGAAAAATTCCGGATTTCGGAAAAATTCCGACATTCGGAAAAAATCCGGAATTTAGAAAAATTCCGGAATTCGGAAAAATTCCGGAATTCAGAAAAATTCCGGATTTCGGAAAAATTCCGGAATTCGGAAAAATTCCGGATTTCGGAAAAATTCCGACATTCGGAAAAATTCCGACATTCGGAAAAATTCCGGATTTCGGAAAAATTCCGACATTCGGAAAAAATCCGGAATTTAGAAAAATTCCGGAATTCGGAAAAATTCCGGATTTCGGAAAAATTCCGGAATTCAGAAAAAATCCGGAATTTTTCCGAGATCCGGAATTTTTCCGATTTTACTTTCCGGATTCCGGAAAGTAAAAATTCTGGAATTGGCCATCCTTAGCTAGTAGTTGTTAAAAGAGAAACACAATAATGAATAGGCTATATATACTGTATTAATTTCTTGTAGTTGGATATGTCTTTATCATTTACGTAGACAATTGCTACTGCAGTTATTTACTACTTTATGAGAAAGATCTTATTTTCACACACAAAAAAGTCGCCGGTATGTCTCAAACATTATCGCGTTCCCACCTGCAGCTGCTCCAAAGCACTGCAAACTACTTTTTAATCAGGCGAAAGGCAGTGAAGGAAAATAAATCTCAACAAATATTCTAATAACATTCGCTTATTGTCAACATACCTACAGTGAGCGCAGAAAGTGTTCGTACACCGTGCATAGTTTATATTGAAAACAGCTAGCATGAGAACGGGAGGTGGAAAAATATATATATAACCAGAATTAAGACTACACATTCATACATTTTATTTCTATATACAAGAGAAAGGCCAAACAAACACAATCACTGTTTTGTTCAGAAGAAAAGAGAGAATTCCTTTTTTGTAAACGCAAAAAGTCACCGTACACTTATGCTTGAATTAATGCTTATAAAGTATATTACGTTATTTAATATTTTGTGGGATTACCCTGTGCGTTAATGATTGTCTGTAATCTTCGTGGCATTGATTTCACCTGTAGTAGTTCGTAGTTCTGTAGCTTCGGGACTGATTATGTCCCATTCTTCTTGAATAGCTTTTCTTAGGCCTTCTTTAGTAGACAAGCTGTGCCTTCTGATTCTTGTCTCCAGAACAGATCATAGATGTTCTATGGGGTTCATGTCTGGGGATTGGGGAGGTGTGCGAAGCTGTTTCAAGGTATTATAGAGTCAGGGGCGGGTCCAGAGGGGGCAATCGCCCCCCCCCCACAAGAGGAAACTCTTATTTTATACATAAATAAACCCATCCATAACAAGTTTGGAGCTCTTAAAAGTAGCAGTATTACCGCCGACCGCCCCCCCCCCCAGAAGTCCGTCCTGGATCCGCCCCTGGCAAACCTTGCAGACAGGCCTTGTTCAACAGTACAAACAATAATTGCGATGTATAATGTTTCTATCACTGTGCGAAACCATAAAAAAAATAATAAAAAAAGAACTCGAAGACCAAGAGTGTTGAGTGAACAAGTTAAACGTTACATTATTAGGGAAAGAAAAAAGGTTCCAAAAAGTAGTGCTGTGCAATTGGCAACGGATCTGGAAACACGCGGTGTTAAAGTATCAGCCAGTACAGTGCGGAATATTTGCAGGGTATCATGGTCGGATAGCCAGGAAAATGTTCTGGGTGAACAAGACAAATCGTATAAAGAGACTAAAGTTTGAAAAAGAGTATAAAGATAAGGGATCAGGCTTCTTTCTGGAATAGGGTCATATTTTCGGACGAAAATAAATTTAATTTTATCGAGTCCAATGGGAGGCGTATGGTATGGCGCAAGGTGAATACAGAGATGAATCCTCAAAATCTCGTCTCTAAAGTAAGACACGGAGGAGGGTCCGTGCTCGTCTGGGGTTGTATGAGTGCCTCAGGAGTGGGTCGTCTCCACCTTATCGATGGAGTGATGATCTACAAAGTGTATATTAACATATTAAAGGAATATCTCCATACTAGTGGGCAGAAGATGGTTCTTGAAAACAATTTATTGTTCAGCAAGACAACGACTCCAAACATACAGCGGAAAATACTCGATTGTGGCTACTCTATACAGGGGCGGATCCAGGACGGACTTCTGGGGAAGGGGCGGTCGGCAGTAATACTGCTACTTTTAAGAGCTCCAAACTTGTTATGGATGGGTTTATTTATATATAAAATAAGAAAGTTTCCTCATGTGGGGGGGGGGGCGATGGCCCCGATCGCCCCCCTCTGGATCTGCCCCTGAGGTTTGCTATCTTTCTCAAAGACTTACCCTTCTTATGCACTTTAATAATTACTTTTCTTGTCTCCTCATTTGTTTCTGTTCGGTTGCTTCCCATTTCGACAGCCCACCGTGCAGTTTTTTCACTCCTATTCACAACTAAACTCATTCTGTTACTCGTCATGCTATACAGAGGTGTATACTCAGGTGAATACTAGTGAACCCCAGTTGTGGTATCTTTGTTTCGTATTCGTACGTCAGGTGTACGATCACTTTTTGCGTCTACTCTATATATTTTCTACGGAATTTATTTACTTTCTGACCATTAAACTTGTCTTTGTGGTTCTTTATTGATATATTCATAAAGCTTAGTTTTCATTATTCATATTGTGTGTGTTATTACACTTCTTAAATTTTCTGTTTCTTTTTCGCAGGCATTCTCGTTTCAATAGCATAGGTGTACGAACACTTTCTGCGCTCACTGTATGTACAGTAAATACAAATTGACTTTACGAAGTATACAATGTAATTGTTCAATAATTAACATAAGCAGGCATTCATTAATTTATATTAATATAATAGTTAACAAAACTAATAAGCGGGTGATTGATGACTCAGTGGTAGAGTTTTCATCTATGGTATTCTAACCCAGGACATGTGGGTTTTCGATGGCTAATTTTGTGTTCGAAAATTTTCCCGGTGGTACTCTTGGTTCCCTTTCTTATATTTGTTCCATCATCACTCATTAACGAATTTAGTTTATCAAAACTCTATAGCCATATATTCATTCTGTCCGTCAGTGAAACAAACAGTCTCAAGAACTATCTGATGGATTACCAATCAATTTTGGCCATGATGTACAGAGTCAATAGTTAAGAATCGAGTTCCCTGATGAATGTAATATTCAAACCGGAAGCGGTACAAATCAACCATTTCCGGTTTTAACGTTAATCATTATATAGTAAATATGGTAATAGATAGCGAGAAGCGGTTTCCAGTAATCGACATATATAACATTCATGTAGATAGCATGTTACCCAGTTTGTGCATCTGCTGAAAATAATGAGCTTAGGTATTTAGAGAGCATTTTCCGCTTTAGAAAATGTGTGCTTGGTAAAGAATGTAGAGATTTAGCTGAGTCAGGCACGTAGCTAGAATATGGTAATAGGAAGGGGGGGGGTCTGTCACGAAATACTATGGTTATTTACCAGGGGCTCAATCATTCTAAACTATTTTATTGGCAACATATATTGATTCGTTTAGCCAAGATTTCTAATGGGGGCATGATACTGTGGTTACACACCAGAGGCTCGATCAATCTAAATATTTTACTGACACCATACCCATATTGATTGGTTAGGACAATAAAATGAGGATATATTAGTAAGTATTTTAATAAGAAGCTATGAAGAAATCTCGAGTAAAAAATTATAAAAAAGTATTGAAAAAGATATAGTCTTCCGAGGTCATTCGAACGGTGTCGAGAATTTTGCGTCTGGGAAATTTGCGCCCTACCTCAAGAACAGGGAAAATTGCGCCTGCGATGTACCTCCACCGGGAAGTTTGAGACCTGCGAAATAAAAGAACCTATTGGAGCTTACGCATTTCCTCGGAGGGGCTGACATTACAGCATAAACAATCCTCCCCCCACAACCATGCCATTTGTGATTTATTTTCATTGTGGCTATATAAGGGGAGAATAAACTTCAATATAAGCCAAAAGAACACAACGGATCAACGCAATCACTGCTTCTTCCAGAGATGATTTTGGGGGAACACTGGCCTCCCCAGAGCTCTCAGAGTGCCCCCTCGGAGGAGACCAAAATAATACGTCTATAATATAATAATAAATAGAATAGTACCAGCAGTGACCCCCCTCCGGAATACTAAATGTGCCCCCCGGAACATTTTTCCTGAAAGAACGACTGAACGCAATTGTGTGTTTGAAGTGTAATTCCAGCAAGTAAACACACTGTACATAGTTTTCTTGATAATATTACTGAACTGATTTTACATTCACTTTACATTTTCTTTTCTATATTTTGTGTCCTGAAAAGCCAAACAACTCTCAAGGATTGTGAACAGAGATATCTGGGTAGAGCCAAACAGCCTTTTGTAGATTAAATTATACTCTTTGATTATATTAATAAATAATTATATATCAGTCATTTATACGTTTATTGTAAATTTTGTAGTATAATGAAAAATTGTATTTGTATGGATTGCCCTTTAGTGAACTAAAATTGTATTTTTTTTCATTTGTTCGGAATATTATAACGGATGGAGTAACTCACTGAGACGATGAGAGGCAAGCCTAGTTCAAGTGCGAGTGGAAGTTACTTTACACAATACAATAATAAGTTGAATTGTAGGGCGCTAACATCCCAGTGCAAATATATAGCCGGCGCATTTTCCCCTCTTTTTGGGGTAGGGCGCAAACATTCCAGTGCAAATATATTGCGAGTGCATTTTTTCCTATTTTTGTGGTAGGGCGCAAAATTCTCGCATTCAAGGAAAATATAATGTCCGTGAAGTTGACAAGCCACTTATGTCAGACTCCAATTTCGACTTTAAACGTCGCTAGTGCTAAGTTAGTGTTCGATAGTGACGCAAATCGTTAGTACTCCAACTGCATGCCAACACGCCCACTTCTAAGAATCATCTCAAAAGTGAGGTTAACCATTAGAGCAAGTAAGTGCTCATTGGTGCCATTAACATTAACGTTAAAGCCTCCATCGTACGGCCCTTTGAGTAATAATAACACCACGTTTTTTGCTAGTCTCAATGCGTCCCTATATTCTCGCGAATATTCTGACGTGCCCAAGTTAGTTACTTTTTTTTTGGGACTATTGTTTATGTTATTGTTTATTGTTTATTGCTAGTCTGCAGAGTAGTCCTTACATTAATATGCCATTGTCCTTGATAATCATTGCGTATTTACAAGCAATTTGTTATTACTGTTAGAAGATATCAAAAAACAAGATAAAATATACTACTTAACGGTTCATATTTTTCTTTTACAGTACATAAACGATTAATAATAATAATAATAATAATAATAATAATAATAATAATAATAATAATAATAATAATAATAATAATAATAATAATAATAATAATAATAATAATAATAATAATTATAAGAAGAAGAAGAAGAAGAAGAAGAAGAAGAATACTATTCCAGCATAAAAGTTATCAATTGCATTACACTGGCAACAAGCGACACATATTTTAACTTCATAAAAAATCGTTTCTCACGATTTTCTGGAAAACTACGTATGATAACATCTTCATTATGTCAAGTTGTTTATCTCAGTGTAATATATGTCTTACCTCTGGACAATATCACAGTAAAACAAAAATTAAATATTAGGAGTACATCGTACTTTTGGACTACATCTCATTAACCATGGGAAGATTGAGTAGTGTATACTTTAAGATATAAGTTTCAGCTTAACTTGCATCATACATTCTTAGGATTACAAAAAGGAAATTTGTTCGTTTGCATTTGAACAAAATTCTTAGGATTACAAAAAGAAAAAATAATTTTTCCGAATTCCGGAATTTTTCCGAAATCCGGATTTTTTCCGAAATCCGGAATTTTTCCGAATTCCGGATTTTTTCCGAAATCCGGAATTTTTCCGAATTCCGGAATTTTTCCGAAATACGGATTTTTTCCGAATTCCGGAATTTTTCCGAAATCCGGATTTTTTCCGAATTCCGGAATTTTTCCGAAGTCCGGATTTTTTCTGAATTCCGGAATTTTTCCGAATTCCGGAATTTTTCCGAATTCCGGAATTTCTCCGAATTCCGGAATTTTTCCGAATTCCGGAATTTTTCCGAAATACGGATTTTTTCCGAATTCCGGATTTTTTCCGAAATCCGGAATTTTTCCGAATTCCGGAATTTTTCCGAAATCCGGAATTTTCCGATTTTACTTTCCGGATTCCGGAAAGTAAAAATTCCGGAATTGGCCATCCCTAATATGTATATATATATATATATATATATATATATATATATATATATATATATATATATATATATATATATGGGGTGGGGTGGGGGTGTTTGTGGGTATGGGTATGTATTAGCTTGGATCGGATGCATCTGGTAGCTATTGTTGGTCGTTGTTTTTCATCTTTCCCTCAGTATTGCAATATAACGTATCAATGAATTCTCATCGCGTGGTATGTATGATTCTTATATATATATATATATATATATATATATATTGCAGAATTTCATGCCATTCTGCGACTGGTTTTCCTGCTCGCACTTTTACTCATACCACTTTTAGAAATGACACGCTTTCTCAATACTCCATAACATGCTGTCTCTATTTTTCTGCCCTACACACACATCCGCGCAAACAATACATTTTTTTATATATTTTATTGACATACTGAGCATGTATTTTCAATCACAATCGGTAAATAACATCAGAGATTGAGTCTCCAGTTGAACTCGTACATTACAGCGTATAAACGGTAGTCATCGCTCTATACTCTCGCGCAATACATTTTGTTCTCTGATAGGTAGAAGGACACACTGAACCAAAATCAATTAGTACTCATATCAAAGGTTACACAGAGTTATATTATGAAGAGTCAGATTTATTTTGGTTCATCGACTCCTTCTTCCTATAAGCCTCCATCAAAGACAGCAAACAGTACCAAAAGGTCGCAAAACGCTGATACGAACTCTTTTTGGGCACTCATTTCTATGACTTACTATTTTCTTTATCACGTATCTATTATCTTTACATATGTAACATATCTTCTAGTATAAAAATACATTGCAAACTTGTCGGAATCGGACACTTCATTTTTCCGTTGTCTGATGGGCGAAAAATGGCCCTTATCCGCCCACCTCCTTTACTATTACTTCCGGTTTCAATGTTTCTCACCATAGAACCAAAAGGTAGCAGATAGCGAGAAACATTTTTTGCAAACGATTTAGCATCATAAGGCAACATACTATGACTATCCAGAACTCTATCGAAACCGGAAGTGGTCCAAATTTATTTCCGGCTTCAATACTGATTTCTGTGCAGCAAAGACTGTAAGTAAATACTATCAAGATGCCCTTTTTTGCAATCGATTCAGCGTCCCAACAAAAGCTTCCATCTTCTCCGTCAGCCTTCTATTCAAACATTAAGTGTTTAAAATTAGGCACCTTCTGTTCAAAGTGTATCGCCATATAATGAAAACAGTAACAGCAAGAAATGTTTTTTGTAAACGATATAACGTTTCAAGGCAACATAACATGACTATCCAAAACACTCTATCGAATCCAGAAGTAATTTAAATTTACTATTATTCCGGTTTTAATACTGATTTGGGTACAGCACAATCGGTAAAACCTATCAAGATGCGATTTCTAGCAATCAATTCATTGCTCTCAGAAAGGGATTCATACCTTCCGTTAACTCTCTATTCAAATCGGAAGTAGTTAAAAATTAGCCAATTTTGTTTCATCGTTTATCGCCATGGAACGAAAACAGCAACAGATATCAAGAAGTGGTTTTTTGTAAAGTATTCAGGGTCTCAAAACACAACATGACTATCCACAACACTCTATCAAAATCGGAATTGGTTCAAATTTACTATTAATTGTGGTTTTAATACTGATTTCAGTTGAGGAAAAATGGTAAATGCTATCAAAAAGCTGTTTTTTGGAATCGATTCACTGTCCCAAGAAATATCCTTCCTTAGCCCTCTATTGGAAACGGTTCCAACAAGTACTTAAAGATGTGCTGCTTCAAGTTTGAGCATTAATTTCATGCAGTTTGGAAGTCTTTGATACTGTAAAGCGATACTCACTTGTCGTTTATTTTTTGATATGCGATCTGATTGAGTTCACTTTCCATTATATCTTATGTAAATGTTGATTCGGACTTAGAACAACTCAAAGTTCGAACGGCTCTCAGAAACGAATTAGAGGTACGAAACGCCATTCTACTACACACAATTCTCTATTTTATATGAACGTCACCAACAATTAAAACTTTGTCTATGCTCAACCATCAAACCTATGCAATAACAATGTATATTCAGAATTGTTTAGTGTCCTTTCTTCTTTATTTTTCTGTTGGCGTTGTATATCGGAGGGAGGGAGCCCAAAGTGAAGACATATAATCTCATTGAGATAGAATAAAATGATTATGTTCAGTGGAAATCCTTATGCGTAGTTTCCGAAAAAGATCGATTTTTTTTGTAAACCTAAAAATGCATGATGTGAGATAATCAATCACGTTATCTATCAAAAGATGAAACTGATAACAGATATTTAAGTGGTTTGGTTAATTGAAGTAATCGTTCTTTCAGTAACGATGCCTTGCCTATAGCTACATTACTGACTCCAGTGTTGCCTTGGATGTCCGGGCCTTTTTGTTGTACAGAAGCGCTAAATGGATGCCTTATTTCGAAAGAAGAGTGGAAACATTAAAAGAATGAACATAAATGAAAATATTATCAGTAATAACAATCGTATGTTGTGAGAGCTTTGTGGGCTGCAGAAAATGGTTTGGCGGGCCGCCATTTGGACAACTCTGTTATAAACCTATCTGATCAAAATTTTGTTAACAAAGAATATAGAAAACAATCTTGTCAATGTCTTTAAAAATCACACTTTATTTCAAAAATAGAAGTGTATCGTAAAGTCTATATTTCACTTAATTAACTCAAATCCAGTATGACTACTTCCAAAATGGCCGTAGAGGCTCTCATGTAATATGGAATATTTGCACTCTGTCTTGCGTCACCCAAAAAGCCTCGATTACATATTTTTAGTAGTGTTCTAGATTTATTTAATCGTTTCCACACCCTTGGAAATCCTGTATATTTAGGGAATATGCAACCAGCGATACAAACCACTGTTTCAATTAATACATGTAAATGCTTCAGTAGGAGACAAAAAAATGCATAACATTTTGTAATTTCAGCAAAACGTTTATCTGCATAATGAATTTTATGCACACAAGTGCATCCATTAATACAGTTTTCATTATGCATTTAGTTGCATCCTTAAAAATTATGCATCTAAACGTTTTGCTGGAGTCACAAAAGTCATGCATTTTTTTGTGTCAACTAACGCGTCTGTGGTTCTGTGTGTACTCTCGCGCTCTCTCAAGCTATTCGTTATTACAATAGAGAAATGACAGCACGGAGTACTTGTAATGAAATTTAGCTTAGAATTACTATTAAATCGTAAACATTATTTATTATTTAATATTGTCTAAATATGAGACATACAGTATACGTATCAATCGTGAGATGCTATCGAGTCAAGCAAAAATGGCATTCCTGAGAGTAAGTTCTCAAACTTATTTTTCTAGAATATAGAGAGAAATGCATTTTAAACCGACTTTCTTTTTCTAAAAAATCTTAGTTTGACCTGTATGTATGTTTGTACGGTTGTACGCGATTATATCTAGAACCGTTGGTCATATTGCAATGTTCTTTTCATTAATCGAATAAACTATTTCCAAGGAAGAATTTTACGTATAAATTATTTGAGAAAGGTAGTAATTAATTATTTAAAAAAAAAAAATAAAGTAATTTTTGCAACGGCTAATGGGGAAAAATATCCTAAAATATAATGCAACCAGAAATTCAACTAAGTAAGGCAGGATACATACAATAAAGGGGTAAAAGACCATTCAGCTTTATCGGAATGATTTAACACTGGTGGTGAATATTTAGGGCACTGTCGATGTCATGGGTGTTCACATGCTGCTGTTGCTCAAATTTTGCCACAGTGTCTCCCAGTTTCTGTCTGATTGGTCGCCCACTGTGAGGAACATCTTCAACATCGAAATTACCAGAACGAATGCGAATAAACCATCTTTTGCCTTTGCTATTGATAACGTATCTTGCCTATAAATAGCACAAAGGAGGTGGGCGGATAAGGGCCATTTTTCGCCCATCAGACAACTGAAAAATGAAGTGTCCGATTCCGACAAATTTGCAATGTATTTGTATACTAGAAGATATGTTGCATATGTAAATTTAATAGATAGGTGATAAAGAAAATAGTAAGTCATAGAAATGAGTGCCCGAAAAGAGTTCGTTTCAGCGTTTTGCGACATTTTGGTAATGTTTGCTGTCTTTGATGGAGGCTTATAGGAAGAAGGAGTCGATGAACCAAAATAAATCTGACTTGTCATAATATAACGCTATGTAACCTTTGATATGAGTACTAATTGATTTTGGTTCAGTGTGTCCTTCTACCTATTAGAGAACAAAATGTATTGCGCGAGAGTATAGAGCGATGACTATCGTTTATACGCTGTAATGTGCGAGTTCAACTGGAGACTCCAGCTCTGATGTTCTTTACCGATTGTGACTGAAAATACATGCTCAGCATGTCAATAAAATATATAAAGAAAATGTATTGTTTGCGCGGATGTGTGTGTACGGCAGCAAAAATAGAGACAGCACGTTATGGAGTATTGAGAAAGCGTGTCATTTCTGAAAGTGGTATGAGTAAAAGTGCGAGCAGGAAAATCAGTCGCAGAATGGCATTAATTTCTGCAATATATATATATATATATATATATATATATATATATATATATATATATATAGCCAATTTTACAATCACGAGCACTTAACTGACGAAGGTATGTACTCTCTGTACATACATCATGACGATGCTTCTGTTCTCTGAGTTCAGTTACGATCACGACACATAAGATTTAAAACCCATAATATTTGTATCAAAACAGAGCAAAGCAACATCGCACACATACGGTGGTACTGTCAATGTAAATTAGGCGCACGGGTCGTCGGATGTTGTGAGCATGTTGCTTCCGTACTATGGTTTCTGGCTTACTGGCGCCACAATTCCACCGCAGTTAAGAAACCAAGTCTAGAATATATTCATACACTACAAAATGCCGCCGCTGCAGGATGGTCCAGTGGCGATTCGGATGACGACAGCAAGCACGATGCTTAATCTGCAAACTAGCTACAAGTGTCTCCACCTGTCTGATTATTATCTATGCTTGATTATTTCCGATGTAATATATTGATCTCATAGTCGTAGTAGACTTCATTCTTTCTTATTATTGCTGTTAGTGTTCTATTTACTATTGCTTTCTCGGATTGCAACTCATGACATTAGTGTTTACGTTTCTTCATTAACACACGACTTACCTCTTTGTTTAGTTTTTTTACCTCTCACTTATAGCGCTATCCGTCAAAATATATTTGTTTTCTTATTTTTATAAGGTATACTATTGAAAACCATGCATTTCACATCTCGGGCTTGATGGGCGAAAAATGGCCCTTATCAACCCACCTCCTTTCTTCACCGGGCTGAGCAGCTGTTGCGCCTTTATCGAAATAAAATTGTAAAATGAAGCATAGTTTTGCAGAAACTTCACTCACTTTCATGACTTCCTACCTTATGTCTGATTGAAAGAATTCCAACCCCCCATACACACGCACAAGTCTCAACAGTCAGCTCCAAACGACGTTAGGCTGAACTCCCTAGGACCAATATACACTGCTATTTGAGATACTAACGCCATCTCGTTCGCAAAAAGCTAACTATTTTTTAAACTATAAGATATTTTGACGCGGTAATGTTATAGGTATTCCCAAGGAAGATACTCATCTGCAATAAAAAAAAAACTACATCAATAATTTTGGTAATTGATGATTAGACCCTATGCATTTCTTCTCTCATGTTTCGCAGGAAGATCTATTTTATAGATAGTGAGTGTTCTATCGTTATTTTAGGTGTCTAACTAAACTATTGTAACAAAAAATGGAAAGATTAGGAAAATTACTGTTAAATTTAAAAAGCTGACTTTAAAAACATGAAAAAAATTAGCTTTCTAAAAATATCCGACTTCAAAAACACATACTAAAAACAATAAAACTAAAAACTTTGTCTTCAAAAATATAAACAGACTTTTAAAATGGCATTAAGTGCAGAAAATAATAATAATAAAAGTGCTAGAAGACAATAATAATAATAAAGTACTTGAGAGCAGAAAATAATATATTACTATTATCACTCTCTCTATTTTTTTTTTAAGTCGTTGCAAGCCAAACACACAGGGTCTGGCAAGCCAAACATACAGGGTATTTGGAGAGGGCGGTGTGTGAGTTGTGGTGGGGATATGGCGGTAGTATCGATTGATAGCAGTATCGATCGATAGTGCTATACGTGCCATTTTCAGTAGGCACAATGGCGTGGCGCTTTAAGCATCTTGCGTTTGATGTGCAGGAGTATAATCATACTGGTGGTTCTGTGATTACAATTCAGCAGGCATTTCGCATTCGGTTCGGACTTGATCCGATTTGATTCTGTTCCGGATAGGAAAGCCATTCAAGTTTGGGTATTAAGAGGCCCCATCACGGTGAAATTAAAATACTGCTAATTTTACAGTAATTATGTAATATCTTCAAATAGATAAAAAAAAATTATTAATAATCGAAACGTGGAACAAGAGCTCCCTAGACAATATTATTTTACATGAGATACTGTTATTACGACTCACTTATCTGCTTTCGGTTTCCAGCCATTTAGAAAATCGGCATTTATTTTCGCGTTTCTAAATGGGTGCAAACGGTAAGCTACTAGGTGACTTACGATAACGGTACCTCATGCAAAATAATCTTGTCTAGCGCGCTCTTGTTCCATATTTCGATTATCTTTTATCTATTTGAAGATATCACATAATTAACTGTAAAATTAGCGGTATTTTAATTTCGCAGTGATTAGGCCTCTTAAACTTTAGAGCAACAGGTTCTGCACTGAAAAAAAAAAATATCGTCTGCCCAACCTCGTACCGTAACAATGCCCGCAAATGTGAGAGCATCCATCCAGCAATATCAAATGCAATCTCTACTCTTCTTCCTAGGCTGTGAAACTTTCCCCTCAACTTGAGGAAGTTTCGAGACATTTTCCTTACTGAGAAAAGCATATTTGATCTGTTTCTAAGTTGAAGAAGGAAATGATAAGTAGATTCTTCTTTTGTACGAAGGCACGTAAATTTTACACCGAAAACAAACTGCCCAAGTTTCGAAGTCCAGTGTAAAGATCTAAAAGATAGATTATGTTGCAGTTTGTGATATGTACTGCAGCTGATCATTTATATTTTCAATAATAATTACTGGACACTTCGCTCATTTTTACTTGGAAACGGGACATTTAGGCGTCCCGTTTGAAAATCAGAAAAAAAGGGACAACGGTTAAAGAAAGAATTCTCCTGAATAAGACGGAACGTCTAGTCATCTTCTGTATTTGTCAAGAATAATTCTATGAATTGGAGCCCTTTTTGGTTCTTAGACTGCTTCACCTAAGTCTTACGTTCAGCTTTGTGCATGGGTGGATTGGGTTAAGGTGACGGGGCCACTAAGGGCACTTGCATTCATCCAACGAGGCGCTAGGTTCGAAAAGGTTGAGAGTTACCTGCTAAAATGTTATGTTTTAGGATTAAATTTTAAGAAAATATGAAAATTTTATTTGGATTTAGCAGTGCTCTTATGATTTTATTTTTAAATTCTGTAGAAGCCAGATAAATAATAGTAAAGAGTTTAAGAGAGTTTAACTCTGCAATGTATGGAGCAATATCATGTTATAAACGCCTTACAAACCGTAAAAACAGCGACAAAATATTTTGACTCAAGAGTGTCCTGTGATAAAATGACCCGAATCGAAACAGTGCTGAGGAAAAAGAGCGTAATGTTAAAAGATCCAGTAGTCAAAGCCTATTGCGACCTCTTTTCTTAGAAAACAAAATAAATTATTGTTTAGTTGATTTTGAAGTTTAGTATTCCGTTCAGCACCGAGACTAAATGAGACATAGACCTTCAATATAACTTGTGTTCTGAACCAGATGACCTCCTACCAGGAAATTAAACATTTAGAGGCTCAAATTATAATTCTGTCTTTTATTTTATTTTATTGTCTCTGAAATAGTCTATTTGATATAGTTTAAATGCAGCTAACCGAAATTTTTAGGTGTTTTATTTTAATATTAAATTTCAAAATACAAGAGTTGATATTGTATTACTTGTATATATACATACATACATACATATATATTATATATATATATATATATATATATATATATATATATATATATATATTAGAAAAACTTCTATGAAGTTATTGAAAGTTTTCTGCCATTTGAACCAAACAATATATTTAGTGGTCATATTAAAATACAAAGACCATTGTATTTATGGTTAAGAATTGCGACAAAGGGTTAGTTCTTTTGTTCTTTCGCATCCAAAAGCTGTCGTGACTTTTAAGATTTAACTAGCGAAGCGGAACCAGGAGTCCCGACAAGGAAGACCGCTGACCAAGTAAGTTAGTTGACTATATATATATATATATATATATATATATATATATATATACATTTACTATATAACATAAAAAATTAGTGCAGACTTTATGGAGTCTCACGCATATATACAAAATGCCAGTGAGTGAGTCTCTTTTTCATTTATTTATTTTTTCGTTTTCAGTTCTTTTATGTTTGTTGTTCCTTACTCTATATCACAACCAAAGAGGAAAAAGTTGTTGATGAACTTTTACAAAAGTGAAAAATGACAATTTTTAAATATTATGACCAGCACTTTTATAGCAGTAACGAAAAACAAAATGAATGCTGCACGCAATATGTATACCAAACATAACATGCATGTAGGTATGTTATACTCGTATATACATATGTAGCTACTATAAGTGTTAACGTGACTTACAGTTAAGCTGAAACATGTCCATTGTTAATAACTCGATGTGTCAAGTTTCCCACTACCTACAACAAGAGAGAAAATTATTAGTGTAATTGCGCTCACGTGACAAAAAGGTGGGTCTAACTTGCTTTATTACGTTCATGGAAACAGATTAGACGTATTTGATCTCTTGACTAAGGTTATCACCTGTCGAGATTGAAGATATGAAATATTCTACCGATACAACCATTAGTTCATCGTAGGTTACACATTCCACCCGTTTCCTAATACTACGAACTTCACATGAAAGAACTTAAATGAATTGTTGACTCTTTTGGCGATATGAACCATTTCGCCACGTCAAGCAGTGTGGGTGGTTAACCGTTTAATATTTTCTCCCAATATTTCTCAATATTCCCAAGTAGTATTCGCCTCACTGTTAGGAGAATAGACATCATATATACATAACTGTTAGGAGCATGGACGTCATCGTTAGTAGGAGTATATAGCTACAGGGTGTTTCAAAACAACACCGGCAACGTTTAGGAGGTGATTCCTGACACCAAGATAAGACAAAAAGTATAGACCAACCTCGGTGCAAAAATCCGTCATTTCGGAGTTATAGGCTGCCGGAAACTTGAGAATTTGAACTTTAAAGATCCATAGCTTCAATACTATGGGACCTACTGTAGTCGTGTCAAGACTTCACTTAATAACTATTATGTGTCCTATCGAAATATCTATGTATCAGTATTCTGCAGTACTTCTGCAACAGTTTTTACAGAGGTAGTTGGTGAGTACTTCAAATTATATGCCCTTAGGCAAACTCCCTCTATGAAAATTGTTGCGTGAGTACCGCAGGATTCTGGAACATGTATTTTTGGATAGGGCACATATTAGTTCCTAAAGTTCATTCAACGAACCTTCTGATCCTGATGTAAACATTGTAGAATGGTATTACTCCGCCAGTCATCGGATGATTGGCTATCGGTCACCGCTTCTTTCGAGAAGCACGTGCTTGTACCCTGTCAGCGTTTTGCATATTTCTCGCACGCAGCCATATTGTAAACTGTGATTCGCGCATAAGGTGGGCCAAACCCAGTTTCTACGCATGCGTATTCTCTTTTATTGCATTAATTCAATTTAGTTCTTAGATAAAGTGTTGTTTCTGTTATTTCACTGTAAGTAAATAGTATTTCTGGTAATGAGCCTTATAAGCAACAAAAACATTGAAAAACAGCTTAGTTGACAATGGACTATTTTCTTCTGCCGCATGGATGCGGCTAGGCTCTTTAACCAATAAAATGAAACAACCACCACGTGTATTTGTTTACATGAGGTACTGAACGTTCCTTGAATGAATTATAGGTGAAGTCTTGATCCGACTACGATAGGTCCTATAGTATTGCAGTCATGGACTTTTAAAGGTCATTTTTTTCATGTTTCGACAGCCTATAACTCCGAAAGAAGCATTTATGCACCCAGGTTGGTATATACTTTTTGTCTTATCTTGGTGTCAGGAATCATCTCCAAAATGTCGTCGGTGTTGTTCTGAAACACCCTGTATACATAACCGTTAGGAGTATACGCTTCACTATTAGGAGTATGGACGTCATTATTAGGAGCATATATAGCTACGTCATTGTTAAGAGTATGCGTTTCATTGTTAGGATTATGGGCATCGTTATTAGGAGCATATGCGTCACTATTAGCGATATGCTCGTCACTGTTAGAATTATAAGCGTCATTATTAGAAACATATATACATCAATGTTATGAGCATGTGCATCACTGTTAAGAGTCTTCATCCCGGCGAAATTAAAATACTGTTAATTTTACAGTAATTATGTGATATCTTCAAATAGATAAAAGATAATCGAAATGTGGAACAAGAGCGCCCTAGACAATATTATTTTACATGAGAAACCGTTGTCACGACTCACTTATCTGCTTTCGATTTCGAGCCATTTTGAAAATCGGCATTTATTTTCGCGTTTCTAAACAGCTGAAAACGGAAAGCCACTAGGCGACTTGTGATAACGGTACCTCACGCAAAATAATATTGTCTAGGGCGCTCTTGTTCCATATTTCAATTATCTTTTATCTATTTGAAGATATCACATAATTACTGTAAAATTAGCGGTATTTTAATTTCGCCGGGATGAAGACTCTTAAGATTATGGACATCGTTATTAGGAACATATATGCGTCACTGTTGGAAGTATTAGTGTCCGTGTTAGAATAAGTACGAAAACAAAATAGACACAATCTGCTACTTAACAGTGTACGTATTTCATATATAGGGTAATTTTGGGTACTATAGGCAGTTCGGTAATAAGAGTAGATCTAATGTTTTCATAGTACTACTGATACTAGAATTAATCTATAGCCTAACTAAATGTATTAGTTCATAACATTCTTTTAACAAAAGAGACACTGACCAAAGCTTAAAACTTTATTTTAAATTATAATTTGTAACTGTTTCGGATATCTAGCATATCCTTCTTCAGACACGATCGAAATTAATTTCATAACATTCTGTGGAGCAATTAAAAAAGAAAAGCTGAATGCAAGTGCACAGACGGTTGTGCAATTATATTGCGTTGTTTTGGAGGACGTAAGTAATTGTAATTGTCGTTATTTGCACTGCACATATTATTATTTGTAAATTTCAATATCCTGAAAATAAGAATTCATGCAGTATAAACTTTTTGAGTACAAAAATTAATTCATTTATGGTAATATATAGACATTCCGTTATCACTTCATAGCAAAGGATGGAGGTGCCCGATCACGTTCTAACTGCAGTGTTGTAAATTACTAAATATTGTAATTGTCTATAATATCGGCATATGCATTCTGTACAGGGTGGTCCGGAAGTGGGCGCACCCCCCCTTTAGGTTCAACAGTATAGTGTTAGTTATAGTAGAATGTCTGTACCCAGTTACCTTGAACTCTTGAGAGCCTTAAGAGTCATAAACATCGGTATGATCTCCATTCCTGTCGTAACACAGCTGAATCCTGCGCCAAGTTCTCGCAGATGTTTTGCGGAGATACTCAGGAGTCGCGAGGGTGAAGGCGTGTTCCACAGCTGCTCGTAATTCCTGCGTTGTGTGATATCGAGTGTTTCTTACTTGTTATTTTATGAAACCCCAGAGAGCATTGTCTGGTGTCGTCAGATCGGGACTTCTTGGAGACCAGGCAAAGGGAGCTGGTGAAATGCACAACCTTTTCCAATCCAGCGGCCAGGAAACGTCTGATTCAGGTAATTGTAGAAAACTAGTGATGAGCAAATGCAAGACCAAGACCAAAACCGGAGTGGTCTTGGTCTTGCACATCTAGTCTTGGTCTTGGTCTTGGTCTTACACTGGAATCCTTGGTCTTGGTCTTGCTTGCAAGAGTCTTTCAAGTCTTGCTTTTAAGAAACCTTACGCTTTTCATAGGTAAATTTTACTCTGGATATAAGGGATAATAAATTCTACAGTACGCCAATAGTAACGGAAATACAATGTATGTTTCTAAATTTAATATAGTTTACCTTCTTGCAATATGATGATAGTGTACAACGTAGATGATGACCATTTTTTTTAATCATCACTGCTTATAAGATAAATCGCAACGTTTGGTAATCATTTTATATATATATATATTTTTTTAGATCCACCACTGGTTCCCAAACTGGGGAGGCTACCCGTGAAACGCATGGAAGAAAAGACGGCACAGATTATTGAAATACCGTGAATTGCAAAATTATTTTTACACACTAAAGGCGTCATATTTTTCTTTTCAACAATTTTCAAGGTTTAGCTAATCCTTGTATTGAACAAACTTCCAATTAAACATTGAGATTTTGTTTTACTGATTCCAATATGCATTCTATGGGGTAGAAACATAGACATTACGCAAAAGCGATTTAAAAAATTGCAGGCTATCGAAACGCGGGCATGGAGGGGAAAAAAAGGTGAGAATTAGCTGTGTTGAACGGAAAACGAATGAGAAGGTGTTAGAAATATTAACAGTAGGGAAAAAAAGAAGACTTTTAGATATTGTTAAAAGGAGGAAGAGGAACTGGTTGGGATATTGGGTGTGGAGGAACTGTATTATGAGGGACGTGCTAGAGGATATGGTGGAAGGAAAGAGAGGGAGTGAGTGAAGGAAACTGTAGTTGAAGGATGGTATTAAAACAGAAAATTGCTACTTCAAGACGAAGAGACTATAGTGATGAGTAATTTCGGAACAATTACTTCCAACATAGCAAGTCCTTCAGTGCAGTGAAAGGACAAATCCCTGAAAGGAATCGGATTGATTTCGATGGGATCAAAAGATGGATTCACTCAGGTTGAATAAAAAGACGGATTTACTCGGTATAATTGACGGATTAAGTCAGTGAATTCTGCATGTTTTCCAAAGTTGGTCGTTCGCCTAGTTTTCGACAAAAAGCGTGATAACAGCTTCAGAAGTTTAAAAACTATCAATTTTTAGGACGACTTTAAGAGGGTACAATAGAGTAGGGCAGGGTAGAGTAGAGTAAGGTAGGATTAAGTATTGTAGGGTAAAGCCGGGTTAACTTAGGCTTAGGTAAGTCTGGACCCATTTTGTTAAAATTAATAGAGTGTAATTTTTCGTTTCTGCGTAAGGATACTAACTGAAGTGTCTCTGTACACCTGCAGGCATATTCAGAATACAAATGCTCGTTACTTTCCCACAATCCAACCATTCGGTAACCTTGCGCGAAGTAGTTCCCTCCGCTTGCCAAATAGTTCTATGATTATATCTGCTTATAAAAAAGAATAAACACAACTTCCGCTCTCCTTACACATTAGAGGAGGAGAGGGCAAGCGTACGAAGGGGGTAAGGATACGAATTGGTAAAATCAGGAGAAAAATTATGCGTATTGTAACACTATCATCATGTGCCGATAGAAAGTTATGGGGCGAGCAAGTAAACATTTGTGAAATAAATACAAAGAAGGACAGAAAATCTAGGTAAAAAATCTTTACTTTGATGTAATATTGTGGTTTAGGAATTTAAGGTAGACCCTATATTCGACAAAATTGACAATATATTTGAATGTGCTAGTAATATCTAGTCAGTTTTTACTGCAAATCATAGAGCACATTTTGCACTTGTTTCTCATCGGTGTCACGAGATAGATATGCAGTGTTCTGGACTAGTCCATTATATATGAACAGGGGAAAGGAGTAGGCCTACGCACGTATGGTTAGGGTAAGGATACACGTGCGCACTCTTGTTTTCAGAAGCTTATTATAAGGCTGCAACAATTGGAAATGCTGTGTCTGGTTTTGAACAACGTGGTATAGTTCCACAAGATCCAAACATACTCACCGATGCAGACTTTTTGTCATCTACTGTATCAATTCTCAAAAGCGAGTCGGAAAACCATTGTAGTGGTTCCGATGATGAAAATATGCCTTCAGTTGCAACAAACGTTTCCCCATCTCTTGAAATTCAACAATCACAAGCTCACTGTTTATTTTAAAAAAAAAAAATCACTCCCGGACCGTCAACATCATGCTGTCCACTACTTTCAAAAGCCCTCCACCAGCAGCCACACGTTCCTCAACGGTTAAACGCAAAATCAGTGGCGGTGAGTCTGAAATGTCAACATCGTCACCTTGTAAACCGAATTTGTCTCAGGAACGTTGTCGTTCAAAGACTATAACAAATAATGACAAGCAGGAGAACATTAAAAGTGTCGAAAGTAAATTAAAAATGAAAAGTTCTTCTAATAAAGTAAACAAGAAAAGTGATCATATTTTATACAGTGTCCAGCATGTGATGGCATCTATAGTGATCCTCCAACAGAATATTGGATTAAATGTAACAAGTGTAAAGTGTGGTAGCATGAGCAGTGTACATCTTATGAAGGAATGGGCAATTATATTTGACACTTATGTTAAATTTTCTTAGTGGGTACTTTTGCACCTTCACATTCATACTCTTGTCCCACATATAAGAGCAAGTGTAGATAATTGTATGTGTTTATTTCTTGTAATCCTTCATTGTAACTACTTTACATATATATATATATATATATATATATATATATATATATATATAGCCTATATATATATATATATATATATATATGTGTGTGTGTGTGTGTGTGTGTGTATGTATGTATGTGTGTGTTGCAAATACGCGAAGTTTAAAATGAAAGCAAAAGTTTTTTTTTTCTAGACATTATTTTCAATAATATATTAATTAGAATAGAATTTGCGCATTCTTGCCCCTCCTTCCTGTATTAAGCACACAAATGAACAAATTATCCATTTCTTCACAGTAAATTTTCAAAATTTTGCTAGAAACGTACGATCAACTTTGGAACTTAACCCGTGAATTCGGTTGATGGAACCAAAAGACGAATCTAATAGCAGACGAGTAGATCTGGTTGACGGATTGATATAGATGAAATAAGCATGAAAGAACCTGAGGGACATTGCGTGACAGAGAAGCAAATAATGAACTTACTGCGCATGTCTAGAAACATCACAGTTTTTCCTTGTACGCTTCTACTTACTTCGTTCTTCCCGCCCAAAACCAACTTTGCGATAAATTATGTTTATACTAGTGGTTTGACTAGTTTGGTAGAAAGGAGGAATCATATGGAAATTCAGAGTTGTTCAATTCATTAGATCCAAGGAATTCGCTTTAGAGTAAAGTTAGTATCCTTGTTTGGAGAAATCAAATTCGAAGTCATGAAACTTGCCACAATCAAATGATTCGATCCCGAGAAAGGAATCAACTTCGGAATAAAGAAACAGAACTATAATGCTCGCAATTGCGTTATATTACTCCCATATTAAGGTTAAGTAAGAAAATCTAGTACCTTAGTCTGTAATCCGCTATCCACAAACAGAAAAAGGCAAATCATTGTAGATATATAAGCAGGAAATGGCTGTATGTTATGGATAGCTTTATACTTAAATTAAAAGTGTTACAACAATTATTTATAGTAACTTCTAGTTAATGGAACAGTTGGAACTAAAATATTACTAACATAATTCCTAATATATGGTAGTTCGTTCTCCGTGTTTGTAATTCAGAAACTTTACTGTCCTCTGTTGACAAGTAATATAATAGAAAGAAGTGAAACATTCTACCGTATCCTCTGAAATGAGCAATGTTTAGTTGGTAGTAAACTTTGTTTTGAAAATAGTCACTGGCGCAAATCCCGGGGGCATGAGGGGGACATGTCCCCACCAATCTTGGAACTGAGGGGGACAGTCCCCCCCAATAATCCGATTTGAAATGTGTTTTTTGGGGGAGAAATGTGATGATTTGTGCCTGATTGTCATAAAGGAAATTGAGATGAAATTGATGTCTCCCGAGAATAAGCCTCAAATCTGCCAGCCTCCCAAGGCGTGTATTTATTTCAATAAGTGTGTGCCATAATAAAGGCCTGGAAAGCTAAACACAACATAAACTGTTTTAAGTGATTTTATTAATATAATTTAGCCATAATTATGACTGAGGACCTGTGTATAACGAGTTACGTTATAATATATATATATATATGGGAACGGTTTCACTCGTTCCCCGCAATGTTAAAGACAGTTTTGCGCCGCTGAAAATAGCCTGACCGATTTCTTGCCGGTTGGCAGAAAGTTGTTTTCTGCAATCCAGAAATATGATTTATTAATGGAAAGTTTCAAGTTTCTAAACTTTTCTACATTTGAAAATATCCTACAAATTTTCATGAAAATTGGTGAAAACCTGTTTTCTGGTTAACAGGAAACGATTTAACTCACGAGCGTCGGGTTTTGAAAATCAAAAATACTGTAGAGGTGCTGTCCAGGCCGGTAGTCAGCCCAAAAATGTAGAGAGGTCCCTGTAGAAGTTAGGGGGGGAGATATAAAACCATTTATATTTCATCACCATATTATAGTTTATTGCAAGTCTACCGTGAAAATTTTAATGGATGGCCCCCTAGACCCCCGTGGATACGGGCTTGGTGCTGTCAAGTTCACGACTGGAGTATGTCGAAGCATGATATACCACTCAGGTTTAGAGGGGGATCCGGGTCCGTTCTCTGGAAAATTTTCAAAATTTATCCTTCTGAAAGTCTTTTTAAATGAAAAGGGATACTTTTCGTATTTGTTTTTCTTTATATGGTCGTTCTTTTTTCTCACAGTGGAAAATATGTATTCTTGTAAAGTTTTTCGGATTCTAACATTCTAATCCTCGATCTAAGTTCTCGTCACGCCATTCTGAACGCCGATCATTTGTATATGAGAACTGTGAAAAACTTTAGCTGAAAATAAGAGGAATAAACGTTCGTTCAATTTGCCACTTAAAAAATCCTCAGCACAAATTTCGTAATTTCACGTGTTTTTGTACCTGGAAAAGTCTGTCCAAACTTTATATTCCCAATCTCTGCTCTATGAAAATATCAGGTTCACTACCATTTAAGAAGTGCGGTGGAATATTTCTTTCTTTCTTTCCTTCTTTCTTTCTTTCTTTCTTTCTTTCTTTTTCTTTCTTTCTTTCTTTCTTTCTTTCTTTCTTTCTTTCTTTCTTTCTTTCTTTCTTTCTTTCTTTTCTTTTCTTTTCTTTCTTTTTCTTTCTTTCCTTCTTTCTTTCTTTTCTTTTCTTTTCTTTCTTTCTTTCTTTTTTCTTTCTTTCTTTCTTTCTTTTTCTTTATTTCATGTTTCTTCTTTGTTTTCCTCTTTTTTTAATTTTTCTCCACTTTTAGTGTGGGTGCTGAGCACCACCACAAAATTTCTGGAGGTTAGACCTACTTGCGCACCAGAGCACTCCAGGAGCTCTGATTTAATTAGATCTCATTTAAGAGTGTCTGCAATAAAATTCATTTCAGAGCTACCGTACTTAACAATTTTCACGAAATTGGACCAATTGAAGAATGTCTCGAAACGTATGTCATTGAAATCTTAGAAGGCGGGTAAAATGACATATTTGAATCAACAATTTTAAAAAAAGTAATTAGATATTGTATTTGCCCCGGGCTACAACTAGCGTATTTGCGTCACTGGGTTAAGAGAGAGAAAATGGTATTCTTCGAACGCTAAATTGACTCCAAAAGAAAGCTTTACTCGCAATCTCTTATTGTTGTTGCTAATGGAGCAACCGGAAGTTGTAGTGGATTTCTATCACTTCCGGTTTTCAGTAGACGGAGAGAGTTAAGGACGGAGATGAAATGTTCTCTTGGGATGCTCAATCGATTTCAGGAAACCGATTCTCGCTATCTATATACTATCGTTTTCGCTGTATAGTGATTAACGCTGAAACAGGAAATGGTTCATTTATACAATTTAAGGTTTGAGTATCACCTCTATCGACGAACTCAATTTCTAACTTCTGATTCTCTACTTCCTGACCAAAATTGATAGAAATCCATCAAGCAGTTCTTGAGGGTTTTTTTTTTATCCCCCGGGAAGACGGACACTCGGACAGACAGGGGAAATATATAAGGAAGTTTTGCTATACCGAACTCCTTAAAAAATAATCCCCTGTAGCTCAATATTAGGATACTTTTAGAGAAAATTATCTCTTCTAGCTCAATATTAGGATACTTTTAGAAAAAAATCATTTCCTCCAGCTAAAATTGGGATAATTTTACAGAAAATTATCTCCTATAGCTCAGTATTAGATACCTTTAGAGAAAATTTTCTCTTCGAACTCATTATTAGGATAATTTTAGACAAATTATATCCTCTATCTCAATATTAAGGCACTTTAGAGAAAATTATCTCCTTTATCTCAATATTAAGGCACTTTAGAGAAAATTATCCCCCCTAGTTTAATATTAAATACTTTTAGAGAAAATTGTCTCCTATAGCTCAGTATTAGATACCTTTAGAGAAAATTTTCTCTTCGAACTCAATATTAGGATAATTTTAAAGAAAATTACATCCTCTATCTCAATATTAAGGCACTTTAGAGAAAATTACCTCCTTTATCTCAATATTAAGGCACTTTAGAGAAAATTATCCCCCTCTAGTTAATTATTAAATACTTTTAGAGAAAATTGTCTCCTGTAGCTCAATATTAGGATACTTTTAGACAAAATTATCTCCTCTAGTTCAATAGTTTTAAAGAAAATTATCTTCTCTAGCTCAATATTAGGATATGTTTAGATTAAATTATCTCATCTAACTCAATATTAGGATACTCTTAAGAGAAAATAATTTTTGGAATGTTATCATTAACATGGTCCTACGTACACAAATACAGGAAGAGACGGTCGTATAACTGTACATTGAAAATAGAAGAGAAAAGAAAATAATACAATAACACAGGGAAAAGAAAAAATAGGAGCCATTGTTCTTAATATATTCGCCTTTGTATTTAACATTTATTAAAATCAGAGTGATTTCTCCGCAGAAAATAAGAAACTGTAGATATTTGTATTTTTCTTCCTTCGATCCCAATTCTTTGATATCCAAAAATTCTTGAAATATACTTAACCTTGCTAAATAACCTATTTCATATACTTTTATCATATAACTTTGTTTCTTTCACAATATTTAACGTCAGTAATATACTGACAAAATCAAGTCAGAAGTTACCTATATCTTTCTTTCCTGCAAGGTAAGTTCCCAACTAAAACTTAAAAAAAAAAAAAACGAAAAAAAGGGAATACAGCTGGTTGATTGGTTAGTTTGAACTTGAAAGCCCCTCTTTTAACACCGAAACTGTATGAGACATGAATCTACAACTTAACGGTGTTAAATAACTGCGCCATCTTGGCTTTTATAGCCCATTGATGTAGATGAATTGTTTTTCTATTTTGTTTGAAATGAAAAGAAACTTTTAGCTATTTCTTCTTTAAATCTATTTAAATGTTTCTTATTTCGTTAAAAATAAAATTTTTGTTTTTAAAATGGTAATATTTAATAATGGAATTTCACTTAAATGATACTAAAATTGTATATAAAGCAAATTCATTTCGAAAAACCAAATAACATTTAACTACGAGGAATAACAAAGAAAACGTTACAAAGCATAAAAGTTCTAAGTTATTCTCTGTAACTTTACGAAAATTTGTTTATAGTTTAATAACATGTCTGTTTTAGTGCAGGTTTGAAGATTTCGGATTCTGATCATGTATACCCGAGAAGCGGACATTAAAAGTGATGACTCGTCTGGAAAATTGGTCAAGAGTTGAAGTGAGGTTACAGGTGCGGTTCCTGTGGGCCAAAAACACTACACCTACCGCCATTCATAGGGAGATTGTAGAGGTGTATGGGGGGGGGGGCTAAATTTCAAAATAACATGTAGGGAAGTGGTGTCGGGCTTTTAAAGGTACTTTGTCACTTTTCATTAATCTTGCAGGTGTCATAAAAAAATCTTGAAACCCTATAATATTTCTTCATGTTAACATAGTCTTGAAAGGGACATACAACATTTTTTTTTTAATCTTGCAAGGAGTCAAACCATGTGCAACTTTCTCTGTCGTCTTGCTTGTTACCTGCCATTGCCCTGACATTGTCCATGACAACCCTGGACATAGCAGTAGATCCAGTATTTCTACCAGTGACGCTACGCTTGGAACGACTAGAATACCCCTTCTACAACCCTGACCTAGCCCCAGTGACTTTCACTTTTTCCCTGTTCTAAAGCAAAGAAAAAATGACTGACCAGCATTATCTGGCATGTGGTTATGTTAAAACTGCTGCCTCACGGTGGATACGAGAACTTGGCGCGGATTTCTATAGACAAATGGTATAGAAAACTTTATCTGCCGTTGTTATAAGCGGCTGAACAAAAACTGTGATTACATCAAGGACTATTGTGGAGTGCTCTC